>NC_029793.2:135369924-135391533 GCF_000816755.2 Arachis ipaensis | reverse complement strand
TTTTTTTTCATTATTTTTCTATTTCATTATCATCATCACCTCCTCCTCCTCCTCCTCCTCCTCCTCCTCCTCCTCCTTTTCTTGTTAAAATTTCTTTTCCTACTTCTTTTTTCTCCTTCTTCTCCATCATCTTCATCATCATGATCATCATCGTTATAATCATTGTCGTCTTCTTCTTATACGTATCGTCATTATTATTATCGTTATCGTAGAATTTTCGCCATATTGATGACGTTGTTTGATCCAAAATTGATTTGGATGTGTTTTTGTTGATAATTCAGTCATTTTTGTGTGTTGTTTTCAAACTTAGTTTGTATGTCGTAATCATTAAAAAAAATATTTCTATGCATTTGTAGCAAAATTTTGGTATAAAAACTAAGAAATTTATGTGTTATTGTTAAAAAATTTCGGTATATTTTTATTCTGATAAGTTCTGCATAATTCAAAACTCTTCCTCTTTCTCCTCCTTATCATTTGCTGATGCTTCTTCTTCTTTTTCATCATCATCATCACTTTTTTTTTTTCTCTTATTCATCTTTTCCTTCTTCTTTTACCTTCTCAAGTTTCTTCTTGTTTTACTCTTTTAATAAGAATAAAAAAAATCAAACAAAGAAAAAGAAAAAACACATAATGCTGAAAAATTACTTGAAATATGATGAATATACATTCATTCAACTAAAAAAAAAAGAAAAAAAGAAAAAAAAGAAAAAAATGCATTAAGGAAACATTTTTGTACATTTGTAAGAAAATTTCGGTATAAGAGTTCTGAATCTGAATTATTATTGTAATGAATTTATTCCATTCTCGCTTCGACGTATTTTAAAAAATTTTCGGTGTATTTTAAAAATCTTTTGGTGTATTTTAAAAATTTTTCGGTATATTTATATTATGATAAGTTTTACATAATTCAAAACTCTTCCTCTTCTCTTTCTTTATCTTCTGCTCCTGCTTATTCTTCTTTTTCATCATCATCATCTTTTTTTTAATTCATCTTTTTTTTATTTTACCTTCTCAACCTTCTTTTTGTTTTGCTCTCTTAACAAGAATAAAACAAAAAAAATTAAATAAAGAAAAAAAAGAAACACATAATGCTAAAAAATTACTTGGAAGATGAAGAACCTAAATTCATTCAAATAAAAGAAAAAAAGAAATAAGAAAAAAAGAAGAAGAAAAAATGCATTAAAAGAAATATTTTTTGTGCATTTATAGCAAAATTTCGGTGTAGGAGTTATGAATTTGAATTATTATTGTGATGAATCTGTTCCATTCTCGTTTCGGTGTATTTTGGAAAACTTTCGATGTATTTTGGAATTTTTTTGATGTATTTGTATTCTGATAAGTTCTACATAATTCAAAACTCTTCATCTTTCTCCTCCTCCTCATCTTCTGCTGCTGCTTCTTCTTCATCTTCTTATTTTATTTTGAGTAAAGTATCATTTTTGTCCCCAACGTTTGGGGTAAATCCCAAAGTTGTCCCTAACGTTTCAATCGTCCTATTTAAGTCCCTAACGTTTCAAAATTGACTCAATGTTGTCCTACCGTTAGGGATCCGTTAACAGAATTGACGGCGGGACCAAATTGAGATGATTTTGAAACGTTAGGGACTTAAATAGGACGAAAACGTTAGGGACAAAAACGATACATAAAAAATAAATTTTAATTTAATTTTATCTTTCAATAATATTAACTTGTTTTACTATACATAGTATTCAATTATTTTTTAATTACATCTAAATAAATTACACTTAATCACATTACTTTCATTTTAAATAAATTTATTTTTTTATAATTTTAAAGAATTTTGATATATTAGAGACAAAAGGTATAATTTATATTTTATTGTATATATATTATTTTTTTCTTTTCTGTAAGTTTATATACTAGTCATTCTACAAACATTTCATGATAACTAAAAATATTTAAGAGTAATATTATAAAAAAAATTAATTTATTTAAAATGAAAGTAATATGATTAAGTGTAATTTACTTAGATGTAATTAAAAAATAATTGAATACTATGTATAGTAAAAAAATGATATTTTTGAAGGATACAATTAAAATTTATTTCTATGTATCATTTTTGTCCCCAACGTTTTCGTCCTATTTAAATCCCTAACGTTTTAAAATTGTCTCAATTTTGTCCCGCCGTCAATTCTGTTAACGGATCTCTAACGGCAGGACAACATTGAGTCAGTTTTGAAACGTTAGGGACTTAAATAGGACGATTGAAACGTTAGGGACAACTTTGAGACTTACTCCAAACGTTGGGAACAAAAATGATACTTTACTCTTTTATTTTTCATAATTCTTTTTGAAAGAAAAAAATCAAACAAAGAAGAAAAAAATATACATAACGTTGCAAAACCAATAGAAAGAGGAGGAGGAAAAAAATACAGTAACAATGGCAGCAATAAAAAGAACGACAATGAGGATAAAACACGCGAAGAATAAGGAATGCGAAGAAAAATGAGGAGGAACGCAAAGAAAAAGGAGAAGGAGAAGGAGGAGGAGGAAGAAGAGGAGGATGAACGCAGGATATAAATATTGGATGAGGAATGCGAAGAAAAACGGGGTGATTTTACGCGCGTGTTACGTAAGTGGGTTTTGTTGGGTTATGATTAACTTGTTTGGACTTGTTTGGCAAAAAGACTTGTATGTATATTGGGATTGTTAAATTTATATAATAACGAAAAAAATAACTATTTGTACCAATGAACTTTGCGAATATTGACAAAAATATCTATCAAATAAGAAAACTAATGTTATACATAAAAGATGGATTTTGTGTGATAAAAGTATCAAAATTCTAAATTTTTGTTGACTTTTTAATAAAAATTCTAAATTACCCCATCCTTTATCTTCAACCTCAACTTCACACCATCTTTTGTTTCCCAAATTCTAAGGTAGAGCTTCCGGCAGTTCTGGGCAGCGACATAAAGCAAGCTACATTTGGGCATATACTCAGTAACGAAGAGCTTCTTTTCTCCCGACAGTAATGGTAAGTCAAACGCCCCAATATATTCTTATGTCTCATCTCAGCATCAACACACATTCCTTCCCCATTTTGTTCATATCCCTCATCCTCTTCACCATCACCATACCCCGTTCCTCATCGTTGCCTTGTACATCGATAAACCCCGTTTTCCAGCACCTCTGTCAACGCCTTCATTAAATCCTGCAGTCCAAACACTCCTTTTTTGTCGTTCACCATTACAAGGTCCCCCTCTCCTTCTCCGCGCGCCCCTCCTCTATTCGAATCCCCTCTTTTCGCTGTCCCCACTCCTATCATCGATTTCTCTTCTTTCGACGTCCTGTAATCATTTGTGCTCGCCACGTGAATGTTTACCATCGAATCTATACTGTTTATTTTCTCCATCAATCCAAACTCATCGTTTTTCTGTTGCACCTTTATGAATACAAACAGAAGTATTGTTACTACCGTCAGAAGCTCCACCTTAAAATTTGAAAAAGAAAAAATAGTGTAGAGTAATTGAGGTAAAAAAAAAGAGTAAAAATTATTTAAAAATTTTACTAAAAAATAATAAAAAATTAAAATTTAAGTATTTTTGTTATAAAAAATTCATTTTTTATGGGATATAACGTTGATTTTCCTATTTAATAGTAGTATTTATAAAGTTATGGGGGTATAATAGTTGTTTTTTCTATAAATAACTATAATAAACTAACTTTTACCCTATAAACTCTACATACACTTGTCGGGTCAATTTTTTGGATATGGAGCTCGTATGTGAGCTTTTCATGGATATGGAGTTAAGGTGGGTTAGACATGGGGCAGAACCGGTTTATGAACACGCATGGTCCGATTTGGTTGCTTAGTATATTTTTGAATGAAGTTAACCTAGTCGGATGGTCCGAGTTGAGTATAGAGTGTATATAAAAGTGTGCAACGAGTTAGCGTTTGGGGACCCTTCTTCTTCCCCTTCTTATGCGCCGCTTCGTTCCTCTGTTTCCTTCTTCTGGATCTCTTATATGCTTGTTCAAAATCAAAGGATTGTGTAGTTAGTGTTATGTTTTTTTTTGTGAGTAGGAGAAATGAGTGATAGAGTACTAATAAAGGTGTATTATTTTGGTCAAATTTTATTAGAAACATCTGAAGGGGTAAAATTTATTTGTGAAAATCCAATAGATGTTGTTATTCCTTTTATCATTTCCTTTGAAGAACTGAAAGGTTTGATCTGTGAAAAGATTGATTCTGAGAGGGCAAAAAAAATATCCTGTGTTCTATACAGATATCCCGTACCGGTATTTGGTGGGTTTGTCCAATTTCAAACAAGATATGTGACGGACGAAGCGAGCATGCAGGAGATGTTTTCAATGTATATTGAAAACCGGGCGCAGATCTCAGATAGAACTTGACCTGATATGTGGAACATTATGTAATGTTTTTCTGATGTTTTTATGTTAAAACGGTTTATGTATTGCAATGTGTTCCTTGTAGAACCGTCCGGTCCGGTTCAACCGGATTTTATGAATGACCCGTCTGGTCCGGTTCAATATGATTTTATGAAAAAACCGGCCGGTCCGCTTCAATCTGATTTTTTGAATGAATTGGCCTTTTCGATGCAATCTGATTGTATAAATGAACCGGCCGGTCCGGTCCAATTGGGTTGTATACATGAACCGGCCGGTCCGGTTCAATCTATTATTCGAAATGAACCGTCCGGTCCGGTGCAATCTGATTTTATGAATGAAACGGCCTGTCCGGTTCAAGCTGATTTTATGAATGAACCGGCCGGTCCGGTTCACTCTGATTGTATAACTGAACCGGTCGGTCCGGTTCAATCTGTTTTTCGTAATGAACCGGCCTGGCCTGTGCAATCTGATTTTATGATTGAACCGGCCTTTCCGGTGCAATCTGAATGTATAAATGAACCGGCAGGTTCCGGTCCAATCTGCTTGTATGACTGAACAACAATAATGGGTACATATACAGCACCTGTACCTTACTGCGTACTAAAGGTTAGCAATACCTGAATAGTGTCCGTAGTGCACAAATACTCTAAACATACAACATAAATGTAGTGCGTACATACTCTAAACATACAACATAAATGTAGTGCGTACATACTCAAAACATACTACATAATGATCAACATGGTCCACCTGATTACTACTTAAATAAATAAGTTACAAGGCAACTACTTTCTCATGGCCCACTTCACATCCTTGACTAAATTCTTGCATTTCTTGGCCGCCTTTTTGAAGACAGATGGAGTGTAGCGACTAGCACTGCGACGTGGTGGATCAATCCTCAGATTATAACCTTTGGAGGTTTCATCCGGAGTGCGTGCATGACCTGTATAGAAATTGTAAAAAATATGTAAATTATGCGCAGCAGGTAATCACAGCAAGACATAAACCACATAAGATTTACTAAAAGTAAAAAATAGATGCCAGTTATGAACATAAAATAAAAAAGTAATGGAACATGTAAAGTAGAATACAAAACATAATACCATCATTACGAGATTCTTCATCCTCGTCAAACTCCTCTAGGTAGTCCCTGAACCAAACCAAACTGTCGCCTAAATCTATCGGTAGCATGCCACTCGACACATTCAAATGATACCAACGGAACTGTAGCACTCCAAACCACCGACTGCATGTAGATTTCAGGAGGAATGATGTTCGGATCCACCCGATCCACAGCATAAGCAACCCAAACAAACTGGAAAAAATAAAGGAACCTCAACATAACAGTCCACAAAGCCAATTACAAAGACAATGCTGTATACTTATGTCTTAGACCCTAAACATAAAACTAATACTACTTTCATTGAAACATACATGTTATTTAAATTTTCCCATAAAGAAATATCTAACATGGCTTAATTAAAAAAACCTTTCTAATCAACTCAGCATTAACACTTCACCACAATAATAATAACATCTATGCAAAATCGATAACAGTTACACTTAATTTCTTAAAAACACATTCATTCAAATACCATTGGCTTACAAATAATAATTATACTACAATTAAATAAATTTATTAAAAATTTACATTATGTTCTACTTACTACTACAGCCAAAAACACAAAACTAAAGAAGAACAACAACATAACCATAACAAATTTTCTTATCATGATATTTATAGTTAATAATACTTAAAAAAATATTTAAATACAACCTAACAAATATTTTAAAATTAGTCATAACCATTCTATCTATTTATATTCTTCAACTACATAAATCTCTAACAACTACATAATCATAACAAATTTTCTAATCATGATTTATATAATTATTAATCTGTAAAATAAATTTAAACAAGTCATAATCATTCCATTTATGTTTTTCAAATGCATGTCTAACTAACAACAATAATATAATCATAAAATAAATTTTAATCATCATAAACATAATTATTAATCTGTTCAACATAATTTAAAATAATCTAACTAATACTAACAAATCAGTCCTAATCATTCTATTTATATTCTTCAAATGTGTATCCTAACAACAATCATAATATTGAAATTCTATTTTTTAATAACTATAACTATAAAAAAATTAAAAAAATTCAAAAGAAATTCAAAAAATACTTACATAATCAGGATCACTGAGATAGTGAATAATATGAAGCTCAGATCGATCAACATCTTTAATTTTTAATTTTTTCCCCATCAATGATGCTCCTCCACCATGCAAGCTTTCAGAGAAATGAAGATGAAGGTTTTGGGGGAGAAAGGTTGGTGAGAGTGAAGGAGGGATTCGGATGGTAAGGGAGCAGGGTTCTCCTTTACTGAGTGTGTGATGCCCACCGAATAGGGACTCAAGGGGGAAGCGCCGCGTGTACACTGCAGCACTGGACTCGGACCGTGCGACTACCCAGACCGGAATCGGACGGTCCGTGACGCAGGCCAACTCGGAGGGTCCGAGTCCCTCACCAGCTTCATCACCATGCACTGGACTCGGACCGTGCGTTTTGTTGCTTGAACTCGGAGGGTCCGAGTCCCACTCCTCCTGTCACACAACCTGGTTACACACCAGCCACCCCCATATCCCTGTGATACCCCAGCCCCGGTCCAATATGAAAATTAAAAAGCGTACACTTGTCTATGATTGGATGAATCTAACTATCTATTCAAAGATTGGACAAAAAATAGTTGTATATATCAAATATTTAACATTATCAACTAATAAATCTAGGACAGAAAACAACCGTCGTACACAACCATTATTTTTATATTTTATGATGACGAACATAATCTCGGTCAATGAACCACACAGACCTCAAAATTTGAATCGAATAGTCAAAATCTAGAGCCTTGAAATGTCACGCATCAAAAACTTGGATTGAATCGAATTTTATACAAACCTTCCAAATCTGAAGAGCAAAATAACATGTCACATGATTTTCTAGAAAAACTCCCATGCAAAATATCAGGAAGATGTTTGGTACACCAATAATAATAATAATAATAATAATAATAATAATAATCAATATCAACATTTACCTTGACTCAAATTGCGTTAATCTTTTGCTAGCTATATATAGTTACACACTATATAATTTGCTAACACGTTTTATGATCAAGAAAATATTTTATTTAGATGTATTTTAGTGTAATTATTATCAATTATTTGTTGTCATGTCATTTAATCTTAATTTTTCTATTATACTTATGCTTGAATTATATATATACAAAAGATAATTGACTGATATTAGGAGTCATTTAATTATTGATATAACAAAATATAATTAATCTCACCAAATAATTAATATATATAATTTGAGAAAAGAAAAAATTAAAGGGGAAAAAGCTACTAAGTTATGTGGCGTCAATGGAATATAGTACTCAAGCAAGATGAGAAGTCCTAATAATCTAATATAACGGCATAACCTAGCTAAGGAGAAAAAAGGAATATAATAAGGCAAAGGGTACCAAACATTAATGGGGTAAAGAAACTTTATTTCATGTTTTTAATTTTCACTATTATAAAAAAGAAAGAAAAGTTGATTTTTCAGAGGAGTGGAAAATTCTAGAGAATATATGCTTGTGTGGATTATTGCAATGGATTTGTGGCCATCATGCATTAAGAAATTAGGTTCCTTTTGAAATTTGGTGCATTATTATTATATTGAATAGTAGATAGATAACATAACACATCCATGGCTAGTGGCCTTTTTTATTAGAAACATGGATAGTTGGATTATTAGGTGAATTCTATAGTATATTAATTTAGTGTGTAATTTTTGTCTAATTTATTTTTTATAATAAATTTTAAATATTTACAAATTATTAGGCATTATTATAACAACCACCTTATTTGTATTGCTTTTTTGAAGAATATGGAACTATTCTTGTTCCCATTTGACATATCCCTAATTGGTCTATATATTGAGGGGGGGAATCAAAGGGTTCTTACACTGGCTAGCACTCCTCTATGCATTGGTCTTCCAATAAAGAATCTCCATGACAACCACTTTTCATGCACTAAGCCTAATCAAATCAAAGAGCATCCACATAATGAGATTGGAATAGGAACACCAAAATGATACTTAAGCTATACATTGCTTTTGAGTGGTATGCCCTATTCCCATTTACTTTAATCTACTCCCCCCAAAAGGTCACTTTTAAAGATAAAATATTAAATAAAATAAAAATTTGTTCGCTTTTTATGTTTTATATAGAGGTAAAAAAAAATGGTATTTTACATAGTGGATCTCACTAGTGTAATACACAGTGGATGAAATTTTTTTTGGGGAGAGAAAATTCAATTGTTGGAGAGGCCAAACGTTATTTCATACGAGAGAAAAACATTTATGCAAAATATATTTGTTGGTAGAGTGCTCTTTTAACGTATTTTTATTTGTTTAAATTTTTTGAACTACACCTACTAAAATATTTTGTCCTTGACGAACCTCCCAAACGAAATATATATTTGAAAAAGTATAGGATATTAATATATTATCTGTTAACTAATTATCAATAATAATTAATTATTATATTTTAAACACATGTATAAAGAGATACATCTAAAAAATATATTTATAAAGATACTTTCATTAGACATAGTTATAAAAAAGATATTTTTATTGGACACATCCACAAAGACACTTCCATAAAATACTGTTATAAACAAGAATTCGCAGAAGTTAGCATTATTCGCAGAAGTTAGCAGAAATGCTATTAGTAATGTAGCAGGGTTGTTTTCAATAAAATGTTAACACTCATTAAAATATGTAAAGTAAACATATTTACTTAAAAAGATAAAGAACTTTAAATTTGATCAATGCATTCAATATATTAAAATTAAAAAGTATAAAACTCTTAAAAAAATATTTAAAAAAAACTCCCTAGCTTTCTAGTATGCAAAAAAAATGATATATTCCTCTCCCCCACAAGAAAACATCAATAAGCAACGAAGAAAGTGACTACTTTTCAATATCACTCTCCTCCTTTTGAGGGCACACATGCCTCATCACAACACACATACATTGAAGATAGAGATAGAGAGAGCGTATGTTTGTGTGTGTGTATGAGAGATACATATATGAATGAGTAGTGGAGAACCATTCAATAGAGAATCCCTCATCAAATAACTCCCCCTTTTTGTGGGGAGGAGGATTGGATTCCCTTTAAACTACCTTCAAATTTGCCAGACTTTATGGGCTAAGTCAACGAGAAAGGGAACCTCTCCTCTCATGCTGCCTCCCACTTTTTCTAATGCTTCTTCAAGCTAGCAATTAGCATATGCTACTATATACTTATCTTTTTATTCTACATATATAAAATACATTAATAATAGATAGATAAAAACTTAAGTACAGTTAACTTTATGTAAAGTTAGTTAAGAATTATTAAATGGTTTAATAAATTTGATTAAATTGTCATTTAATGATTTTCAGTTATTAACTCACATGAAATTAACTGCATCTGAATTTTTATTTTAATAATATTATGTTATTGTAAATTTATAATTTATAGTTTAGGATTTTTGTGAGATATGTTTCAAAGATTTATTATTTGATTTCTGTAAACCCTAATTTGCTATATGTCCATGTCTCTTTTATCACTATAGTAGACAAACTACAATTAATTATTTAATCCCAACTAATTAAACTAACAAAGCATATTCGAAGCACTTAAAGTACATACATTAATTTAAGAGAGAGAGCTTCCCAAGGCTCATTGCTTATCCATCCCGAATGGAAACAAATTTTGAGATAATTTAGTTTAAGCAAGCTAAGTGTTCCAAAGAATCACATTAATTAATTTTCTTATCAATGGTTTGATGAGACTGTGTGATTGGAGTATATATATATGCATAAAGCTCAAGCACTAGGTTTCTTTTTCATTTTCTCCATAAAGTTGAGGTATTATTACAAGTATAAGTGATAATTATTATTACTAAGCTACTTTATTTTTCTTTTGTGTATCCAAGTATGCAAATATATGAAAAAAAAGGGTTGCAACCATGCAGATCTCCCTAAGGCTTTGTTTGGATATAAAAAAAATGGACAAAAAAATTAAAAAAAAATGAGAGAAGAAAAAATAAAAGAAAAAGTGAAGTTATTTATGTGTATTTGAATGAAGAGAAAATAAATAAAAAAAATAAAGAGAATTTTTTTTGTTTAGATAAAAAAATAAAAACAATCATAATTATATAAAATTATATTAATTTGGTAAAATTCACATAAAAAGTTTTTTTTTTTCCATTTTTTTTGACATCTAAATAAATTTTTTTTTCTTATTTTTTTTAAAACCAAACATAGCGTAAGAGGAGAACTAACCAACCCATGTTAGTTTTTGTTAATTATGATGTCACATGTTTTGATAATCAAGAAGTCAAACTTAATCCATACATTCTGTGGGGTCCACATTGTTCAAAATCATTGTCCCAGATTGTGCTAAGAAATCCAACTCTTATTTATTTATTTATTTATACGTATATATAATTATATATTATTTATTTACATGCTTTAGTAGTTTAGTGTGTGCTAGCTAAGCTATCTTGATCTTTTTCTTTTTCTTTTTTTTTTTTCTGCATAGCTGTACCTTAAAAACACTATCATGCAAATACCCTGACAAATTTACATGAGAAGAAGGTTCATGCAAATCTTTGCACAGAGAAAGTCTCATTGGGGAGTTTCTTTTGATTCTCCAAAGTTGATTTTTCCCCCCTTTTCTTTTTTGATGTACCATGCATGCATATTATTATTATTATTGTTTTGTTAATATTTGAGGACCCTTTGTTAATTGATTGGCATAATTAAGGACGCCCTAGACCCCAACAACACACACACTCAGC
This sequence comes from Arachis ipaensis, assembly GCF_000816755.2. NCBI lineage: Eukaryota > Viridiplantae > Streptophyta > Magnoliopsida > Fabales > Fabaceae > Arachis > Arachis ipaensis. The sequence goes on along the minus strand of NC_029793.2, from coordinate 135,380,253 downwards.
AAAATGTGGAAATTAAAGAGAAAATTTTTTTTTTGAAGAGTGGTTGGTATAACTGTTGCACTTGCACAACCCAAAAGGACTGAGTTTTCAATCAAAGCTTTTAATTTGCCAAGGAAAAAGGTCTGAATAGTACTAGAAATAGTTTAGTACATCATATTCATATACATTCAACTCCTTATATAATTATAAGTTTTATCAATTGATTCTGTTGATTATTGGTTGGTTTTAATTGTTACCAAAAATTTATCCTATGTCAATTTAATAGAAAAGTGTAGTGTAGCCATCTTTGAATCTTTTGACTTTTTTGTTTGTTGTCAATTGTCATCAACCTGGTGTCCATATCGTCTCTCGGAACAAGGAAAAGAAAAGCATGGAAAAAAGTTTTCTTTTTTTGGTTTGACTTTTGAGGGTGAAAATTAAATTGAAAAGAAAGAGAGTAAAGGAATCCCATCAGGGAAATGGTGATATGTGGGCCTAAACATGGTGTCAAGTATCCCTAGGCGTAGGTAATAATATCTCTTTTGGGCTTTAGCCCAGTTCAAAACCAAAGATAAGGCCACATCGTTTTTCTTGAACGAACTGGTTGCTCTGCAGGCCCATATCTATGTTTTGGAGCTCCGATTCGCGACGAATTAGTCCTTAGCATATCAGGCTGGAGGATATCGTAGAAAAAAAATCTTTTGATTTGAATTTTTCTTACCCGTAATAACATTATGAGAATATAAATCTTTTAAAATTATGTCGGTCATGATATTATAAATTATGGCACAAAAAATTTATAACATTAAACTACTTTTACCAAAAAGGTCGTAAGGCACAACAATTTTCATTGGCTAAGAAGATTAGGGTCTTCATAGATAAAAAAATCAAATAATAAGATTTTTAGTTAAATTATAAATATAATATAGTTATATTTTAATTTTTATATTTTAATTTTAATATTTTTATTTTAATTTAATTTAAATGTAATTAGAGAATACCATGTTATATATTTTGATTGTCAAATTTATAATTAGTCATTGATAATGATATATAAGAGAGATAAAATGAGTGAAAGAATGAGAGAAATATATAAAAGAGATAGAGTGAGTGAAAGAATGAGAGAGATAGAAAAAATGAGAGAAATTAGGGGAGAACTCTTTAATTTTAAAGAGAAAGATTTCATTTCAATTGTAATGAGAAAGTGACATATATATAATTTAGTTGTATAATTAGTAACGAGGAATGCTAGGGAGCCAGCAACTTTTGTGATTTGTAACCATCAAATAGCCATCAATGATGGTTTTAATGGTGTGAGATTGATGTGAAATTTCATCAAATAGCTCATTTTTCTTTGCTGATTACATATTGGGCAGAATTTAATAAAGTTGCTGGCTCTAGACTTTTCCATTAGAAATATATAATAGTTGTAGAAAATAAATTTGTTTTCAATCAAATATAATATTTAACCTTTTCACATTTTATAATATCAAATTATATATTATGAGTAAATTAAATTATTAGTTTAATGGCATTAGATATTTGTGAGAAAAAAAAAGAAGAAAAACCTTAACTCAAATCTCAACTCGTTCGTCGTATGTATATATTTTATGAAGAATAAATGACCATTTATATCTATAAAAGATGAAAATACTGACATATGTATCCACACTAAATCGAAACTAAACTTGTATCCACGTAAGATACTCTCTGTGTGACAAAAGTATTCTATCTTTGAAAAGTTAGAGTGCCACGTAGAGTACTTTTGTCACACGAAAAATATCTTACGTGGATATAAGTTCAGTTTCTATCTAATATGAATACATATGTCAGTATTTTCATCTTTCATAAATATAAATGTTCATTTATTCATTTTATGAACATGCATTAAGAGTCCTGGTTGGGCAGAGTTAATGCTGAACTCATTTATTACTGCACAAGAAATCATATATACCTAATTCATATATTTTATTCTGTAATATATAATTTCTATGATGCTGAATATATTGTCAATTGTACTTAAATCTTTAATGACAATGACAAAATTCAACCATTTCGTTATATATACACATGGTACTTGTTAAATAAATAAATTGAAAAAAATATTGTATTTTTATCTTTGCAGCTAGTTTAGGTCAGTTGAAATACACCTTAACATATTTTTTAGGGTAAAGTATTAAATTAGTCTTTTATATTTGGACATAATTCTATTTTGATCTTTTAAATTTAAAATATTCTATTTAAATCTAAAAGATTTCATTTAATTTCAATGTAGTCCCACTGTAAAGTCAAAGTTAAATAATTAACGAAATATTCTACATGACAGCAGTACAGAAATAAAGTCAATAATTTAAAAAACAAGTACAAACTCTAATAGCACAAAATCAACTGTAAATATATTAATACATTTATTTATTATTCTCCTTCATTCTATAAAAAAATATTTTATTTAAATGGTCTTATTTCAAATTTTTTTTTATGACCAATTTATCTGATCAGAAAAAAAAAAAAGAAATATTTCTATCTTTTGACCAATGAGGCAATGACCAGCACACACGTTGAATTCTTTAAATATTATATGATACAAAATTGTCTAATTTTTTTCTCACGTGATTTAGTCGAAGTTTCATAACGCAGCTTTGCCAATTGTCAATCACGTAATCTTTATTTTCCGTGCGGACAGTGCCACGTGTTGAAGCAAAATACATGACAAAATTGATTTTAATTTTTTATTTTTGGTATGAATATGTCAATATTGTTTTCTGTTATTGACAAGTTACGTTTCAGCCAGCTAGCCAGTAGCCACACATGATTAATGAGCCTTTTGTTAACCAAAATAAAAAAATATAAAAAAAAAGGTCTAGAAATCGTGCAAGCATAACAAATAAATAAATAATTGATAATTTATGACAAAATGTACACCACAATAGTTTGGTTTAATTGTTGTTATATTATTATTTATGATTTGATTTATCAAACGACCTTCCAACGTATATCAACATGTATCTCACCATTCTTTGAATTTATAAGATGGTATCTATCATTAATGCGACCATTGTGCACTACATCATTCAGGTTAATCTCCACATGCCCCAGTGATTCCTGCATTAACAAAATAATCATTTCATAATCATAAAAAGATGAAAAATGTTAATATATATACATTTATCAAGTGAAATGGCACCTTCGAGAGAAAACTAAAGGTCTTCCTCTTGCTCATAATTTCAATGTGAATCTTCTCACGTAGAGGAGGCTCCTCTAGCATGAATTGGAACTCTTCATTCCAACGTGGGTGACGAGTTTTCTTCATTACCTGCGCACGTTTATTAAAATGTTTAATTTGTATTTTTATTTTTAGAATTTTGTAAAGAAAAAAGAAATCGGTGAAAGCAATTAAATCGTATTTTCTGTTTTCACCACTTGTTTTCTTTTTTCCCTTCACAAAATCCAAGCAGAAAATAAAAATACAAACCGAATGCACCCTTATTGCTTTCAACGCTTTCCTTTTAACCTTCAGAAAATCTTAGAAACAAAAAACATTGAGAATAAAAACAATATAATCGCAAACCAAACACACTCTAATACAAAATAAGTATACCTTAGTTTTTCTCTTTTCGCCGTTAAAAGTCAAGACTGCAAAAGGGTTGTTGTGATGCTCCCCTTCAACCTCCTCAGCCTCTTGGATTATAACTGAAAGCAAACCTGCTCCTTCTTGCACCTCATCATCAGATACCACATCAATTCCACTTTCCTTTCTTCCATACCCTTCTGAGTTCCCACCAAACTTGTTACTATCTTCTTTGAATGGAACAAATGTCAAGTCCACTACAATTTGCCCTCTTGGCTTCTTACTTGGAGTTTCATTTATGTTTGTGTCCTTTAGCAAATCAAGTGTGAATTCTTTGTTGTCATAAGGTTTAAGCATCTTAAGAGGGATTAATTGCATTCCCAGCTTGTCATGTGCACCAACCTGGAAATCGGACCCGAATAAAGATCTAGTTCAGAGTTTTTGTGGTTCAACCAAAATGTAAATAAAAAATCAATTTAATTTGAATATACTGACAATGTAAGAAAATTTTCATTTTACACTATCGTCCAATTATACTATGGCACGTCGGCCACTATAGTTGACTTGTCATAGAAGAAATTGACTAGAGGAAAGATAAGGGGAAACCTTGTCCCAGTCAAAGACTTGTAATTGGAGAACTTGAGATTGAGGATCCTTTACAACAAGCTTGAATTTCTCATTCCACACAGGATTCAAATTCTTCCTTTTGACAGTGGTTTTCTTTGCTGGAAGTTTGTCCCCAGTGAGGCTTAGTTTGACATAAGGATCAGAACTTCCCAACAAATCCATCTTCAGAAGCTTATGCGCCCGAATGACATTCACGTGTAATATTCCCACCGGCTTCTTTATCGCCACCCTATACACATCAGAAACAACCATTTTTAGATGCTCATATTAACCACTGAAAAGAATGATAAGGTAGAATCATGATCCATGAAGGTTTTGTTGCAACAATGCAAGACAAGAAACTTATAAAGCTTGTAGACTATGGAAAATGATTTTGTACAAACTTACGTCGATTCGTCAAGAATAGGAATTTCTAGTGTTTGAGGCCACAGATAGAGGCTCGCAACTTGTTTTTTAATCGTTTCCTGTAAGCAAACAAAGTAGTTAGTCTTTCAAGTATGACTAAATAATAAACTGCCACAGCAATTAGAAGAGCACAGTTCAATTCATTTGATGGAACTAGAGATTTGATGTGCATAGAATTAATGGATTATGAACAACCTTAAGAAAGTAACAAAAACAAGAACATCTATCATTAAAAAGAATAGAATAAGTAAGGTTGTTGTACCTGAACAAATCTATAAAGACCAGGTATTGCCATGATGTCTCCTCCTGATATTTTCATCCCAAAATCCACATGAGGCTGTATATTCAACATGATTACATATCATCATATAAGAAGGGATTTCTTCTGACTCCAAAAATTAGAAAAAGAAAAGCAATATAGCTAAGCTTGAATACAAAATTTCCTTTTACCTTCTCCAGCAAAGATACCACAACCTTTGCAAAACATGGAAATGTAGGAACTAAAGGTCTTAAAGTTATCCTTGGCATTGCAAATACTTGTAAGTCAACCAACTGAAGAAAAATTAGGGAAAAAAAAAAGAATGATTCCAGAAAACAAAGCATCATTGTTGAATGAACTGCAGAAAAAATTAGGCTTATATATCTAACCTGAACTGTGATATTCAACGATGACACTTGCAAATTCAACACTATGTTAGGATTTCCAGCCCATTTGATAACTTGTTCCATGACCAATTCCTTTTCATTTGTTTCTAAGACTTTCATGCCTGCCGAATTGCACAGTCGACAACAAACAAAAGAATCAAATTGGTGCATTAATACTGCAATAACTCATAGTCTAGAAGCTGAAAAAACATAGTTCTGGTTTTCTTCTCAACATTTTCTTTTCCCTCTCATCACAACACAAGAAGTTATTCAAGTGCACTTCTTTTGAAAATGCATTGTGCTTCAAATTTCAAAGGATTCATATAATCCAATACATTTCATGCCAAAGGAGGTTATATCCTCTGTGAAAAAATTATCCCAACTTACCATACCTAATCCTAGATTTTTTCTACAGAACTTTGGATAAATTATTTACAACCAAAAAACTAAAATTAAAAGTCATATGGTTTAGCTAAGAGACATACCACAAATAGTTGGGGGAAGAGTACCAAGCGTTAACTCTTCAAACTCAATTGCTTTAATCTGATACTTTCCAATGTATTCAGCAAAAATCGGTTTTGTTGTGCTTCTAATAATCTCACAGATTGCCTACACATCAAAACCAAATATCATTGAATTATTGAAGAATCACTCAATAGCAGAAAGAAAAAGTAAAAGAAAAATATGCAAGTGAATTTCTGAGGTACCTTGTCTAAGTAAGGCCACATATCCAATAAAAACTTGTTTAACCAATCAACCTGCATAGAAGAGAGAACTATGCAACATCAATGGCACAGTAACATTGACACAAGACAGAATAAAAAACAAAAAGAAAAGAAACTATGAAGATTACAAACCCGTTCATAATCAGGTGTCTTCACCCAAAGAGGAATCTCAGGCAGAAGTTCTTGCAATGCATGTGGGCCTAATTCACTGATTGGCCTAACAACAGGTTCCTGCAATTCAACAGTCAAAACACAAATATCAGATTTTGAACCACACCCAAAATTCAAAACGGAAAAGGCGTCTCAATCTGCATTGAATCAAAGTGAATAACATAACCATGATACAACAACAGAACACCCAGAAAGAAAAAGATTACCTTCACTTGTTTGGTTTCTGAGTAAACAAACACAAAGAACCCTACCAAGAGGCCAAGAGGGATTCCAAATACAAAACCAATGATCCCCAAGAAACTGCCGAACAAACCCATCTTTTCTTTCTACGAACTCAAATGCTGGTTGTGATCATGGAGAAGAAGAAGACGATGATAGGGACAAAGGAGCAAACTTTTTAGCCCACAGAATATAACAAGAAGAAAGAAAATGGTTTGAAAGATGTTTGAATTAATCAAAGAACGGCGATGAAAACCAGAAAGAAAGAAAAATATTAAAAAAGAAAAATTTAAGGAGAGAAGTGTTATGGGGTTTTAATGAAGGAAAGCGCCAAAACAAAGACACTACCTTCCTCTCTGTTTTACTTCAAATTGGCACTTCTCTGCTTTGCTACACTTTAAAAATGGGTTCTTTCTTTGTTGTTTTCATATTGTGTGTTAGTGTTACCATTTCCTAGGTGGAATGAACAGGAATATGTTGCTCTAAATATTCAATTCATATTTTTTATTTTATTTTTATATTTTATATCATTAAGTGGAAAAGATAACTTACTAGACCAATTAATACAGAGATTTATAAGATTTTATGTTTGTGGAATTGCTTGGTGGTAATTAGGTGGTTTATCAATGGATCTTGTAATAATTAATAGGTTGAAAGTTTGAAAATATCAATTTAGGCACAGAAAGTATCTTGTGATCCACTTGCAAGTTATAACAAATAAATTGGTTCAGAAAAAAATTACATGTGAAAAGTTGTTAAATGATCAAATTTTTAATTGATGTCAACCAAAGTATTAATTTCGCTTTGTTAAATTATAATATTTTTACATAAAGCATTAATTTTAATAAATATAATTTAACTTTAAAAAAATGCATCATTCTTAACATTTTAAAATTACAAATATGAGTATGTGGTTTTTTATATTTGTCAAACACAAAATAAAATATTTGTGTCTTTAAAAAACATAAACAACTCCAAAAAAAATTACCAATCTAGATCTAAAAGTATTTTCATTCTAACTCATCAGTTGGCACTTGCATTGGCACTTAACCCACTTGACATGCTTGATAGATTAAAATAGAGTAAAATTTGATAAATCAAGATTTGTAATGATTAGACTTAATTTGCTATTCAGTGCAACAACATATTTCAAGTATTTTTGTATTCAAGTTTAATTAAGCAGGTCCAAACTTAAAAAAAATTACTTTCATTACATTCGTATGTACATACTCGCGTTTCAATAATGTTTCTTTGTCTTTGTATTCTTCTTTTTTCTTCTTCGCTTTCCTCCTTCTTTGTCTTCACATTACTTTTTCTTCTTCTTCTTCGCATTCTTCCTTCTTTTTCTTCGCCTTCATTCTTCTTCTTCTTTGCGTGTTTTCTCTCAGTCGTCATTCTTTTATTGTTGCTGTTGTTGCTGTGTTTTTTCTTTTCCTCCTTTTAATTTGAGGTTCATTTGAATCTAGAAATGAACTGAATTTGATTTAGATTTGGTGAATACTAAACAGTAGTATCAAGTGAACCTAACTCAATTCATAAATGAATCGAATTTGATTCAGATTTGAACAAAAAGTGAAAAAAATTCAATCAGCAAAAAAAATTCATTTCAATTCATTTCTGCATGTAAATGAACTCAATTAAACTAAGAGATGAACCGAATTTTTTAAGAAATAACAGATTTAGTGAATACTTAAAAGTAGTATCAGGTGAACCTAACTCAATTCATAAATGAACCGAATTCAGTTCAGATTTAAACAAAAAAAAAAAACATTCAATCAGTAAAAAAACCACATTTCAATTCATTTCTGCATCTAGATAGACTTTCGTATTATTTTCATTTACACTATTGAACTAATGCTTCAATCAATTATTATCATTGGAAAAGAAATTTTGTTTGAAGATTTGAAGTCCAGAAATTGACTATAATTACTTTCAATTGAAAGAATTATGTAATCTTAATGTTATTAATTTACCTGGATAATAATTGCCTAGGATCAAAATTAGCTGGTAACTTAAAAAAATAGTAAAATTATTTAATTGGTGTGTAATGTTTCTTAGCAATACTGGACTATATTGGTCAATAAGAAATATTAAATTAGAATCGAATTTCTTAAGAAATAATAAATTTGGTGAATACTTAAAAGTGGTATCAAGTGAACCTAACTTAATTCACAAATGAATCAAATTATATTCAAATTTAAACAAATAATTAAAAAATTACTTAAAGAATAAAAAATTTGGTCAATACTTATCAGTAGCATCAAGTGAACCTCAATTAACACACAAATAAACCGAAATTATTTAATGATGGCATCAGAAAAAATCAGAATTAATAAAGATGTTTGCAAAATGTTGGTGTTATTGGTGATGACAATAACGAAAAAGGAACAGAAAAAGAAGATGTAACATTGGAGGAGGAGGAGGAGAAGAAGAAGGAAAGAAGAAGGAGAAGGAGAATGAGCACGATGATTTAAAAGGTGGTTATAACAACTTGGTTAGACTTTGTTAAGTATCTTACTTGAATGTAGAACTTTATTCTTTCCTATTTGGTATGATTACTCGACTTGTTTAGATAGGCTTTCGCATTTTTTTTATAAAGATAAATTTTTTTAGAAAGATTGTTTTTTAGGATTTATCTAATAAAGATTATTATTAGTACATTGAAAATATTATATGTTTTTTATAAAAAATTTCAATTAGTAATTTTAAATGTACTAAGAGTATATATTAACTAAACTTTTTTAAAGAAAATGATTTGGTGTTAAAATATCTATTAAAATGTAAATTTTGTTTATATTTGGATATTTGAAGTGAATTTGATTTATAATTGAATGTAACATTTTTTTTCAAAAACAATAGTGGTATTTTATTTAATAGAAAAATAAATACAATATCCAAAAGTCAGGATAAGAGAGATAAAAAAAAGGAGATTCTCAAATATTCACAAACAGATAAAATTGTAAGAAAAAAATAATATAGAAAAGTAAATAGAAAAAAAAATATTAGGGTATTATGCGATAGTTCTTAGTTCAACTTAAAGCGATGTTGTTAACACTTTTTTCGGAGACTTCTAGACATACTCGAAGAATTGGCGATACTCTGTTCTTTCAAATATTCTAAACTATAATCAAAATCAGTCGAGCTCTATGAGAGCTTGTTCCCTAAAATCCAATTTGTAACACCGAATCTCTTCACTAATCGAAGAACAAAAAATATCTAGGATCTACAATGAGGTAAGCCAAAGGACTCTTCTTCCACACTAGAATAACGTCTCCACAGAAAAATAGACAGTGCATGAGTGATTCTGGTGCTTACTTGTAGATTAAGTTGGACAAGTTGTCGAAGTAGATAGGAACCATTGGTGGATGAGAAGTAGAACAATAAGCTTATCATAGAAAATTTTACACGCAAAGAACAAAATTTTGTGAGGAATTTTCAACTTCCATAAATGACTTCAAATTGGCCTCTGTTGCATGAAATTTGGATAGAATCTAATGGAAGTATGGTAAAATTGGTAAGGACTCCTGTACTTTGATACAATATCATATGTTTTTATTCTGTTCATCACCCATATTGAATTGTATTTTTACCTTCTCCTGGAGTTATAAATAAAATTCGTTGAGCAATTTTTGGAAGGAAAAGATTTGAGATTAATACTTAGTTCTACTACTTATTTAAAAAAAATAAGTCTTTCATACATATCAGATGATAACTATTTGATAACAGTGTTACAGATAATAGAATTCTAAAAGAGTAAAGAGGAGGGAGTCATGATTTATTGAAGATTTGGATATCATCAAAATTTACTTTTTAATTAATGTCTTTTTCTACAACTTGTTTTTATTCAAACATATTTTGTCAACCTCAAAAAGGTAAGGTTTATACTTCTACTGTAAGAATAAAATTAAATTTAAATGTAACATATAAAAAGATAATTTTTTAAAATATGAAATTGTTGTTACTCTTAAAAAATATATTTTGTGCTTTTCT
>NC_029793.2:135369596-135369908 GCF_000816755.2 Arachis ipaensis | reverse complement strand
TAATGATTTTAGAAAATAACTAAAATTCTTTCTAATATTTTTTATATATTCAATTAAAATGATTTATAAATTTCAAAGAATTGAATTACGAATTTCAATTAGTTGAAATAAAAGTTTTTGGTTTCTATTTATGCTAATGACATGTCGCGTCAACATTTAACTTATCAAGTTAGTATTTAATGGAGCAAATCAATATTAGAAACTATAAGAGTAAATTATTAAAATTGTCCTGAAATGATTAAATTGTTGGCAAAAATATCTTTAAATTTTTTAAAAGACAAAAATAAATTTAAAATATTTTAAAATGTGACA
>NC_029793.2:135355417-135369563 GCF_000816755.2 Arachis ipaensis | reverse complement strand
TTGTTAAAATTTGATAATTTTATAATATATGAATAATTTTTTTGAATTTTTTTGTAAATGACCAAAAATATTTTTTTAAAATAAAAATCTAGATATAAAATTTTGGTTCTATTTTTCATGTACTTTTTAAATAAGAATCCTATTATTGTAAAAAAAATTAATTAAATACACATGTGTTTTGCTAAATGCAGATGCCATTTGCCACTTATAAAAAAAGGATATTTTTTGTTACATTTAAAAATATTTTTGTTATAAGCAAATTTAAAAGATACTTTTGTTGGCAATTTAATTATTTGAAAATATTTATGGTGATTTACTCAAACTAGAACCATAGCTTTTTAAATTTTGTCGAACCAAATTAAAAGAAAAATGTTAAAAGTCAAAACAAAAAATGAGTATTTTATAGAAAAAATGCAACTTACATGTAAAAAATTAATCGCTAAATTAATTATATATTAATGCATGGGAACATGATGCATGAGCATCTTCCCTATCTTTTCCCAGTGAATTTGCATTTAATTTGTTGAGTTTAATCAATAATTAATTATCTTTTAGCCACTATGGATGCTACTTTGAGTTGTGTGCAATTCTGTTTATTTTAGGTAGTATTTGGTTGGATTTGATGGAGCTTCCGCAGAAAAAGAGAAGAAGGCGATATAGGGCAGGAATGGCTTAAAGGATGGAGAGGAAGCTTGCACAAATGGAATCAGCACAAGAATTAAAGGAGATGACAGCGAAGAGCGACGCGTGCGCGTACCTGACGCGTATGCGTGACACGCGAAGAAGACTATCGACGCGTACGCGTGACGTGCGTCACGTGCAGAAAACACTGATTCCTATTAATTCTGATTTAAACTTTAATTTTTAATAGGAAAAGATATTATTTTAGTTTTAGAAAATAGATTTTAAATTAATTAGGATTGGATATAAAAGAGAAAAGAAACTTCTCTTTTGGGGGATTCAATTCCAATTAGTTAACTTTTCATTCCACCTCAGCCCAATTTACAATCCTTATTTTCTCTCTGAACCATGAGCAACTAAACCTCTATTGTTAAGGTTAGGAGCTCTGTCTATTGTATGGATTGATACTATTATTTTTCTATTTTAATTCATGTACTGATTTATATTTCAAGAATTGTTTTCGTTCTTTATCTTATGAATTTGGGTGGAACGGAAGTATGACCCTCTTTCTAATTGAGTTCTTGTATAACTTGGAAAAGCTCTTTACTTGAACAACAGCTTGAAAACAATTTCTCCTAAATTCTAATTATCTGGACTTAACGGGATACGTGACATATAATTCTCTTATATTTGGGTAATTAGGATTTCTATGGCATATAAACTAGAATTGAATTTAACCCTTTAAGTGGAATTAAGTGACCAAGGAATTGGCGGTTGATGAAAGTTAGAGGAGACTAGGAAGGTCTAAGGAATTAGGGTCTAGTCACATATAGTTTGCCATGAATTAAATCTTGCATGATTAAAATAGTTAGTAAGAAAAGTCAATCCAGAAAATAGATAACTCTGAAGCCCTAACTGTTTCTCCATACATATTTCACAACCTGTTTACTGCTTGCTTTATTAAATTTCTGAATTATTGTTTAATGCTTCTGAATACCAAAACACTCTTTTCTATTTGTCTAACTAAGTAAATTAATCAACCATTGTTGCTTAATCCATCAATCCTCGTGGAATTGACCCTCACTCACCTGAGGTATTACTTGTTACGACGCGGTGCACTTGCCGGTTAGTTTGTGGACTCTAAATTCTGCAAGCTCTCACTACCTGCTTCCACCAACCAACCTTTAAACTCCAGTGGAATTCCTTCTCAATCCTTAACTAACCCGAAGGGTGGCATCAATGCCATCACTTTGAGATCTGGAACCACATTGCCAGAGAGGACCCGGGAGGAGCCAAGCCCAATAGAACACGCCCCAATTGAAGACTCATTGGAAGTAGAAGATGCTGAAATGGAAGATGCTGAAGAGGAAGATGAAGTACAAGACAAGGTTGAAGAAGAATTAGCTCAGCCAAGGAATGGAGCACCAAATGATATAGAAGCCGCAAGTAGCGCTATCCCTATCCCATTCCCACACCTTGCAAGAAAGACCAGAAAGCAGACGGAACTTGATCCCAAAATGGTAGAAATTTTCAAAAAGGTTGAGGTAACTATTCCCCTTTTTGATGTCATTCAGCAGGTACCTAAATACGCAAAGTTTCTAAAGGATTTATGCATTCATAAAGATAAAATTAATGAGTTAGAAACTATTCCTTTAGGTAGTTCTATATCTGCTTTAATGGGAGGTATACCTGAAAAATGTAGTGATCCATGTCCATGTATGGTAAACTATACCATTGGAGGTGTAATATTTTCTGATTGCGTGTGTGACTTAGGAGCATGTGTTAGTATAACGCCATTGTCTATATATGATACTCTAAGGCTCCCTCCCTTAAAAAGGTTGGCAGCTCGTTTTGTGTTAGCAGATAAAAGCATTATTACAGTAGTTAGAATTGCTGAAGATGTATTAGTGAGTATTAAGGGGCTCACATTTCCCATTGACTTCTATATCCTGGAAATGCCTCCTAATGACTCAGGAAGACCATCATCAATCCTGCTTGGAAGACCATTCCTGAAAACTTCAAAGTTCAAGCTGGATGCATTCTCAGGAACTTACTCCTTTGAAATAGATGGCAAAACAGTAAGTTTCAGTTTAAATGAAGCTATGAAGCATCCTCTGGAAGATCATTCTATCTTCCAGTGCGATATTATTGATGAAACTATAGCTGAAGTTCACCAAGAAGAATTAGAAGAGAAGCACTTGGAGCAAGGTCCAAGTGTAGGGACACCCTCTGAACATAATGAAGACACCTTACCATTACCACCAGCCCCGAATGATCCGGAACCTAGCCATGAGCAGAAATTGGAATTGAAGCCCCTCACAGGAAGAGCAACTGCTTAGTGTGCTGAGAAAACATAAAAGAGCAATTGGATGGAGCTTGGCGGATATAGTCGGCATCAGTCTTCAAGTTTGTGAGCACAGAATATATTTAGAAGAGGAAGCAAAACCTGTCCGTCAACCCCAAAGAAGATTGAATCCAACCATCTTAGAAGTTGTCAAGAAAGAAATAACCAGACTACTTGAAGCAGATATCATTTACCCCATCTCAGATAGTGAATGGGTTAGTCCAGTACAAGTGGTGCCCAAGAAGTCTGGAGTCACAACAATAAAGAATGAACATGTAGAACTCCTGACAACTAGAGTGCATAATTCATGGAGAGTCTGCATTGACTATAGGCGTCTCAACCAAGCTACTCGCAAGGATCATTACCCCTTGCCATTTATTAATCAGATGCTCGGTCGTCTGTCAGGTAAATCACATTATTGCTTTTTAGATGGTTATACAGGTTACTTTCAAATTCATATAGCTCTTGAAGATCAGGAGAAGACCACTTTTACATGTCCCTTTGGAACGTATGCTTATAAAAGAATGCCTTTTGGCTTATGTAATGCACCTGCTACTTTCCAAAGATGCATGATGAGTATCTTTTCAGATCTTATTGAGAACTGTATGGAAGTATTTATGGATGATTTTAGCGTATATGGTGATTCGTTTGACCTTTGCTTGGATAGTTTAGCTAAAGTATTAGACAGATGTGTTAGTTCAAACCTTGTATTAAACTTTGAAAAATGTCACTTTATGGTAAAACAAGAAATTGTACTAGGACATGTTGTGTCTAAAACTGGTATTTCAGTAGATCCAGCAAAGGTAGATGTCATTTCTAGTTTACCTTAACCCTCCTCTTTGAGGGAAGTCCGTTCATTCCTTGGCCATGCATGTTTTACAGGAGATTCATTAAGGAATTCAGTAAGGTAGCATTACCTTTATCCAGACTGCTGCAGAAAGATATTGAGTTCGAATTCAGTGAAGATTGCATGAAAGCATTTGACAAGCTAAAGATCGCCCTGACTCAAGGCCCAATTGTGAGAGGACCAGACTAGAGCCAGCCATTTGAAATTATGTGTGATGCCTCCAACCATGCAGTAGGAGCAGCACTGGCTCAGCACGAAGGTAAGGATCCTTTTGTAATTGCTTATGCATCTAAGACTCTAGATGTTGCTCAGTCTAATTACACTACTACTGAAAAAGAGCTTATTGCTATTGTTTTTGCTCTGGATAAATTTCGAGCCTATTTATTTGGTACTAAGGTAGTAGTATACTCAGACCATGCAGCTCTAAAATATTTATTAGCTAAAAAGAGTCCAAACCAAGGTTAATACATTGGATACTGCTACTGCAAGAATTTGATTTAGAAATTAAGGATAGGAGTGGTAACCAGAATTTAGTGGCAGACCACTTGAGTCGCCTTGAGCACATTAATAATGACTCCACTCCTATCAATGATACTTTTCCATTTGATAGTTTGCAAGCAGTATCCGAAGTAGTTCCTTGGTATGCACATGTAGCTAATTATCTAGTTAGCCATACATTCCCTCTAAATTTTAATAAACATCAAAGGGACAAGCTGAAAAGCGAGTCTAAATATTATATATGGGATGATCCATATTTGTGGAGATGTGGTGCTGATCGGATAATTAGAAGATGTGTACCTCAAACAAAATTCTAGTCCATTTTAGAGGCATGCCACTCTTCTGAGAGTGGAGGACATTTTGGCCCTCAAAGAACAACTAGAAAAATCTTAGACTATGGATTCTTGTGGCCCACTCTTTTTAAAGATGCTGCTGAATTTTGTAAATCTTGTTTCCCATGCCAAAGATTTGGTAATATATCCAAGAGGGATGAGATGCCTCAACAGATTATGCTTTTTTTGTGAATTTTTTGATGTTTGGGGCATTGACTTCTTGGGTCCATTTCCAAATTCTAATGGTTACCTTTATATACTGTTAGCTGTAGATTACGTTTCTAAATGGGTGGAAGCAATTCCTACCCATACCGATGATGCTAACACTGTCGTTTCCTTTGTTAGAAACCATATTATCTGTCGCTTTGGATCACCACGAGCAATCGTGAGCGATCAAGGCACTCATTTTTGTAACAGGAGACTAACAGGACTATTGAAAAAGCATGGGATAATTCACAAAGTAGCAACAGCTTATCATCCCCAAACCAATGGACAAGCAGAAGTGTCTAACAGAGAGATTAAACGCATTCTGGAGAAGATAGTAAAGCCTCATAGGAAGGATTGGAGTGCCAGGCTACAAGATGCACTCTAGGCATATAGAACAGCATACAAAACACCTATCGGGATGAGCCCCTTCTGCTTAGTGTACGGAAAGGCTTGCTACCTTCCAGTAGAGGTGGAACACAAGGCCTTCTGGGCTGTAAGGGAATGCAATATGAATTTTGAAGAATTTGGTGCTGAAAGAAAGCTGCAACTAGCAGAGTTAGAGAACCTTCGCCTAGAAGCATATGACAACTCCAGGCGATACAAGGAGAAGATGAAGGCTGTCCATGACAAACACATAAAAATGAGAGAATTCAGACCAGGGGAGTTAGTTCTTCTTTATAACTCCAGACTGAGGCTTATGCCAGGCAAACTAAGATCAAGATGGGAAGGTCCATATAGAGTAGAGAAGGCAGAGCCATACGAAGTTTTCCACCTGCGTCATCCTTCTAGCTCCAAATTCCTGAAGGTCAATGGACATCGCCTGAAGCTTTATCATGGAGAGAAGACGAAGGATCTCAAAGAAATAGAGGTTTTCCTTTTGGAAGACCCACCAACAGAAGCAGAATGAGCCTGAAGACGTCCAACTTAAGGACGTAAAAGCAAAGTGCTAGGTGGAAGACAACCTACCATGGTATGATCGTTCAGTTTCAGTCTTAGTTTTATTTTACCTTATTCTATTTTGTTAATGACTCTTCTCATAATCTGTGCATATAGCTGCATATAGCCTACATTTGCATTTGCATACTGCATTAAATATTAAAAAAAAGAGAGAGAAGAGAGGCACGCGACGCGCCAGCGTCGCTGACGCGTCTGCGTCGCTGACGCGGCGTCATAGTGCATTAGAAACTAAGGAGAAGAGAAGCAGAAAGTCACGCGAAAGCGTGGCTGGAGGCGTGCCTTAGGCACAAACATGCCCACGCGTCCGCGTCACCCACTGGAATCTTTTTTTGATTTAATGTATTCATTTTTTTTTATCATTATACACATAAAGGAGGAGCCGTATGAGATGAAAATATCACGTACGCGATCGCGTGCCCCTAAAAATCGACGTAAAAGAGGTATATGGCAGCAAGTTATGATGGAGTAGGGCTGGAATGGTGCTGGAAGCACCAGCCCTACCACGCGACCGCGTACCCCATGTGGCCACGTCGTTTTACAAAATCAGGCCATTCACGCGATTGCGTCACCCACGCGAACTCGTCACCTCAAAATTTGGCAAAATGAGTATAAAACAGAGAGTTGCGCGAACGCACGGCTGCACTCGCGCCAATAGCACAAAACAGGTCATGCGATCGCGTGACCCACACGTCCGCGTCACCTGAACTTATCGCCCACCACACGATCGCGTGACTCACGCGTCCGCGTCACATGTGACGCACAGCTTATCCAAATCAGCCAAGATATCTTATCTTTTTCTTCCCAAATCTAAATCTTTTCTTTTCTCTTCTTATTTCTTTCTTCTCTCTTCTTCCTTCTTTATTCTTTCTCACTTTTTACTTTCCCCTTCCTTATTATTCACATCCATTATCAAGGTTCTTTTCTTTCTCTCTTAATTTTTTACTTTTTCATTATTTTTATTTATGTTTTCTTCTTTTACTTTCATTATCTATATTTTCTTTTTCTTTATTTTTTTTACTTTTTATTCCTTTAATTGGTGTTAGAAATATAATTGGGTGATTAGTTACTTCTATATTTTGCTTGTGAGTTATTGTGGAATTGTTTGACAATCAATATTACTTCTTAAAGGGTTGCTTGCATGTTCAAATTAATACTTTCAATAACATATTTACCATGCATGCTATGTGTTTGTGAAAAAGCCCGTATGGCATTATGCATTATTTTTATATTCCTCTATTCTACTATTCTAATGCCTGTTTTTCACAAAACTCCTTTTATATTTTATTAATTAAATATAATTGTCAATACAAACAGGTTGTTAGTTTGAAAGGGTTGGTAATCTAACTTGGACATTGAATGCTTGATCTATGCTACTCATGCCTTTGCCAGCATGCTAATAAACATCTTGCATTTAATTGCCATCACATGCACTTGCTATATTTCCATTGATGAACTTTTCACATGTAGTCTAGACCATGTGTTAACGACATCCTTCTTTACCGTGCATTGATTATCACCTGTACCCTTTTCTTCCTTGCTCTAACCCTTAAAGTTTTAAAGTTATTTTCTTTTTTCTTTTTCAGGATGGCCACCAAGAAGGGTAAAGAGAAAGCTACTCCTAAACCACCAGCAAGGAAAGGAACAAAAAGAACATTAGTGGCAGAGCTATCTTCAACAGCAGTAAAGCCCTCAACAAAACAAATCAAGAGGATCATCAAGGTCGATGAAAAATAAAAAGCTTTTCCAGCAAAGGACACTGCGCGGTTCCCTAACCGCTACTGTGAGTAGATGTTCCCTATCCTGGCTAAGAGGAATTATAATAACGAACACCTTCTCATCCTCCTGACCACCATTGTTGAATTTGTTGAGCCGCGAATTGAACGAAGACAATGGGAATTTCTACGGAGACAGTACCAGCAGGTTAATCTTTTATGGGTAGTTGAATTCTACTCCAATTTTCACATGCCAACCATGCAGTCTGTCTATGTCCGTCAGAAGCAAGTTCTTATAACAGAAGAGGCCATTCAACGAGTTTTTAGATCTTCCCCCTGCTCCAGAAGGATTGGACGCTTTCCAAGAAGCCTCATTCAAACGCCAGACATACCAATTTGACTGGGACGCCATTCTCAGAGTTATAGCACAACCTGACAGCAGATGGATTTATGGATACCATCGATCTTGACCTAAGAGTATATTGGCTTCAGCACTCACTGTGGAGGCTCGAGTATGAGCACAGATCATGTTCCATTACGTCTTTCTGAGCACTCACGAGTCCTCCTTCGCCGTAGACATGGCAGTTTTACTCTGGTGTATCCTTACAGACCAGCACCTTAATTTACCAAGACACATTCGGCATGCTATGGGACACGTATAGATTTTGGGCAACCTACCTTTTCCCACCTTAGTTTCAGATCTAGTCTCATCAGACAGAGTCTCCTACAGAGCTGGGGACACCAAGGCCATAATTCCACGAGATGATCAATACGTCCCCAATGGGAAGTATATCAGACCTCCAGCAGCCACTATCAACCGGAGCATAGAACCAGCAGAAGACATTCCTTCTCCCCCCACATCACAAGTACCTTCAACAAACCAACTGCTACATCAGATACTTGAGAGGCTAGACCGACTTGACCGGAAAGAAAAGCAAAGAGAGCGCCGTAACAAGCGCATATTTACATACCTCAAGGAGCTGATTGTTGGAAATCACCCACCTAAAGAAGACCCAGACACCCCGGACTCTACTTCATTTACCAGCACAGGGAGCCATGACGGTCCCGATTGTGGAGATGCTGCTACCAGCCTCCCTTTGTTCCTGACAGATGGCACCGAGGACGGTGCCAAGCTTTAAGTGTGGGGAGGTCAGTCAGTACCTGACTTTCGGAGGTAATTTCTCTTCCTTAAACACCAATAGAATAGGATATTTATTTAATTTTTCTTTTGTTAGATAGAATAAAATTGCATAGTAATAGGTAATTGCATGCATGTTCTAATTGGTTGAAAATAATAAGTTTCTTTTTAAGATCCTATTTTTGAAAATTTTCACTAATTTAAATAAAAACTTTTGTGTTAAACTTGTTTGAAAGTTGTATTTGGAACATAGTTAAAAGCTAGAACACACAAACATGTGAGATTTGAGCCTAATGACACGGTTACACTATTTAACCATAAAATTTTATTCTTGTGTGTTTGCTTCTCTATGATTGTAATCTATATTTTTTTCCATCCTATATGTCCAATATTTAATGTATTATATGCATGCATATGTTGAGGCCATTGTTTTATTAACTCACTTACCCCAAATAGCCTACCCTTCTATTTACCTTTGTTAGCCAATTTGAGCCATTTAATCCCATTTGTTCTATATTTTTACCATATTACTAGCCTTAAGCGAAAAAATAAGTAATACCCCAAATTGAATCTTTAGTTAGCTTAAGATAGGAATTGTGTGTCAATCAAGTATGGAAAAATTGTGGGAACATGGGTTAATAAGGGAATGTATCATGATAAAATATTGGAAATTTGGGTACCTACTCATGTGAAACTAAGAAAAATTATAAATCCATGTGCATTGGTAATGTTATTTTTATGCTGCAAAAAAAAATCCAAAAATTTCAAATAATTAAGTAATTAGATAAATAAATAAGGGGACAAAACTACCCTAATGCTAAATTAAGTTTAATAAAAAAATCAATGCATATGTGATACAAGTTAAGAGAAAGTTGATGCATGAGTATGTAAAACAAAAAGTGGGAGAATTTTGGGAAACCTAAGGATGATTTAAGAAGAAAATAGAGTATATATGTTAGGTGAAATCTTAGGATAATCAAGGATTCAATTTATAGCTCACTTAGCCATATATATACCCTCACCTTTACCTTGGCCCCATTACAACCTTTAAAAGACCTCATGATGTTTGCATTGGTACATTAAATACTTGTTGATTGGTTAGGTGAAGAACAAGGTTTAGAAAGCATGATTAGAAGAAGAGTAGAGTGATTACCCTATACACTAGAGTGACTAGAGTGCACATACACCATCAGTGAGGGTTCAATGCTTAATTCTATGTTCCCTGCTTTCATAAGCTGTCTTCCTACAGGTTTACTTACTTTTACTGTATGAATTTTAATTAGTGGAATTTGACTTATTTTTGTCTTGAAAGAACTTATTTATTTTTAACTAAGTAGACAAAATCATTTTATCATATAGTTGCATTCATATACATAGGTTGCATTGCATTACATGAGTCTTACTTTTTCCCTACTCATTTATTTTATCTCCTTAAGCTAAGCATGAGGACATGCTAATGTTTAAGTGTGGGGAGGTTGATAAACCACTATTTTATGGTTTATCTTGTGTTTAATTGAGTGGTTTCATCAAACCTTTACCTACTTATTCATATGATTTGCATGATTTTATAATCCCTTCCTAGTATTGGTTTATGATTAAAAACTTGCTTTCCAAAGACCTTTAATTAGTATATTTTAATTCTCCTTTATACCATTCGATACCGTGATCCGTTTGTTAAGTGTTTCAGGCTTCATAGGGCAAGAATGTCTTAGATAATAGAGAGGAAGCTTACAAAAATGGAAGGAACACAAGAAACTAAGGAGATGACTAGCGAACACTGACGCGAGCGCATGGCTGACGCGAACGCGTGGAATAGAGAAAAATGCAGCGACGCGTACGCGTACCTGACGCGTACGCGTGGATTGGAGTCCGCACGAATGACGCGAACGTGTGAACGATGCGCTCGCGTGACAAGAAAAATCGCTGAATGACGCGAATGCGTAGACGACGCGTATGCGTGACGTGCGCGATCTGCAATTTTAACAGAAAATGCTGGGGGCAATTTCAGGCCGCGTTTTGACCCAGTTTTTGGCTCAGAAACACAGAATAAAGCCAGGGAACATGCAGAGACTCAAAAGAGACCTCTTTACGCAACTTGACACAACTTTACATATTCTCATTAGGATAGTTTTAGGTTTTTAGATTTGAATTTAGAGATGATTACTTCCCCTCTAGATTCTCTTTACATTCATAGTCAATTAGTTTTATGCTTTTGGATATTGAAGAAGTCATTACCTCCGTTTGAAGACATTATTCTAGTTTATTTACTTTGTCCCTTACTCTTCCATATCCTTATTTACTTTATTTAGAATTCTAATTGGAATATTTTCATGGATTGTTGATGCAAAGAATTACTTTTACTTTTAATTAATTTTCAATCTCTATTTTATTTTAATTAATTTATTATGTCTTCTTATATTTTTCTGAGTATTATATCCATGTCAATGGAGTAGATTCCATACTTGACATGGGAGTTGATTAAAAGGAGACACTTGAGTTGGAAGGCTTAAGTATTGGTTAAATTGAAAGTTGTTGGCTAGTTCTGTATTTACTAACACTAGACCTTCCCAAGGAGAGGACTAAGATTTGCGAATAAGGATTAGCTCAATCACTTGACTTTTCTTTATTTAGTACGGGTTAACTAAGTGAAAACAACAACCTTTTTAATACTGCACTTAAGAGATCCCAACAAGGATAGAACTTCCAATTAATTATTCCCCCAGTCAAGGCTTTTTATTTAGAATATCAATAATTATTCTTAGTTTATTTTTATTGCTTAAATTTACAATTATTTAATTGCTCATTATTCAACTCTCAAAACTCTCGAAAAATTCCTAATTAATAAAATAGCACCCTTTCCTGCAACTCGTTGGGAGACGACCTGGGACTCATACTCACAGTATTTTTCTATTCAAAATATTTTGTGACACTCTTTTTAAATTGGTGAGGCGGATTTTAGCTGGTTAAGAGCTATACTTGCAACTCTGTTCTATGATATTATAATCTCTTAATTGGCCTATCTTCTGCCACGCACCACGCGTACCTGATGCGTGCGTGTGATTTGGAGCTTTTCATGGCGACGCGTGCGTGTACCTGACGCGTACGCGTGAAAAGCGAAGTTGCACAGCGACGCGTGTGCGTACCTGACGCGTATGCGTGACACGCGAAGAAGACTATCGACGCATACGCGTGACGTGCGTCACGTGCAGAAAACGCTGATTCGTATTAATTCTGATTTAAACTTTAATTTTTAATAGGAAAAGATATTATTTTAGTTTTAGAAAATAGATTTTAAATTAATTAGGATTAGATATAAAAGAGAAAAGAAACTTCTCTTTTGAGGGATTCAATTCCAATTAGTTAACTTTTCATTCCACCTCATCCCAATTTACAATCCTTATTTTCTCTCTGAACCATGAGCAACTAAACCTCCATTGTTAAGGTTAGGAGCTCTGTCTATTGTATGGATTGATACTATTATTTTTCTATTTTAATTCATATACTGATTTATATTTCAAGAATTGTTTTCGTTCTTTATCTTATGAATTTGGGTGGAACGGAAGTATGACCCTCTTTCTAATTGAGTTATTGTATAACTTGGAAAAGCTCTTTACTTGAACAACATCTTGAAAACAATTTCTCCTAAATTCTAATTATCTGGACTTAACGGGATACGTGACATATAATCCTCTTATATTTGGGTAATTAGGATTTCTGTGGCATTTAAACTAGAACTGAATTTAACCCTCTAAGTGGAATTAAGTGACCAAGGAATTGGCGGTTGATGAAAGTTAGAGGAGACTAGGAAGGTCTAAGGAATTAGGGTTTAGTCACATATAGTTTGCCATGAATTAAATCTTGCATGATTAAAATAGTTAGTAAGAAAAGTCAATCCGGAAAATAGATAACTCTGAAGCCTTAACTATTTCTCCATACATATTTCACAACCTGTTTACTGCTTGCTTTATTAAATTTCTGAATTATTGTTTAATGCTTCTGAATACCAAAACACTCTTTTTTGTTTGTCTAACTAAGTAAATTAATCAACCATTGTTGCTTAATCTATCAATCATCGTGGGATCGACCCTCACTCACCTGAGGTATTACTTGGTACAACCCGGTGCACTTGTCGGTTAGTTTGTGGACTCTAAATTCCGCACCAGAACACGGTTGTGTAAACAATATTGTTGTGTTATCAGGATATTTTAGTTAGGCCTATTATGCTGTTTTGTTTAGGTGAACAATGCTATAGAAACCTTTTTTTGATTTGTTCTGTTAAGTTGTGGATCCTTGATTACCCATGTGGTATATCTACTAAGACAATATGATATGATTATGATGTTTGTTATGGATTATAACAATGATTATGTCTATTGTGATGTAGACAGTTTTTGGTAATTTTATATTTAGGTTACAAATATCACCATATTGTATTTTCAATGAAACTCATCATGCTCAAAGAACAAATTTATGTTGACTTAAACACAATAAAGCTGGAACACCTAATTTCATTCATAAGTCACTTCATCATTACGTATCAACTAGTTCAATTTCAAACCTCTAACAACACCCCTAAAGCACAACAACATAACACTCCATGTGTAACTTTACTTGGAGATACATGTGAACAAAAGTGATGCACAAATGACAGTAGCCACAATCATTGCAACTGAAATGTATATTATTAGCATCTTCATTACTCTAACTTCACCTTCCAAGCTACCCAATCTCCATGACACATTCAATCTCCATTCATCATAGTCACTGCCAACCACTACATCAGTTTCTGCCCCTGCTTCATACCCATCATCATCAACCCACCTAAAGAAGTTACAATGACTTCCCTTCTGAATATTTTCAGAAAAAATATTAATTTCAACTGCCCAACAAAATAGACATAGAAAAATGAAAAACAAAATTAATTTACCCTAACTCACCGGGTATCTTGCACAAGTGTGAAACAACCTATCTGAATTCTCTCTTGTACCAGATTTCTTGATCATTGTCTTCAACCCGCAAAAGCATGTCTGGTCCTTGATCTTCCTCCTCCGTTGCATAGAAGAGTTGGAACCATGACTACTAAGAGACTGAGATGGCAAGTCACCGCCGCGACCTCCATTCATCATGACAGCGAATGAACAAACATACAAGGTCATCTACCAGGAGAATCACACATATTTATGCTTCAAATTAGGATTAGGGTTCTAATATTGAGGCTAATTTGAGCTACATAAACAAACTTATCTGCTCAGTATTAACGTTAGCCACGCTGTAACTTAACGTTTTAACTCAGCAAACGTTGTAACCTTAACAACTGATATGACGGAAGGGCGAACGCCATCAACGTCGATATCTTTCGAGGACGCTTTTGATTAATTTTATCTTCAGGGACCAAAATGGATATCAGGGTATCTTTCAGGAACGAATATTAAATAGATAGAAAATGTCATTATTTTTATTTGATGTTAATAAAGAGGATGAATACTAACG
>NC_029793.2:135348693-135355269 GCF_000816755.2 Arachis ipaensis | reverse complement strand
AATTATTAATAGAAAATAAAAAATATTATTTATATACTAAAATCAACTATTAAAATCAGTCATTATATATACATTGTTTAACTCATTTTTAATATGCATTTTATATTTCAACATATATTTGTACTACTAGTTAATTTTAGTGTACATTTAACATTATTGGTATACAAGCTTACAATTAGGGGTGTTCAACTGTTCAAGATCCGACTTAACTCGAAATCTGGTGTGGACCCAAGGCATATTTTACTTGGTTCAGATTTGTCATTTCTACTCGTTGTTACTTTTAGATGAGTTCGTATCATGCTTTGGGTCACCCGATTCAATCTAAAAAAATTTTTTCAAGTGGTAAAACAATAAAATTTAATAAAATAATAAAAACTAAAGTGTAACATACTAATATAGAAGAATATTGGGCGGGAGTTTAACGAAATTCAAATTTAAAACCATTTTGTTTCACACTTTCAGCTCTCTATCACTCCCAAAATCATTCTCTCTCTCATTATCATATATATGTTTGTTGAGTTAAACCTCAAAATAGTCCCTGAGATTGGTGTCGTGCACTAAAATCGTCCCTGAGATTCCAATTGCACTAATTACGTCCCTGAGATTGACAAAAATGCATCATGTTAGTCCCTAACTCATTTTCCATTAACGATGTGATGACATGGCTTAATGATGTGGCCTGCTAGTGATACGTGTCACTCCATGATTTGGCCACATGTAATGGTATGATGATGTGTTGACCAGTGACACGACGTGGCATGCTGATGTGGATGGTTGTGCCACGTGTCACAATGCTATTTGGCCATGTGTCTGTTTGTGCCACGTGTCTCAACCGTATTCGTCCACGTGTCATCCATTATGTCATCATTGTAGATGCACCAAATTAGTCCCTCACTTTGCATTAAGTGACTCATTTTAGTCCCTGAAATTGAATGTTGTGCACCAAACTAGTCCATTCACTAGTTTTTTCTCCTTTTTTCTATAAATTCAAAATTCTCAATATCTTTGAATCCATTATTAATTCCAATTCTATTTTTTCATATGTTATTTAAATACAAGTGCTTTTATAAAATATTTCTCTTGCGGGTACCCCTAACCACCGTCTTGGAGTTGACGTGAAGACATTTCAAGCACCCCCCATTAGCATCTCCGACATCTTTCGAAGATGGTAGTGGGGGTGCTTGAAGTGCCTTCAATCTAACCCATTTACACACAACAAAAACGTGTATTTCATAAAAATCAGAAAAAATGTGTATTTTAATTCTTAATTTTTTGTTAAAAACACATATTTTTTGATAAAAAAATTTGTCTAATCAATCATATAATTCTTTTTTTATAATAACATATTTATATATTATAAAATTTATCAATGTTAAATTATTATAGAAAAAATTATATAATTAAAACTAACATCTTAAAATTTTTTATAACAACACTTGTATTTAAACGATATGTGAAAAAATAGAATTGAAAATAGTGCATCCAAGATATTGAAAATTTTAAATTTTTTAAAAAAAGAGAAAAAACTGGTGAAAGGAGTAGTTTGGTGCACGAGATTCAATTTTAGAGACTAAAATGAGTCACTTAATACAAAATAATGGACTAATTTGGTGCATCTACAATGATGGCATAATGGATAACACGTGGACAAATACGGTTGCAACACGTGGCACAAACAGACACGTGGCCAAATAGCATTGTGACACGTGGCATAACTATCCACATCAGCATGACACGTGTCACTAGTCAACACATCATCATACCATTACACGTGGCCAAATCATGAAGTGACACGTGTCACTAACGGGCCATGTCATCAAGCCATGTCATCACGTCGTTAATGAAAAATAGGTCATGCATTTTTGTCAATCTCAGGGACGTAATTGGTATAATTGGAATCTCAGGGACGATTTTAGTGCACGACGCCAATCTCAGGGACCATTTTGGGGTTTAACTCTATGTTTGTTTCTTCACCTTTTTCATTAAAAAATAAAAAATTTAAAAAAAGAGAAGAGATGATAAAAAACAGAAATGCAGCGAGGTCCTGCTTGAGGGCGACGTGGGTAGCAGCGAGGTGCTGGTTGTCAACAAGGAGGGACTGGATCTGACAGTGGCGAGCTTCAATGCATTCCTCAAGGATGGCGATAGGGAGGGCACGTGCGGCGGTGGAGGAGGAAGGGTGGGGGAGACGGTGGTTGACGTCGAGGCGAAAGGCAGAACGAAGCAGAGAAGAAAACAAAGACAGAGAGAGAAGGAGAAGAGGGTGCCAATGAACCCGCGTCCACTACAAAACCGCGTCGCAACCGCTCCTTCGCAGCCCGACAGTAGGTGCTGCGAATGTGATTATTATGGCGTTGTTGTACGTAGGGGATTTGGACCCTGAGGTTGATAAGAGTGGTTTCGATTCAACCAGGAATGGGGTACTTAAAATTCTTCATGTTCCCTTCCTATCTTTCCTTTTTGGTTTCCTGGAATTTTTGTTTGTGCTGCAAAGAGTTTGCAACTTCTCCAATTGTAATTTAGATTATAAGTGTGTAATGAATTTTTGTGCAATTTTTGGTCTCCCTAGAAAAAAGGAACAACAGGGGAAAAATGAGTTTGTGTGGTATGAACGCCTTTTGTGGGTTGAAGCCTGATATCATGATCTCTCTTATTTGCCTCTGAGTTTTTTTTATTGTCTTTAATTTGGTTCTGTTAGTATTATGTAGTATTGTCTTAAAATCCTAAGTTGTGTAGTTGTGTTATCTTAAAATCCTAAGCTGTGTAGTCACAAAAAACTTTTGTTGTGAACATACATTATAAGGGTTGTTTGCTTCATAATAAAGTTAAAACTATTAATTATCATCTTCTATACATCAGTGACCTCAGTTTCTGAAGGAAGTTAATTTTTGTTTTTACTCCATTGTTATAATGTATAGTCTACTGTGATGGAATTGATGGCAAAGTAACATGTCCAAAATACCTGCTTGGGATAAGATGATAAATAATACTGCTACATATCAAGACAGTGTCAAGCTTTAGAAGGAAGAATTTGAAAAAGCAAAATTAGCTCTGACTAAGTATGAGGCTGAACTTTCAAAATTGAAAAAATAAGAAAGCTTACTTAAAGATATTGTGCAACAGCTAAAAGGTATCACATTTCGTTGTCTTACTATTTCCTATGTTTCCATTATATTATGTGATGATATATACTAATATATATTGAGTATTCTTTTCGGTTTCTTACCTTTGGTAAATGGATTTAGTTTCCCTTTTCTCCTTATGGAATGTTCACTGGCATAAATTAAGAAAGAAAAAGTAGGACGAGAAAAACCATAAAGAAATTGCTAAGGCTGTACAACTTTAAAATTTTGATCAGATTCATCTTACATATGCTAGCATGTTGGAATCTGAATTAAATATTATCTACTCATACCCAGCATTGGGTTTAGTATGTATCACTATGAAATGCAGCTCATTAGTTGTGTTAGTTTTTTCTTATTTCATTTTATTAGCTTAATATGTTTTTCTTGAATTCTATTGTTAGGTTTATGGAAAATATAAAGTGCTAAGGAGATAGGTTTTTTCATATGCACTGATGCAGTATGTATTTGTTTGTGTGAAGAAGAATCAGTATATGAGTTCATAATAACACTATTGCTTCAAAAAAAAAAATCATCTTTTCTAAACTAGTTATTTTATTTGGCTTTTTTACTAAAAATAGAGGAGAAACAGGTTTTGGGAGATGCAGCTTTTATGAAATGTTACAACTTTGCTTAGCCGTGATTGCAGTGTTTAAAGGAGGCACTAAAAGGTATGAAAGTTTTCTGTTATCACATATAATTGTTGGGTAAAAGTATTATTTTTAAGGAAATGCTTTCATAGTAGTGTGTTGTAATTCTTGGTGGGAATGTTTGAGTAGGATAAAATATATAACTTTAGTACATATTATCTAGGATGCAGTTATTTTTGTTTTGATATTAGCTTATAACTGCTGCTTGCTTCATAAAATAGATCAAACAATTAATTATTGTCTTTTGATAAGTTGGTGACCTCTGCTTTTGAAGGAAGTAATTTTTGTTTTTATTCTACTAACATAATGTATAGATTACTTTTGAAGAGAAATCTGCTCTGGCTAAGGACCAGGATAAACTTTCAATATCAGGGAAAAAAGAAGAAAGTGCACTGGAAGACGTGCAATAGCTAAAAGGTATCACTTTTATGACTTATTATTTCCTATGCACTGGGTATAGCTAGGGAAAGCATTTAGTTGCTTTGCATTTTCGGCCGGTTGGACGATTCATAGGGACAAAAGGGAAGTGTGGCTGTCACTGTTTTATAAGTAATTTGGTGTATATAGCAGGAGTGAAAAATCGATTCTATAGTCAAAAGGAAAGGAGTCTAGAGGAGTGGTACATATTTTGTCTGCTGTAGTTTTGGTGTTTGTTGTTGCCTGGGTCTGATCTTCATGTTTTTGTTTTTTATTTTTTGACAAAAAAAAACTCTTTGGCTATTGCAATATGAGAAAGTTCCAATAAGTATAGATGATTTAAAGAATAATGTCTTGAGATAGAGTCTAATATGTAATGTTTTTATGTGTTTGATTACGGAAAAAACAGGTCAAAAGCAATTTTTTCTCATTGGAATTGTACATGGTTCCTTTGAAAGAAGATGTTAGCTTAGTAATTTCATCTTTTAATAATAATATAGTGCAATATAAGATAAGATTATAAATAATTTGAGTTATTCTCAATGTTCATAATTTTCAATTGCTTGGATTAAAGGTGTGAAAATTGAATACTAAACCATTTTTGTAAAGATGAAAATTGTGTGGATTAAAGGTATGTTCCTTGCATTGTGTTATTTTATTTTTTCTTATTATTATTAGTAATTAGTAACTAATCAGTTTCTAGCCGTTTAGTTTTAATTTGTTGCTGGGTCATAGACTGTGTAATTTGATTTTTGAGTCATCTTAATTTATATTGGTGAAAATTCATGATATTTATTGGATTTTTTTTCTTTTTTAATATCAATTTTTTTAGTGCCTCAAATTAATCAGGGCTTAATATTCTCTCTCTGGCAGGTACTAACATTTTTTGGAATTTTTTCTTGGCGTTCGAGCTCTTGGGAAATTGATTCGCAACAGTGGATCCAAAAAGGACATATTTGTTATCATCTCCGATGGAGTCTCTGATTGCCTGCAACCTCCCCCAGGTAACACTATTCTTTATATTTCCTTTCATTGCGTTTTGCATTTATGTTGTTATTAGAGGAAGAAAAAAATTGCTGCCCAGGATGGTTGATATTGATGCTATAAATTGAAATTTTGACATTAAATTTCTATACTTTATGCCTCATTTGACATGATTGATAACATTTTTATCAAGTCCAAAGATATATTTTATCTTAGAGTTTAATTTAACGTTATTTATACCACCTCAATTATACAGGTATTTTAATCACAGGTTGAAAGCAATCTTTTTTCTCATTCAGGATTTTCATGTGAAACTTAATCATGTGATACTTTGATGAGATGGTTTAAAACAAACCAAACCATGGAGTAGTTTTCTGGACTATTAGGAGTCCCAGGACAATAGCAGAAAATTGGAGATACTACTGCCCTTGAAGTTAGAGTTGCTTCTCTTGAAAATGCTATCGCTCTTGAAGTTGGGTGTTTTTTTATAATTTAAAGAAATTTAGTAAAAGCTATTTATAACAACAATGGTTTTTCCCATAGGCTATAGCTTTTTTCTTTCCTAAACATAAGTTGAGGAGTTGTTTCATAAAATGCTGGAGTAAAATAGCATCACACTTAAAATAAGTAGAAAAGTACAGAGAAGTATTCAATTGCTCTCTCTTGCCTTTTGTGTTGTTCCTCGCTCCCCTTTTGATTTGAACTCTTGTGTATTCCATTTTCAAGATTTTATTTTCAACTTAGATGATAACAGATTGAGCTGTTCACCATTCAATTTGTGCCATTGATTTTTGGAGATGATGTAGTTATTGTGCTACCGATAATCTCATTTTTAATTATTATAATCGAGAGTATGGAAATAACTATAAGATTAGCAAATATATAATTATTTGTTGCACATTAAAGATACACAGTTGTTGACTTAACATAGATGTCGACGTAGATGAAAGAACTTCTTAATCTAAGGTTTAATCACTGCATTATTATTCAACTTTGTTGGTCAGTGATAAATAATTTTACTTCATTAAAACTGTCATTGCAGTGTTTTTTAGTGAGCACAGAAACTAAGTTCATCGTATATAATTATATCACTGACTTTGTTGCATGTTTGGTTCTTCTTCTTAAACTATGTTTTGTTAGTATTATTGTTGTTATTGTTTGTGTTGAAGCTTAATATGTTTTGTTTTATGTTATTGGTGGGTTAAGTAGGAGATTACAAAGAGATATATTATATTTGCAATGTAGTTAGATGCAAATTATAGCATTTTTTATTGCTCCTTTAAGACATATTTAGAAAATAGATGATCACTTTTAATGTCATTGCTCTACATTAAAGGTTTATGTATAATGATTAGTGTTTATCAGTGTAAAAAGAAAAAGTCTTTTATATTGGGAGAATATAG
>NC_029793.2:135326252-135347611 GCF_000816755.2 Arachis ipaensis | reverse complement strand
GGTCTTCTAATAACTTCTTCATCTTTTGCTCCAATTTATTTTGTTGGGGGAATGCAGAGAAGTGGGAAAAAAAGTTGCAAGGATAATTGCCCTTGCTCTTGGTTTGGATGCCAAGAGCTTTGATCAAACGTTATTGCTTGGAGAGTCAATAGCACTTTTGTCTTTGCTGCACTATGAAGATTTTGAATCATTACTATTGTGTTATATACTCATACCTTTTGTTTAATTACTCATGTTGCAAATAAAGCAAATTTTTTTTTGTTTTAAATTGATGATTGACTGTGTTTTTAGTCCAATATAAATTATCTATCACCAACAACCACAGTTTCACCAATTTTTTTCATAGATTCTAATTTTTAGTATTCTTGAATCTTTGAATTAAATTTAAAATTCAGATACTTCAAGAAATTACAATAAGGGAACCAAAAGTATGAGAGAAATGAGTATTATTAATTTACATGTGATGACTGAAGATAAAATATGATCATCATTCTTTATTATTATCAATTACTATTCTTAAATATCAAGAAAAATGAAGGATATTTGATTGAAAGGTTCTTCATTTCGAATTTCACTATTTAAATATCCTCATGGCAACTTAACATTCCTTATTATATATGGTTTATAATGATTTGAATTGATCCACGATCTAGCTATTTACCTTTTTTTGTGATGTAGTGTAATTGTCTTTCCTTTAATACTTTATATTAGGATCCGCCAAAAATGGTGATGAAAGAAATTAAAGAAACGGTTGCCAAACTTAATTTTAAGTTCAACATCGTCCTTTAACTATAGCATATATTTTTTTGTTCTATCTTTGTTTTAGAAGTTTGAAAAGTTTTCTTTCAAATCTTACTGTTTTTTGAGTTTTTTTTTGTTGCAAACTGCTACATTTGGATGTAAATTATTTTCGTAATTTTATACTATATTAGTATATTATTGAAATTATCAACCAATGCTCTAAAAGTAAGTGAAAATGATGTGACAGTAACCTTGGTATATGATAATATGGCTGATTGATTCATGACTCAGTTCATATAGGGACAAGATTTAGGGCATATTTGTTTGAACTTCAAAAAGTGATATTGGATAGTTTTTAACTCAAGTTATTATGCATTTATGATCACATTCAGGCTACAGAATTTACAATGTGAATGTCATAAGTAAATTCCTCTCTTACTGAGGAGGTACTACAGGAACTCACAAACAAGATAGCCAATCTAGAAACCAGCCGAAAAAATTTGAGGTTGAAAATAAAGTGCAGTATAAAATAGTAGAAAATGATGTTTTTTGACCAAATCATTTGTTCTAGGAGAGGGTTTATGCAAAGTGTTAAAGTTGGAAACAAGAGAACTTAAGTGATAAAGTGTGGATTATGCAAAAATCTAAATGTGGTTAAGTTAGTGTTACACAAAATATTAAAAAGAAATACATAGTAAAAGCAAATATTTTAACATTTAAAAATAATATTTTGCTTTTATTATGTTTCTTTTTTCACAGTACTTGCCTGAACTTGTGAGAAATATAATATCACTATTTTAAGCATAAATTCAATATCTGAATTGATGAAAAATTGTAAAAGGAGTTGCAATAACTTTTAAGTTTATCCCATACTAAGTTTCATTTAAAAATGGAATCGAAGCAACTAAACAAAATATTTTAGTATGATTAGTTTAGTATATCTTAAACATAATTCAATATTTCTAAAACATATGTATTTATTATTTTGTGTAGTCATGCCATAGTAGAAAATTGTCATAGAAGAATTGTCACAAAAAGCTGTGTGCATGTGGAAACATAATTACAACTTTGATTGGCATATATATGAAAAAACAAATTTGTTGATCTATATGGGATGAAGAAACAATTTTTACAATAGAAAAAAAGGTTTGGATCCTAAGAACTTGAGAACATAAATTAATAAACATAATTTTTTCTGCATTTTATCTAATTCAAAGTGCAGTTGAAATTAAAAAATAATGACTATTAAATCAATATGGTAATTATAAGATAAAAAAAAGATTAATACATGTACAAATTTTTATATCTATGCAATATGTATTTAAATTTGTCATGAGATTAGTTATTTTTTGGAAAAAGGAGAACCTTTTCTGTATCTATGTAAGGTGTGGTTA
Source organism: Arachis ipaensis (assembly GCF_000816755.2). NCBI lineage: Eukaryota > Viridiplantae > Streptophyta > Magnoliopsida > Fabales > Fabaceae > Arachis > Arachis ipaensis. Next base: position 135,345,476 of record NC_029793.2, on the reverse strand, counting down.
TTTTTAGAAACAAAGATGGTTAAAGAAGTAAAAATCTCTTAATTTTTTTGTTAAAAATTAAATACACAATACAACAATATATTCCTTAACTTGCAAACTGATATTGAATATGTATATGAAAATTTATTTATGTTTTTGATATGAAAAAAATGATCTAACACATATAAATAAGATAACATAGTTGATATAGATACATTAGATCATAAATATATATTAATTATTTTATAAATAAACTCTATAAAAATATAATAAAGTAGATTATTTACACGACTCGGGCGGATTTTATACTAGTTTCTACTTACAATAAAAATCCAATGAAAAGGATCTTTGTTGATAGATCATTCTTAGTAGGTACATAAAAAGTGCTATGAAAACAATATAGAACAAACTGAAAGATTTTTAGGTGGTAGAAAAGGATCACAACCTCTTTCAATTCTTCCTTAAAAACGAATCTAAAGCAAAAAGAGAATAGAGAGAAGTTCTTCATAGTTATTCAAAGGATACATGTCCCATGTGAGATGGGAGGATAGAAGAGATCCATAGGAGATTTGGGTCCAATTCTGGAATTTGTCAAAATAATTTAAAATGTTAGAAGTTGGATGCAATTTAGGAGGGAGAATTGGTGCAATCAATGATATAGATTTCTTTGAGGTAAGGAGGAAGGAAGCAAGGATCGTTAAAACAAGAGTGGAAAATAAATGAATTTAAAAAAGCGAAAGACTTGCTGAATTAAAGACTCTTAATCAGTTAATCTTAAAAAAGTGGTCAGATAAAAACAGAGTTCGAAAACGGTATATGTTGACGGTAAAAAAAAAAATAACACCTTAAAAAAATAGTTATTACATAAAAGAAAATTTGTTTAAAGGATAACACAAATATTATTAAGTGAATGGAGAATATCAACCGTAAATTGAGTAATAAAAAATTAGCTATAAAAAGAGTTATTATTTAATCTTATTGTGAAATGAAACTCTAACAAGCCTTTTTTTTTAATCTAAGTTAGGAATTTTATTCAATAATAAATTGAATACAAATCAGGTGATAGCATCAAGGATAATAATGAAAATTCCAAAAAGTAACTTTACTCAATATCAATTAAAAGAGTTGATTCTTTCTTGTTCCTCCGCGGAAGCCATGGCTGCAGAGACTACTTGTTATGGTGTCAAGGTCTTCTCTTCAAAGATCTAAGGATTGTTAGGATTGAATATGTTAATAGTTTAATTTAAAAGACTAGATGTCTTATGTGATTTGGTATAAAATGAATCCTTTCTGTATTAAAATTAAGTGTAAGTTGAGAAAAAAAAAGTAGACGAAGGGAAACAAATTAAAAAAGAAGAAAATTAAGTAGATAGAGAATATCACGAACACATGTTCTAAAATATAATTTTATATCTTCAAATCTAAACTATTAATATAAACGACTAAGATTTATTTAATTATAAAGAGTGCAATATTACTCTTCACTTTAAAATTGAAAATATATTTTACGAAATTGATCAAATTAATTTTTTTTTTTAAAGAGTTGCTTGTTGCTTAAATATTTTTCAATAGCTTGACAATATAATGGAGTGCTTTATATATATATAGTTTGGTATTGTTCAAGTAAAGTTTAAAAATAACATTTATCTTATTAGTTTTCTAAAATGAATATACATATGTATATATATCAAACTTAGATACGTGCAAGTTTTGTATTATATGATATGTATTTTTTTTTTTTAAATTCGACATGTATTTATTTTTCAATACACAAGACTTTTTTTTTAGTAATAACACAAGATTCTTTTTATTTGAGTTATCAATGTAGCCGCGTTTTCAAACAAAAACTTAAAGGAAAAATTATGTGTATGGAAAATTTTGGGCCAAGCCCAATGGACCCTGAAATATTGTCAGTTATCATTGGCTATATATTATGATGATAGACCAAAAACAAACATAAACAAGTATGTGCTCATTCAGTCATTGTACTAATTTATCTTGCTTGGTCGAGTGATTCAGCTAACTCAGTTGTTTAAGTAAGTATCGAAAGTTGGAATACTGTCTTATACTCACTCTTACTTAGTGTTTTTTGTAATCTGTCTTTTTTTTTTTATTTTACACTTTTCACTCTTTAGGATTTTCTGATTCTTGGTTTCAAATCTTTGTTATGATATTAACATTGCAAAACACTTTCTTTTTCTTGATTCTGATACATTTAAAATATCTTTATAGAAAATATTTCTTACAAGAACTTCCAAGATTTTAGTTTTACAAGTTTTTCATCATTATTTGGGTATTATCGGTTCATAAGGTTTTCACTGTACTGAAAAGGAAAGTTCTCAATTTTCTAAAATTTTATTTTGAACTTTACTTTTTACAATTTGAAATCTTAGTTATGATTTCAACGTTGCAAAACTCTTTCTTTCTTGAAAGTGATTTTTCTCGATTATGATTCAGTTAAAACTTAAAACATCTCTGTTGAAAATACATTTTACAAGAACCGTCCAAATTTTAAGTTTCCGAAATTTTTCATTAGTATTATGGTATTATCCATAACGCTTTCTTTATACTGGAAAGTTTTCAATTTTCAAACTTTTATTTTGAACTTTACTTTTTACAATTTGAAATCTTTGTTATGATCTCAACGGTGCAAATTTTTTCTCTTCAAAATGATTTTTATCGATAATGATCCATTTAAAACATCTCTATTGAAAATACAGTTTACAAGAACGTTCCAAATTTTTAGTTTCAGAAGTTTTTCTTTGAAGGGGAAGTTTTCGGAAATTTTATTTCAAAACTTTCATGTTTATATTTTGAAATCTTTGTTATGATACTAACATTTTCTTTTTTCTTCAAAGTGCTTTTTCATTTGTTATAAGCCATTTATACTATCTCCGTTGAAAGAACTTATCCAATTAAAAAGTTGATGTTTTTTCATTAGTTCCTATGATCGTTTCTCAAGGTTTTCTTGGTACCGGAAAGTTTTCAGAAAATTTATTTGAAACTTCATTCTCTGTTTTTGAAATATTTGTTATGATACTATCGTTGCAAAACGTTTTCTTTTTTCCTTCAAAGTGCTTTTTCTTGATTACAATCCATTCAAAACATCTCTGTTGTTACTTTCTAATGATCAGGTAGATAGGCTTCTGTTTTCTCTATATTTCCTTAAGTCCCATAGGCTGCCTTTGTGGTTCAAAAATTTGGTTATGGAGTAACGGGTGGTGTTTTAGTTGGAAATGGGGTACTTAGTGTATTTACACTAAGGTGGACGTGTCAGATGCATGGTCTAACACGTAGGGGGAGTGTTACATGCAGCACAGGAGGGCGTGGAAGACACGTGGCAATTAGGCAGCACGTGGGGGGCGTGTTGAGTCAGCACGCAGGGGCATACTGACAAGTGGCGAAGTCTGATTGGATGAAGCAGGCAGCACGTAGAGGGCATGTTGAATGGTCCCCTCTATATAAGGCAGAGTTCGGTACCATTTTCATTCCGAATAAGAGTGTGCTTTGAGGGTTCTTTGAGTGTGTTGGTAGTGTAATGGAGGGTACTGTAAACTTGGTGGTGTATCGCAACGGTGAGATAATACCGAATACTCACGAGGGAGTGAGGTTTGTGTGCTAGAATCTGTTTTCGTTTGTGGTTCCATGCACCATGATGTTAATGGTGCTTTAGAACGGTCTCTGTCAAAGCATGGAGAACGGTATGTTAATGAGAATGAGCAGACTTCTGTACTGGAATTTGGTGGTAGTTTTTGGTGGTCTAGTATAGTTTGATACCATGCCGATCACTGACGAAGTGAGTATGCAGAATATGTTTTAAATTCACCGGTAGACGCGACAACCACAGATTGAGCTGTATGTTGAGTTTGAAACTGTAGAGGCAGAAGGGATTCAAAATGATTTAGATATAGAGGATGATAGATCTGCAGTGTACGAAGGAATGAATAGTGACAGCGAAGATGACTTCGAAGCCACTTATGAAGCCGGCGACGAAGACGAGGATCGTGATGTGGGAGTTGAGGCAGCAGCGGACAATGTAGTGGTTTATCCCTCGAGCAGTCAACCGATGAACGTTCCACCTTTTATGCGTGAGTTGGATCTCGACGCCATGCATGCACCGAAATTTCCGGAATATGCAAATATAGGTACGTGATGACTGAGTAATACGTTTTTGTTAATTTATACTTTGGATTGATTAATGAACGATGATTTCTTCTTTTTGTAAGCGTTGATGATCCTGAGGACGGAGAGTTCCAGATGGAATACAGTTCTAGAAAGTCGGTCGTCGCAGCAATTAGAAGTTTCACTATCTCTAGAGGAGTTGACTACAATGTGTATGAGTTTGAGCCACAGACGTTCTATGCAAAATGCAAGATGTATGGGTGTGGGTGCGACTGGCTTATCCGAGCCAGCTTGATACGAAAAAAGGTTGTTGGGAGATATGCAGATACAATGGTAGGCACACGTGCACAATGGGAACGATTTCACAGAATCATTCTAAGTTGGACTCGGATACAGTTGCTGAGGCTATAAGGCCATTGGTTGAGACTGACCCGTCCATCAAGGTGAAATCTATAATAACGGAAGTGCAGTCAAGGTTCAACTATACCATCAGTTACCGAAAGGCTTGGTTGGCAAAGTAGAAGTCCATAGCCAAAGTTTTCGGTGGTTGGGAGGATTCTTACAAAGCCTTGCCATGGTGGCTCTCGGTCATGGTTCAGAAGATGCCTGGTTCAGTTGTCCAAATAGAAACACGACTACTGTACAACGGGAATGAGGAGGCGCACGGTGTAAAAATACTTCATCGTGTATTTTGGAGTTTCAATCCATGCATTAGGGCATTCAGGCATTGCAAGCCCCTAGTTCAGGTAGACGACACACACTTATACGGAAAATACAAAGGTACACTTCTGGTCGCTATTGCACAAGATGGGAACCAGAACATTGTGCCTATCACTTTTGCCTTGGTGGAACGGGAGACAGCTGATGCGTGGCACTTCTTTCTCAGGAATCTGCGGATGCATGTTGTTAGAAAAGACGGTGTGGGTATGAACTCAGATCTGCATGAGTCAATCCGGGCAGTAGTAAATCGTTCCAGAGGTGATTGGTAACCTCCAAGAACATGGTGGATGTTTTGTATAAGGCACATCGGCAGCAACTTCCTAAGGGCATTCAAAGTCCCTCACTTGCAAAAGCTTGTTGTGAACATATGGTATTCAAGAACGGTGGAAGCGTACAACATCAACTATAAGAGGTTGGAAGAGCGACGCGAGGCATATGCCAGGTGGTGCGATGCCATTGGACTCAGATATTGGGTATTGGCATTCGACGAGAAATATCGATGGGGCCATACGACGACGAACCTTGTTGAGTGCATTAACTCAGTGTTGAAGGATGCCCATAATCTACCTGTGTTAGCGCTGGTTCGAGCAACATATTATCGGTTAAATGAACCTTTTACGCAGAAGAGTGCCGAGACTCACGGACGCAAGCGTGCTAGATTTACTTACTCCGTATTTGCACAACAGCGGATAGAAGCAAATATGCAACAGGCTGGGAATATAGTTGTACACCGGTTTGATAGACGAAATTAGGTGTTTGAGGTGCGAGAAATGACTAGCGGAAAGGTGTTAGTTGCTGATCTTGCGCGACAGACGTGTGACTGTGGCCACTTTCAGGTGGAACGACTACCATGTCGCCATGTTTTTGCTTGCTGTGCTAACCAGCGTCTCGATTGGTAGCTGTATGCACATGATGTGTACACGATGACAAAGGTTTGTAAGGTATATAAATTTGAGTTCACACCATTAGGTGATCCCGAGACATGACCTGCTTATGAGGGACCAACATTGGTCGCTAATCTCGCCTTGAGGCGAACGTCGAAAGGTCGCCCCAAATTGACTCGATACTTCAGTGAAATGGACTGACGCGACATGCGTGGTCCTCGGATATGCCGTCTCTGTGGTGCTTAGGGTCATAGTCGGAGTCGATGTCCTCAGCGTGCTGGATCGAGTGGTGCGGGTGACGATGTTGGTACCTTGGTCTTTGTTTGTTTTTGTGTTTCTCAGTGAATGATTTTTATTTTCGTCGTGTTTGTATTCTTAAATTTGCATTTTGTCAGTTGATGTGTTTGATGTTAGTCGTGTTTGTATGTTTTAAATTTGAGTTTATCCATTGATGTCAGGGTAATATTGTCGCGTACTGCCTTCGTGAAGTAAATATACATCGGTCAATATACAAAACATTAAATACGAATAACATTAACTTGTTAAAATTAAATCTAAAAATCCTAAACCCAAGCTCACTTCTTTCGAACCAACCAATTCAGTCCCTTACCCATCATGCCCTGACCAAACCGCGATGGAGTATACCTATCAAGTGGATTTCGCTCTATCCGTAGGTCATACAGGTGACCTCGAACTGAGTTATCCACACCTGGAGCGGCCGACCCACCTTCCTCTGCCGGAGCGTATGCACCGGGGTTGTACTCGTCAACAACTGTGTGTGCTCGCTGTGGCTAGATGAAACCACTATCACACGACGCACCCCCTGACGTGTGGTCTGAAGTAGGACCCCGCATACCATGGGGTATATCTACTGATGCCCCATGTGGATCAGCCAACCCTGACGGTAAAGGCATAGCACTGAAATCTGACCAACCGCCCGAACTAGCGTTGGCCCAATGCTGTAGTTGCTGATCTCCATGACTATCGATGGAAAAGTCAAACCAATTATGACCGGCTGGAATGGTAAGTATGGGCTAATGAATATGGCCGGACTGACCCTGGTGGCTGTGCTGACCCTGCCGACTGTGTCCACTGTGCTGACTATGACGTCTGTGGTGGCTGTGGTACATAATAAGGAAATGGCTCAAGCACTGCATACTGAGGTGGACACTGAGGTGCAGGTAGCTGTGGATGCTGAGAAACGTACTCTGACAATCTCAGCATATGTTCGTACAAGCCCACGTACCAATCCCGGTACTCCACCGTAGGTATAAAGTCCCAGGTTTGGAAGGGGGTGCAGATCCCGCAACCGAGTGTTTCGTCTGTTGCCCCACTCCGCCATCCATTCCTCATGCAAAACTGTCCAGTCATGAAGCTACACTCCACGAAGAGTGATGCAATGCTGGTCCAATGGAATGTCCCTTGCTTCTCGCGGGGGAGGTTGTGCATATTCAAACTGACGCATCACTCGGTCCATAGGGTGCCATTCGTCACACTCGAACGACAACGGAGCAACGATGTCACACACCTCGAGATGCCCATGTAACTCGTCGGGTATGATCAATCCGTTGTACAACCGCCACTCAAATTGCCACATATTATTGGTATTTAAGAACCCTAACATTAATGTTTTGAAATAGGAATCATCAAAAGAATCATAAATATTTACCTCCTCCATGTAGTCTATATCATACCTAAATCTCGCTGTGGCCTTTGATAACCACGCTGTGGTCCATTTCGAATGACTCCACCTGAAACATGATTCATTGAAAAAGTTTACATAAGTCACCGTAAATCAAACATGCAAAGCAAGTATGATGCAGGACTAAAATAAGAATTATTACCTCATGGCAACTGGTATCTCAGCTGGTGGAAGGGTCTGTCTTAGTACAGGAGCAATACACGACATTCGCTCCCATGCCCAAACAAACAATAGATTAAGCGGACCATCCATCTCCTTTGTATCATATCGTGATGCACGGCATAGTGCTCTGTAAAGATGTGTGAGACATGTTGACCCCAACGGTAGATACTTCGCGTGGGCGTATGCGGTTGACTTATCCGTGAATAGGGTCGAACCTAACAAACAGAAAATCTGACATCTGACATATCTCCTAACGGACTCCTCAATGTCCAACGGCTCCGCGTCTCTGATACGTCGAACCCAACCCAGCTTTATATAGGATTTCGAAGAATGACTGACTTCTGGTTCACGATCGAATATCGCGATACTCTGGCTCTGCAGGAAGTCGCTACTACTATCTGTCCATCCACTCACAGGCTCTCCATCAATGGGTAGGCCAAATATATGAGCGACATCTTCCAATGTCACTATAACCTCATCCACCGACAATACAAAGGTGTGAGTTTCTGGCCTCCACCTTTCAACCAGAGCAGCTAATAAGGAGTAAAATTCTCTTATCACCCCAATCCTAGAGACGTGGTAGAATCCCGTGGTGCGTAAGTAGTTTTCGACCATCGGGTTTCACGCCTGTGACGGATCCAGTTTACGCATCAATAAATTCCTGTTAGACTGCATCAACAAAAATATATTTGTTAGTTCAAATAAATAATAATTCTTACAAATAATAAATCGACATCAATATAAATATTTTAATAAATATTCACATATTTGTTTTAATATTTTATTTGTTAAAATATTTAACAAATATTAGCATATTTATTTAAAAAGTATATGTATTCATTTATTAATATACAAATTGTTTATTAATTAAACTCACAGGAAAATAATTTCATTCTAAGAATAAAAAATTATATATTCACGTTTGGATCATATAAAATAAAATATAATATAATTATCTTTTACAAATAAAAATTTTATTCTAAAATATTCATAAAATACAAAAAATACTACTATATTTTAATATGTTAAATAACAAAAATTAAAAAATTTAAATACATAAAAAGAATATAATTTACCAACTTATATAAATTAGATGATCCAAATAATTTATAATATGTTCCTCGAAAATCGTATAATTACGTACAATTTTTTAAAATATATACAAACTAATATATATATATATATATATGTTTTTTTTTATCTTTTTTCCCGCTCTTTTTCTTTCTTTCCTTGGAACCCCCTTCTTCTCTCTAACATACGCTAACAACACCCCTTCTCTCTAACATACACTAACACTAACACACTCAGACACTTTAATGCATATACTGCCGAGAGAGGGGGGGTTCTCTTTTTATAGAGCCATGAGTAACGTTTGCTGCTTTTCGGGGAGGAAGAGCTGTTCCCTGCATGCAGACAGCCTCTAACACGCCCACCCCGTGTTGCTGCAGCACATTGGGAAGGCGTGGAACTCTGCTAAGCCTGCTCCAACACGCCCCCTGCGTGTTGCCAGGGAGCTGCAGGCACGCCACGTCACCACGCCCCTCGCGTGTTGCTGGGGTGTTGACACGCACTTTTGACGAACAGTGGTACCATGCCTCCTGCGTGTTGACCGTGACGTCCACAAACCGGCAAAACACCTCACTCTTCAATATTCAACCAAAACACCAATACACCCTCCATATGAAAAATAATTTCTATGCCTTTGTTTTTATTTTTATTTTTTGGGTTAATTTTTTATAATTATATTTTTTTAAATTTTATGAATGAAAAAAAGAGAGAATAAATTGAATTTTCATAATTTGTTCTAATTTATCAAAATATACTAGTTTAGTATCTTTGAACACAATATCTCTATCTATATCTGTTCCGAGGGTTACCTGAAACTGTAGGTCAATCTCGGACGAGATCTTCTGTGCTGGTCAGCACTGATGTGTCCGATTTGTGGATGGTGGCCAGAGCCGCCGCGTCCGACTTGTCGGACTTGTTGGTGATGCTGATCCTTCGTCACCGGAGGGTGGTGGTACCTGCAAGGGACTCCGATGCTTAAGTTAGCAAGGGTATTAAGCAGGTTTTTAGTAGAATCAGAGTATGAGTTATATCTGGGTGCTCCAATGTATTTATAATGGCGTGGAGTGACCTTTCTGGGGATAAGATAGTTATCTTAACTTATCTTTGAGTGAAGTCATCTTATCTTTAAGGGAACCGCACTTATATCTCTAGGCTTGGGCTGCCTCTGGATTTGGGTTGTGTTCCTCTGTTTGGGCCTTCTTGGGCCTCTGTAGTGATTTGGCCGAGCTCTTGGAGAAGAGGTCGGATGATCCTGACCTGAAGAGGTCGGTCGGCTTGTCGTCGATCATCCCGGGTCGGACATCTCGACCCAGTGTATGAACAGTGCCCTTGCTCGAGTGTGGTCTTCCTTTTGAGGTCGAGTCCTTAGTTTTAGGACTTCAATCCTTCTCTGGAGAAGCCGAGCTCGAGCATTGTCGATTTCTTCTTTGTAGAGTTTTCCTTTGAATACAGAGAATTTTTTCTTTTCCTTCTTTAATTTTGAAAATAGGCGATCCTTGCTTTGGGAACGTGCGAGGGTTTTTAATGCCCCATTAACTCCTTAACGTTCCGTTTCTTTTGCCTCCCACTTTCTCATTTCATTTTGAATTACACTAAAGCTTTCTCTTTTCTGTTTCTCTTTCTCTTGCTTGCTGTAACTCTCCCTTTTCTCTTCATTTTTCTGTTTCGTTTGACTTTTGTTTTCGCATTTTCACGCTCCTCTCTGTGGCGCCATTGGTGGTTGTTGGTGCTTTACTTGTTCGAAAGGTGATTCCTGGTCTCGCTTCCCGTCTTCAACCTTTTCAGTGTTCCTTGTCTTCCTTTTGCAAGTTGGTTTTCTTTCTTCTTTATTCTTTCCGTAAAAAAGTTTTGATCTTTGTTTTGTGAAAGCTTGAATCTTTTCTGATTTTGTCGTGTATCTGGTTAAATGTGTGCTCTGAGAATTCCTTTGCTGCGCATGACTTTTTTCGTGCTTTCCTGCTAGTTAGGGTTTTGACTGCTGATATTATCTTCTGCTTGTATCTTCTTTGGTTTGCGCCTTTGATGATTTCCATTTTAAAATGCTGAACCGTCTGATTTTGAGAGAAGGTTGTGCCCTTGATGATTACTTCTTTGCATATTTGGATGTTTGATATTTTTTGATGATTTTACGATTTTCTTCTCAAAGTGTTTCTTGTTGGAAGAGGGTTCTTTGCTGAGAGTTTTGTTGGGATGTAGCCTTGTAGATTTTTCTGAGTCCTTATTCTGTCACTGCCTCCAAAGGATGTCCCTAGACCTTGGGTTGTGTCCTGGGGTTTCCTTTTTCTATTGTGTCTATTTTCGTCCGAGCTGTTTTCTTTGTTATGCCCGAGTTGTTTATTTTAGTAATCCTTCTCTCTTTTTCTTTGCTGTAGGACTAGTTGATCATGTCTTCTCGCAAAAATATTGTTGAGACGTCTTCCAAGGTCCCTGAGGGTATGTCCGATTGGTTGGACTCCCTCGTCCTGATGTGTGTTTCCGTAGTTAATTCTGAGTATATCGTGGAGCTTAGAAAACATCATCGGGTCTGTAGTAGTAGGGATCAGGAGAAAAACTATGAATTGGTGGCGCCTGACTTTGACGAAAGGGTTTGCTTTCCTTTTCTGACCCAGGGGGAACGCCCCTTCTTTTATGTGTACGACTTCTTTTTCAGCCAAATGAACATCACCCTTCCTTTCACCTCCTTTGAGACCGACTTTTTGTGGTCGTGTAATGTAGCTCCATCCCAGCTCCATCCGAACTCGTGGGGCTTTATCAAGATCTTTCAGTTGCTTTGCCAAGAATTTGATGTCAAACCTTCTCAAACTCTCTTCCTTTACCTCTTTATGTTGACCAAACCTGGGACTACCAAAAAGAAAGCTTCTTGGATTTCTTTTAGGTCTGCCCAAGGACACAAAATTTTTTCTATGTATGATGAGTCTTTTAGGGATTTTAAGAATTACTTTTTTAAGGTCCGAGATGTTGAAGGAGCTCGGCCTTTCTTTTTGGATGAGAATGGAGAGCCCAGCTTTCCTTTAGAATGGCAAAAGAATGTAGTGGTATCTAGGTATACTTGGGAGATGTTGGATGAAATTGAGCAAGCTTTTGTAACTATGTTGGAAGAGAACTGGGGGCAGCCTCCCCATCTTGATGCAAAGAAATTCCTAGGAAATCCCTCTCTTCTCCGAGCTGAGCTAGGTAGTGGTCGACTTCTTTTGTATTTGTTGTGCTTGTTTATTTTTGTCGAGTTCATTCCTTTTCCTTCCTATTTGTAACTCGATTTCTTGCTATATGTTGTTTTCAGAGATGATTAAAAACAATGACTCCATGAGGGCCTTTAAGAAGGAGAGAAAGGCCACCGCCGCCCAGAACATCTCGGCAAAAGATGCAGGGGAGAGATCTTCTCAAATTCCTACTAAGAAGCCAATCTTGAGCTCTACTGGGCCGAGGAGGATTATTCCAACTCCTCAGGTCCATTTAGTTGATCCTCCCCCGACTTCTGTTGTTACTTCGTCTACTGTTGGCCCTTCTCCAAAAAGACAGAAGACTGTCGAGCCCTTCAATTTGGATGCTCCTGACTTTGATGCCATTGGGTTTGTTGATCAGCAGATTGCTCCTTATGGTGTTATTCCTACTGACGATGTCTCTCTTCTTCGTTATTTGGACTTTATTACTCGGAGCAGCATTAAGATGGCACATATGGGAGCAGCTTTATACCGGATTGCCCAGGATCTTCCTATTCATGCAATGAAGGCTTTTATGGAGGAGGCCAAATCGGAGTTCGACCAGATCAAGGGTTTGAAGGAGGAGCTTGAGGTGAAGGTGGCGAGGCTAGAAAAAGAGTTGGAGGGTGAGAAGACTCGGGCTACTGCTATTGTGGCTTCTCGAAGTTGACTGAAGATATAGCGCTGAAGCATAAGGAGAGCTATGTCTTGACTTATGGGGAGATGATGGATCTTAGGGAGAGTTTGGAATCTGTTCGAGCTGACTATGCCGAACTCCAGGGTCATCTTGTAGGCAGTGTGAATGCTGCTTATGAGAATTTGAAGGATCAGGTTCGAGTTCTCGCGCCCGAGCTCGACCTCACCCTATTTAGCTTGGACAATATTGTAAAAGATGGTAAGATTGTCCTTGACAACCCTGATGATGATGATGTAGATGTGGATCCCCCTTCTGTTCCATCTGCCAAAGCCTCGGTTGCCCCACCTTCCTCAACTCCAGCAGCCGAGGTCGGTCAGCCCGAGTCTGATCCTGACGTCCAGATCTTGAACCGGGATGATGGGACAGTAGATGTGGTACCTCTTCAGACTCGTCCTCCTTCACCCTGAGATACTGCTACTGGAAAGTCTTTGGATCCTTTATAATTTTTCTCTGATGTATTGTGTATAGCCCGGTCTGTGGGCTTTTGAACTCTTTATTTTGTAGCTAGTGGTCTATTTGACTTTGGATATTTTTAGTTGCTTTTCTTTTAGCAACTTTATTCAGGAAAAACAAAGTAGTTTCTCAAGCACTTGGGGTCGGCTTCAAGCGGCCTCTTGAGTCTGTTATTATAACAACCTTGTTTCTTTGCGATATGCTAGTTGGTTGCTTGCTTAGCACTTTCCAGGAATCTTCAGGGTGTTGGAACCTTGTTTTTCGACCTCTTTTGATTGCCTTTGTACTTTAATACTTGTAGATTGATTCTATTGATGTTATGGCTTTCTGGGTCCAATTTGGAGTCCCTTATGGCGCATACCTTCTGTCGATCGATGTCTTTGTGAATTATTTTTAGTAATCTCTTGAGGTTTACTTTTTATAACTCTGTAGCTTTGGTCCGACTTCTGCATGTCAGTCCCTTCTAAGCTATTTTTGGTAATCCATTTTATTTTGACCTTTGTCAGGTCTCTTTTATAGATTACTTTGTATAACTTTTTGTAGCTTTGTTGGGCCGACTTCATCATGTCGGTCTTTTCTAAGTTATTTTCCAGTAATCCATTTTGTCTGGACTTTGTCAGGTCTCTTTTTATGGATTACTTTTTATAACTTTTGTGATTTTGTTGGGTCGATTTCATCATGTCAGTCCCTTCTAAGTTATTTCTAGTAATCCTCTTTTTTAGGGCTGGCCAGGCCTCTTTCTAGGGATTTACTTTTTATAACTTTTGTTGTTGTAATCGACTGGTCCGACTTCTTAATGTCGGTCCATCTTTAAGTTATTTTTAGCAACCCATTTTTATTAAGACCTCGTCAGGTCCTTTCTTATGGATCACTTTTTGATAACTTCTTGCATTATTCTGTTTTTGCCGCTTTTCATCTTGCCGATTTTGTAGAAATTGAGTTTGATCCTCGCTTGGTCGACCTTTGATGAGTTCGGTTTTCATCTTTGTTGGTCTTTACCGTGATCGAGCAGTGACTTTGATTTTCACTTTCTGCCGATCTGTAGCTTTATAATCGGGCGATGACTTTTTGCGTTTCAGATTAATGCGTCTTGATAAAAGAATTTGTAGAAAATCTGAAAAAAATTTATTTAAAATAGAAAATATGAAAATATATACATGTGGGCGCTTTACCCTTCTAAGTTAGGTAGTTCATAGATCTTGGCTTGGCTCTTCGTTAAAAAACCTTTTCAGGAAAAAGAGTGCACCTTGACCTAAGATCTTTATTGCCTCTAACTATAATACCTTCTTAGGTTGCAGGCATGCCACGACCTTGGTAGCTCTTGCCCTTCTAGTTCGGACACCCTGTAGTAGCCTTTTTCCAGTACTTCTGTGACTCGGTAGGGTCCTTTCCAGTTAGCTGCTAGCTTCCCCTCTCCCGGTCGACTAGTTCCGATATCATTTCGGATTAAGATGATGTCGTTGTTGGCAAAGCTTTGCTGTACTACCTTCTGATTGTATCTTGAGGCCATTCGATGTTTTAACACCTTTTCCTTGATCCGAGCTCTTTCTCGGATTTCTGGAAGTAGGTCGAGTTCTTCCCTTTGAAGTTGGGAGTTGGCCTCTTCACTGTACTGGATCACTCTGGGCAATCCTTCTTCGACCTCCACTGGGATCATTGCCTCCATTCCGTAAGCTAATCGGAAAGGTGATTCCTTTGTGGTGGAGTGTGGAGTTGTCCGATATGCCCATAGGACTTGTGGGAGCTCTTCAGCCCAGGCTCCCTTCGCGTCCTGTAATCTCCGTTTTAACCCAGTCAGTATGACTTTGTTGGCAGCTTCTGCTTGTCCATTAGCCTGGGGGTGTTCTACGGATGTGAATTTGTGCTTTATTTTCAAGTCGGCCACTAACTTTCTGAAGCCTGCGTCTGTAAACGGAGTGCCATTGTCTGTGGTGATGGAGTATGGAACCCCAAACCTTGTGATAATGTTTCTATATAGGAATTTTCGACTTCTTTGAGCAGTGGCATTAGCTAGGGGCTCTGCCTTAATCCACTTTGTAAAATAATCTACCCCAACGATGAGAAACTTGACCTGTCCTGATCCTTGGGGGAAGGGCCCAAGGAGGTCGAGTCCCCATTTTGCAAATGGCGAAGGTGAGGTTACGCTGATGAGCTCCTCTGGTGGGGCGATGTGAAAATTGGCATGCTTCTGAAATGGTGGACATGTCTTTATGAATTCCATTGCTTCTTTTTGTAAAGTTGGCCAATAGAATCCGGCTTGGAGCACTTTTTTTGTGAGAGCTTGTGCTCCGAGATGGTTGCCACAGATGCCACTGTGTATTTCTTCTAAAACTTTCTTAGTCTTGGAAGTCGGCACACATTTTAACAGTGGTGTTGAAATTCCTCTCTTGTATAGAGTATTGTTTATGATGGTGTAGTATTGTGCCTCCCGCTTTAACCTCTTTGCCTCCTTCTTATCTGTGGGGAGTGTTTCTGTTTTGAGGTAGTTATTTATGGGAGTCATCCATCCTTGATCCAGACTTGTTATGGCTAGGACCTTTTCTTCTTCCGAGATTGAGGGGTTCTACAGTATTTCCTGGATGAGGCTTCTATTGTTGCCCTCCTGGTTTGGTGCTGGCTAATTTTGAGAGCGCATCAGCTCGAGCATTCTGTTCCTGAGGTATGTGGCAGACCTCATATTCCCCGAGTTGTCCGAGTTGTTCCTTGGTTTTATCCAGGTACTTTTTCATGGTCGGATCCTTGGCTTGATAGCTTCCTGCTATTTGTGAGGTGACTACTTGTGAGTTGCTGAAGATGATAAGTTTTTGAGCTCCGACCTCTTTAGCCAGCTTCAAACCGGCCAGTAATGCCTCATACTCGGCTTGGTTGTTTGAAGCAGGGAACCCAAATTTGAGGGAAAGTTCTATTTGGGTTCCCTGGTTATTTTCTATTATCACACGTGCGCCACTTTCGATTTTGTTCGAGGAGCTGTCTACGTAGAGATTCCATTCTGTGGGGATTTTCAGAGTGTCGGTAAATTCTGCAATGAAGTCGGCCAAATACTGTGATTTAATGGTTTTCCTAGCTTCATATTGAAGGTCGAATTCGGATAACTTGACCTCCCACTGTAAGATTCTTCCTGCTAAATCTGTTTTTTGCAAAATGCCTTTTATGGACTGGTTGGTCCAAACTTTGATAATGTGGGCTTGGAAATATGGGCGAAGTCGTCGAGACATTAGTATGAGAGCATATGCGAATTTTTCTATTTTTTGGTAGTTCAGTTCAGACCCTTGTAGTGCTTTGCTGATGAAGTATATAGGTTGTTGTCCACTTTCGTCCTTTCTGACCAGTGCTGAGGCTACTGCCTGATTTCCTACTACGAGGTATAACACAAGTGGTTTTCCTTCCCGTGGCCGAGTTAGAATATGTGGTGTTCCCAGGAACTTTTTGAAATCCTAGAAAGCTTGTTCGCATTCCGTTGTCCATTCAAACCTTTTTCCCTTCCTTAAAGTGGCGTAGAAGGGGAGAGATCTTATTGCTAATCCGGCTAGAAATCTGGACAGGGCTGCTAATCTTCCATTGAGTTGTTTTACCTCTTTGACACAGGTCGGGCTCTTCATGTTGAGTATAGCCCGGCATTTATCTGAATTTGCCTCGATTCCTCTTTGTGTAAGCATGAAACCCAAGAATTTTTCAGCTTCTACTGCGAAGGTGTATTTTGCAGGGTTAAGTCACATGTCATGCCTTCTTATAGTGTCGAATACTTGGGTGAGGTCGGACAGTAATGATTCCTCGCTTTGTGTCTTTACTAACATGTCGTCCACGTATACTTCCATGACTTTTCTGATATGGTCTGTGAAGACTTTATTCATTAATCTTTGATAAGTGGCTCCTGCATTTTTTAGTCCGAATGGCATGACAACGTAGCAGTAGTTTGCTTTTGGGGTTAAGAACGAGGTTTTTTCTTGATCAGGTGGGTACATTGGGATTTGATTGTATCCCGAATAAGCGTCCATAAACGAGAGGTATTTGTATCCAGAGGAGGCATCTACCAGAGCGTCGATACTTGGGAGTGGACAAGGATCTTTTGGGCAAGCTTTGTTGAGATCAATGTAGTCGGTGTACATCCACCACTTCCCGTTTGATTTTTTTACCAAGACGACGTTAGCGAGCGATAGTGGGTACTTGACTTCCCTTATGAATCCTGCCTCCAGTAGAGCTTGTACCTACTCTTCCACAGCTTGGGATCGTTCTGGCCCGAGCTTTCTACGTCTCTGCTGTACTGGCCGAGATCTTGGGTATTCTGCCAGCCTATGGCACATTAGTTTGGGGTTTATACTCGGTATGTCTGCGGCCTTCCATGCAAAGAGGTCGACATTATTTCTTAAGAACTGTATGAGGGACTCCTTTATGTCTCTTTTTAGGATTGTGCCGATATTGGTTTTTTATCTGGGACATCTCCGATCAGGACTTTTTTTATTTCGCCTTCGGGTTGTGGACGAAGATCTTCCCGCCCTCAAACTCCCCCGAGTTCGATGGTGTGGATTTCTTCTCCTCTGCCTCTAAGGTTTAGACTTTCGTTGTAACAGTAGCGCGCTGTCTTCTGGTCTGCTTTTATCGTAGCTATCCCTTCTGTGGTTGAGAACTTCATGCACAGATGTGGAGTCAAGACTACTGCGCCGAGCTGATTTAACGTTGTCCGACCTATCAGGGCATTGTAGGATGAACTCACGTTGACCATGATGTAGTCTATGTTGAGTGTTTTTGACCAGTTTTTTTTCCAAAGGTTGTATGCAGTGAGATGTATCCAAGTGGCTGGATTGGAGTGTCTCCTAGCCCGAATAAGCTGTTCGGGTATGCTCTGAGTACATTTTCCTCTAGGCCGAGTTTGTCGAAGGCGATTTTGAAGAAGATGTCAGCCGAGCTTCCCTGGTCTACCAGTGTACAGTAGAGATTAGCGTTGGCCAATATGATAGTGCTGACCATGGGATCGTTGATGAACGGACTTTTGTGTGGCTTAGAATTCACAATTGAAATCTCGTTGTAAAGTATAGCTTCTAAACCAACAATAATCCTTTCATACAAAAATTTGTTTGTCACAAGTAACAAACCCCTAAATTCTATAAACCGAAGTATTTAAACCTCGGGTCGTTCTCCCTAGGAATTACAATGAAGTGTCTTGTTATTGGTTATGGATTGTATTTTGGGGTTTTGGGATAAGAGGCATGAAAAGTAAATGGCAATGAAAATAAACTAACAACTAAAAAGCACTTGGCAAGGTTGTGAGAATTAGAAGTCCTATCCTAGTTATCCTCCTTGATTGTGACCACAATTGTCCATTGCTACCACTTAGTTAACCTCTAATAATGGAGGAAAGTCAAGTGGATGAATCAACTTGATTCCACAAGTCCTAGCCAACTCCCAAGGGAAATACTAGCTTTAGTGGTATCTAAATCAATTAGCAACTTATAATTATCAATCAACAAAGACATTAGATAACTCAAGCGTCACTAATTACTCTACCATAGCCAAGAGGAACAAAATCTATACTAAAATCCAACCAAGCATTTCATCAAACACTTGGAAGGCATAAAAGAAAAGAAAAGTAAATTGATAACAAAAATAGAATCTAACAACAATTACGGCAATGAATTAACAACAACAATCAAAAGGAACACAATTATTATGAATTACCTCTAATTGAATTGAAAGAAAATAGAAGGAGCAAAAGTAGATCTACAACAAAATGCAAGAACAACATAAAGGAAATTACAACAAAAGGGTGGAAGAAGAATGAATGTAACAACAAGGAATTGAGAAGATAGAAGTAGAAGAAGGCAAAGATTAAAACCTAGATCTAAGAACTAAACCTAATCCTAATCCTAATTCTAGAGAGGAGAGAGAGCTTCTCTCTCTAGAAACTAACTCTCACTACTAAACTAAGCTAAAACTAAACTAATGGTAACTAACTTCTAAAGTATGAAAAGTATGAAAAGTCTCCTCATTCCCCCTTCAATCCTTGGCTTAAATAGCATCAGAAATGAGTTGGATTGGGCCCACAAGGCTTTAGAATTCGCTGGCCACGTTTTGTTTTAAGTGAACCAGGTGGCAGCAACGGCGCGTGCGCGTACTATGCGCGTACGCGTCACCATGCGCGGTTCAACCATAGCAAATCTTATATCGTTTCGAAGCCCCGGATGTTAGCTTTCCAACCCAACTGGAACCGCATCATTTGGACCTCTGTAGCTCAAGTTATGG
>NC_029793.2:135324408-135326186 GCF_000816755.2 Arachis ipaensis | reverse complement strand
TTTATTTTTTTCTTCTTTTTTTTTCTATTTTTTTTTCTTTTCCATATTATTTTTCTTTTCTTTTTCTTTTGTTTTTCTCATTTTTTTCTTTCTATATACAAGAGCATCAATGCATAAGGTTTTACATTTGATCAATACATGAGTATGTACCCAATTCCCAATATTTTCAATAATAATACAAAACTACCCTTTTATTCACCCAATGTCCCAAGGTTCCCACACTTGAATGATACTCACACACACTAGCCTAAGCTAATCAAAGATCCAAATAAGGACTTTTATTGTTTTCCGCTTTAAGGCTTGTAATGTGCCAAATTAAGAACAAGTGGGTTAATCGTAGGCTCAAATTTGGATAACAATGGAAGATAAAAGGTAGGCTATTTGGGTAAGTGAGCTAAATGAAATGATGGCCTCAATCACATAAATGCATGAATACACAAAATAATGGACATAAAGAATCAAACAAATCAAAGATTACAATCATAGAAAGAGAATCATGCACACAAGAAGGAAAAATAAGTGGTTATAAGATGTAACCACGCTATTAGGCTCAAGTCTCACAAGCTCTGCTTGAGATGCTTTAAGTAAGCTTGTAAGGTAAGACAAGCATTAGAGAAGCATGAAAGCATTCAAGTCAAACATATGGATGGATATAATCATGAAATACAATGCATTAAGGTAAATGCTCAACATTATCCATCAAGAGATTGCCTAATCAAGGGAAAAGGATCCAAATCACATGGTGGCTAGCTACAACATGCAATTCAAAAGAGTTATAAGCTCGAAGACAATTCTCATCACTTGGTATTGTTCAAAAGGTAAGCATGAAGAACTCAAAACCAAGTAACAAAATATAACCTCAATCATAGGATCCAACAAAGTTTATCTAAAAACATTCATGCTAAAATAGCATTTAGGCAATAAGGGATATAGCAATATATAGTAAACAAAGTCAATACTCCAACACTTATGATGAAAAGAGAGAAAATAAAATGAAAACTAAACTAAAACTAACTAATCAACTAACTAACTAACTAATGAACTAACTAACTAACTAACAACCAACTAAAATAAATGGTTATCGATGGTGTTTGGAAGTGTTGGATGAGGGATAGTAGGAGGGAAGAAGAAAGGAGAAGGGAAGAAGTAGAAAGAGGAGAAGAAAAGAAGTGGATGGGAGAAAGGGTATCCACGCGAACGCGCACATGGCGCGCGCGCGTCGTTGGCTTATTTCGAGAGTGGCGCGTACGCGTCATGTGCGCGTACGCGCGAGTTGGTTTGTGCAAAAGGCACAACGTTGGCGCGGCGCAGGCACAACTCTCTAGAAAATGTATGGAGGTTGGAACTTCTCAATCCACGCGTACGCACGCATGGCGCGCGCGCGTGGATGGTCGAAAATGCTGTAAGTGCGCGTACACGCCATGTACGCGTACGCGTGGATGGTGCTCTGTTTTTCAAAAAAAAATTTTTCTATGTTTTTGCACCAATCCAAGCATTCCAAACCTCCAAGCATCTACCAAAACACCCTAAAACCTTATTTAACATACTAAACTACCAATTAAACTCAACTATCTAAACAAAACATGAAATTAAACTAATTCTATCAATATGTACAAAAGAGAAAATGAAAGGATTTTACCATGGTGGGTTGTCTCCCACCTAGCACTTTTGTTTATTGTCCTTAAGTTGGACTTATGGGGAGCTCCTCATCAAGGTGGCTTGTGCTTGTATTCATCTTGGAACTCCCACCAATGCTTGGTTCTCCATTGTGCCCCAAG
>NC_029793.2:135322495-135324226 GCF_000816755.2 Arachis ipaensis | reverse complement strand
CTTGATTTGCAACGCCAACCACGAAACATCTTTCGCTTACGCTTCATCCCACAAAGGATCCTAAGTTGACCATCCGTTTCAAGCAAGCCATACTCAAGTGGGACAATAAAGCTAATAGAGATGAATTTTACCCACTCAAGTGAAGGAGTAGATGGCCACCTAGGCAAAGATGCTTCCAAAGATCTTGACAAAGCATAACCAACCCCCGTTCTTCTATTTCTAGGGACTTCCACCTCTTCACAAGATTTCTCTAATTCAATCCTTTGTTCATTAATAATCAAACTATCTAAGCCTTTTCCCTTAATCAAACTATAATTGGGAGAGTGAAAGGAGTTTACCTCCACAACCTTTTCAAATGCACCGGGAGAAGGTTCTTCAAGTTCAAAGGATTCTCCACCACTAGGACTTGATGCTTGCTCTTCATTGCCATGGGAACTCAATTCTTGCTCTATCCCATCCAAGCCTTCATATGGAATATGCCTTGGAAGGTGTGCACTTTCCTCCCTAGCATCAATTTCAATCATCTTGGAGGGATTTTCTTCAACTCTATGTTCCCATGGAAGCTCCACATCTCCTAAGTCTTCTACCACTTCTTCCTTGTCTTCAACAATTAAAGCTTCCTCCAATTGTTCCAATACAAAGCAACTTCCTTCATTTCCCACCGGAGTTTCCAATCTCTCCTTCATGCTATGTTCTTCATTTGATTCTCCACATGTAGCCATGGGAGTTCCTTGAGTGTTCAAGCATTGGGAGGCTAATTGATCACTTGTTGCACAACACACTCCATGGTTACTTGAAATTGATCCAATGCTTCCTTGAGACGATCCCTTGACTCTTGTTCCTCTTGGATAATATGATTAGGATCATGTGGCTCTTGGATCAATGGATATGAGTATTCTTCCATGGGAGATTGTGGTGGAAAGTAGTATTCATCTTGTGGTTGGAAATTTTCATATATTGGAGGTGGTTCATTTTGGTAATAATGTGGAGGAGGTGGCTCTTGAAAATATTGATGTTGGAATGGTGGTGGCTCTATATGTGGTTCATATTTCTCATATGGTTGTTGGTAGGATGGATATGGATTAGGGTCATATGAAGATGGTTGGTAAGAAGGGGCTTGTGAGTATGGTTGGGATTTATGTTGAGGGTATGGATCATAGGCATATGGTGGTGGTTCTTGAAAATCACAAGGTGAGTCACCATAGCCATTGGATTGGTATGCATCATAGAATGGCTCTTCTTCATAGTGCATTGGCGGAGGTTGTTGCCATGAGGATTGATCATATGCATATGGCTCCTCCCACCTTTGTTCATCCCATTCTTGATACACATCTTCATTATAGTCCTCATTTTCTACAACATGTTGATAACCAAACTCATAGCCAAGGTGAGAATTCATGATAGCAAGAAGAAAATGAGAACAAAATCAAATAAGAAGCAAGAAAATTAAATCCTAAAACTAGCAAGAGCTAACAAAAGCAAACATATTCACACTATTCACATATATACAATAACCAATAACATAACACCATTGCAATTCCCCGGCAACGGCGCCATTTTGATGAACGGACTTTTGTGTGGCTTAGAATTCACAATTGAAATCTCGTTGTAAAGTATAGCTTCTAAACCAACAATAATCCTTTCATACAAAAATTTGTTGGTCACAAGTAACAAACCCCTAAATTCTATAAACCGAAGTATTTAAACCTCGGGTCGTTCTCCCTAGGAATT
>NC_029793.2:135319150-135322373 GCF_000816755.2 Arachis ipaensis | reverse complement strand
TTGTGACCACAATTGTCCATTGCTACCACTTAGTTAACCTCTAATAATGGAGGAAAGTCAAGTGGATGAATCAACTTGATTCCACAAGTCCTAGCCAACTCCCAAGGGAAAGACTAGCTTTAGTGGTATCTAAATCAATTAGCAACTTCTAATTATCAATCAACAAAGACATTAGATAACTCAAGCGTCACTAATTACTCTACCATAGCCAAGAGGAACAAAATCTATACTAAAATCCAACCAAGCATTTCATCAAACACTTGGAAGACATAAAAGAAAAGGAAAAGTAAATTGATAACAAAAATAGAATCTAACAACAATTACGACAATGAATTAACAACAACAATCAAAAGGAACACAATTATTATGAATTACCTCTAATTGAATTGAAAGAAAATAGAAGGAGCAAAAGTAGATCTACAACAAAATGCAAGAACAACATAAAGGAAATTACAACAAAAGGGTGGAAGAAGAATGAATGTAACAACAAGGAATTGAGAAGATAGAAGTAGAAGAAGGCAAAGATTAAAACCTAGATCTAAGAACTAAACCTAATCCTAATCCTAATTATAGAGAGGAGAGAGAGCTTCTCTCTCTAGAAACTAACTCTCACTACTAAACTAAGCTAAAACTAAACTAATGGTAACTAACTTCTAAATTATGAAAAGTATGAAAAGTATGAAAAGTCTCCTCATTCCCCCTTCAATCCTTGGCTTAAATAGCATCAGAAATGAGTTGGATTGGGCCCACAAGGCTTTAGAATTCGCTGGCCACGTTTTGTTTTAAGTGAACCAGGTGGCAGCAACGGTGTGTGCGCGTACTATGCGCGTACGCGTCACCATGCGCAGTTCAACCATAGCAAATATTATATCGTTTCGAAGCCCCGGATGTTAGCTTTCCAACCCAACTGGAACCGCATCATTTGGACCTTTGTAGCTCAAGTTATGACCGATTAAGTGCGAAGAGGTCGGCTTGACAGCTTTCCGGTTCTTCCATTTCTTCATGAGTTCTCCAACTTTTCATGCTTTCTTTCTTCATTCCCTTGATCCAATCTTTGCCTCCTAAACCTTAAATCACTTAACAAACATATCAAGGCATCTAATAGAATCAAGGTGAATTAAATTTAGCTATTTTGAGTCCTAAAAAGCATGTTTTCACATTCAAGCACAATTAAAGGAGAATATACAAAACCATGCTATTTCTTGAATAAATATGGGTAAAAGGTGATAAAATCCCAAAAAATCAATACAAGATAAACCCTACAAATGGGGTTTGTCAACCGTCATGTCCCGAGATGATGCCAGCTGCGTCCTCTTTAGTAAAAGTGATAGTAGGGAAGTCGGGTACTTCTTCTCCTCCCTCGACATGATATACTTCTTTAAGGTGTCTTTTGCAAGATGATTTGGAGATTTCTCCTCCCGCAAATCCTCCGTGTATCATGTGAACATGTCTCTCCGGGGTACGAGGTGGTCGTTCAGTTCGTCCGACGTCTTCGTCCCTTCTTCTTTTTCTTGGCTCATCTGCTTTGCTGGCTAAGTACCGATCTAGCTTTCCCTCTCTCACCAGTTTTTCTATAACGTTCTTCAAGTCGAAACATTCGTTAGTGGAATGTCCATAAATTCGATGATATTCACATTATTCTGTCTGATTTCCTCCTCCTTTCTTGCTTTTGAGTGGGCGAGGTGGGGGTATCCTTTCAGTATGGCATACTTCTCGGTAGACATCTACAAGAGACACCCGAAGAGGGGTGTAATTGTGGTATTTCTTGATCTTTTCTCCATACTGATCTTCTTTTTTCTTGGACTCTCTATCCTTATCTCGGGAGAAGTAGGAGAATCCGGACTTTGAGGTCTCTTATAGCCGAGAGTTTTCCTCCATGTTGATGTATTTCTCTACTCATTCTTGCACTTCATTCAGAGATGTGTGATGTTTTTTCGATATGGAGTGACTAAAAGGTCCCTCTCGTAAGCCATTGATAAAACCCATAATGGCTGCTTCTGTTGGCAGACTTTGTATGTCCAGACATGCTTTGTTGAATCTTTCCATGTAGCTACGGAGACTTTTCTGATCTCCTTGCTTGATCCCTAATAGACTTGGGACGTGCTTAGTTTTGTCTTTCTGGATAGAGAATCTGGCTAGAAACTTCTTGGCTAAGTTGTCAAAGCTTGAGATGGACCTAGGGGCAGATTGTCGAACCATTTAATTGTTGTCTTTGTTAAAGTAGTCAGGAAGGCTTTGCAGTAGACTCGTCTGAGGCGTCGGTGAGGTACATTCTACTTTTAAAATTACTGAGATGATGGTTGGGATCTGCTGTGCCATCGTATAAAGTGATGTCGGGAGGTTTGAAGTCCTTTGGGATTTTGGTCCTTATGATCTCTTTGGTGAATGGGTCTTGATCCTTACGGGAGCTATCTTCGTGACCGGATCGAGTAGTTTTGGCCTTGAGATCTGCTTCAATTTTTAGGAGCTTGTCTTCAAACTCACGGTGTTGCCTAACTTCCCTTCGTAGGTCTCTCTCAGCTTCTCGTTGATGCTCCACCTCTTTTTAGAGTTGTTTTAGGCGGTCTTGAAGTGCCTCCATGGCTTCCGCGTTTGGCAAATTCTTGTCTTTGTTAGGTTGAGGAGTATCTTTTGGTGTAGTGTCCGCGTTCTTGTGCAGCGTCCTGTCTTCTAGATCAGAGTCGTGGTCGTTGTCAAGGTTGTCTGCCATGATGATGGGATGACTTCCAGGTCCCCGCCAACGGCGCCAATGTTCCGAGGGTTACCTAAAACTGTAGGTCGATCTCAGACGAGATCTTCTATACCGGTCGGAGCTGACGTGTCTGGCTAGTGGGTGGCTGTCGGAGCTGTCACTACAAGAAAAATACCCATTCAGGTACACTTGAAAAGTGTAGCCAAAAGTAAAAAAAAAATGATGCCTTAGGCTACGGCTACGCTTTTTGGGCTATGGCTACGCTTTTTGGGGTGATTCCTATTCGGCCGTTGCCTATTCTCAAAGGCTACGCTTTTCTGCACCAAGGGCTACGCTTTTGGCGTTTGAAAATAGGGTACAATTTTCAAGTGATGCTGTCCAGGACCAAAGGCTACGCTTTTCAGCTTCCACTTTTACCAGAATAGGCTACACTTTTCAGCGCTACTGCATCACCTGAAAAGCGTAGCCACATTGTATACTATAGCTACCCTTTATAAGTGTAGCCTTAAGTCCCTCTTTTTTTTTTGTATA
>NC_029793.2:135308591-135318269 GCF_000816755.2 Arachis ipaensis | reverse complement strand
CTTTCAATCCTTGGCTTAAATAGCATCGTAAATGAGTTGGATTGGGCCCACAAGGCTTCTAAAATTGCTGGCCACGTTTGCATTAAGTGGGTCATGTGCCACCATCGGCGCGTCTGCGTACCGTGCGCGTGCGCGCCCCTATGCGCGGTGCAACTATGGCAAATCTTATATCGTTTCGAAGCCCCGGATGTTAGCTTTCCAACCCAACTGGAACCGCATCATTTGGACCTTTGTAGCTCAAGTTATGACCGATTAAGTGCGAAGAGGTCGGCTTGACAGCTTTCCGGTTCTTCCATTTCTTCATGAGTTCTCCAACTTTTCATGCTTTCTTTCTTCATTCCCTTGATCCAATCTTTGCCTCCTAAACCTTAAATCACTTAACAAACATATCAAGGCATCTAATAGAATCAAGGTGAATTAAATTTAGCTATTTTGAGTCCTAAAAAGCATGTTTTCACATTCAAGCACAATTAAAGGAGAATATACAAAACCATGCTATTTCTTGAATAAATATGGGTAAAAGGTGATAAAATCCCCAAAAATCAATACAAGATAAACCCTACAAATGGGGTTTGTCAACCGTCATGTCCCGAGATGATGCCAGCTGCGTCCTCTTTAGTAAAAGTGATAGTAGGGAAGTCGGGTACTTCTTCTCCTCCCTCGACATGATATACTTCTTTAAGGTGTCTTTTGCAAGATGATTTGGAGATTTCTCCTCCCGCAAATCCTCCGTGTATCATGTGAACATGTCTCTCCGGGGTACGAGGTGGTCGTTCAGTTCGTCCGACGTCTTCGTCCCTTCTTCTTTTTCTTGGCTCATCTGCTTTGCTGGCTAAGTACCGATCTAGTTTTCCCTCTCTTACCAGTTTTTCTACGACATTCTTCAAGTCGAAGCACTCGTTGGTGGAATGCTCATAGATTCGATGGTATTCACAATATTCTGTCCGATTTTCTCCTCTTTTCTTGCTTTTGAGTGTGCGAGGTGGGGGTATCCTTTCAGTATGGCATACTTCTCGGTAGACATCTACAAGAGACACCCGAAGAGGGGTGTAATTGTGGTATTTCTTGATCTTTTCTCCATACTGATCTTCTTTTTTCTTGGACTCTCTATCCTTATCTCGGGAGAAGTAGGAGAATCCGGACTTTGAGGTCTCTTATAGCCGAGAGTTTTCCTCCATGTTGATGTATTTCTCTACTCATTCTTGCACTTCATTCAGAGATGTGTGATGTTTTTTCGATATGGAGTGACTAAAAGGTCCCTCTCGTAAGCCATTGATGAGACCCATAATGGCTGCTTCTGTTGGTAGACTTTGTATGTCCAGACATGCTTTGTTGAATCTTTTCATGTAGCTACGGAGACTTTTCTGATCTCCTTGCATGATCCCTAGTAGGCTTGAGGCGTGTTTAGTTTTGTCCTTTTTGGATGGAGAATCTAGCTAGAAATTTTCTGGCTAAGTCGTCAAAGCTTGAGATGGACCTGGGGGGCAGATTGTCGAACCATTTAATTGCTGTTTTCGTCAAGGTAGTCAGGAAGGCTTTGCACCGAGTTACATCTGAGGTATCGGTGAGATATATTCTACTTCTGAAATTGCTGAGATGATGGCTGGGATCTGATGTGCCGTCGTACGGAGTCATGTCAGGGGGTTTGAAGTCCTTTGGGATTTTGGCTTTCATGATCTCTTTGGTGAATGGGTCTTGATCCTTGCGGGGGCTATCTTCATGATTGGATCGGATAGTTTTAGCTTTGAGGTCGGCTTCAAGCTTTAGGAGCTTGTCCTCTAGCTCTCGACGTCGCCTAGCTTCCCTTCGTAGGTCTCTCTCGGCCTCCCTTTGATATTCAACCTCTTTTTCGAGTTGTTTGAGGCGATCTTGGAGTGCCTCCATGACCCCTGTGTTTGGCGAGTTCTTATCTTTGTTAGGCTGAGAAGTATCGTCTAGTGTGACCTCCGTGTTTTTGTGCAGTGTTTTGTTCTCCAAATCAGAATTATGGTCGTTGTCAAGGTTGTCTGCCATGATGATGGGATGACTTCCAAGTTCCCCGGCAATGGCGCCAATGTTCCGAGGGTTACCTGAAATTGTAGGTCGATCTCATATTTTAGTTTTAAAAGTTGTTCATTTATATTTTTCTTTTCTCAATTAACCGTTCCTCCATCTCAAAGTGCTTTACCAAAATTTTTTCATTCGCTGTTTTTAAACATTTCACCACCTGGTTTCCAGGTTCTAGCAAATTTTTATTTTTAGAGATGCTATTTTGCCGAAATACATTGCCAACTATGAATACATAGTGCATTTTTTAAAAGTCAAATAGATTTTGATTCATTGAAATTGGAATGTTTAGACCACGATAACTTTACAGCAGGGTAAAAAAGGTAATACCATTACAAAATTATTTAAGATGGTATAATAAAAAACAACTTTAATAGAAAGGGGAAATAAGTTCCAATTCTTCATCTCTTTCCAAAGTTCACAGGCTCTTCAAGTGCAGCGGCTGCGACAACTGACTGCGGTGTTGCGAGCTCTCTTTTGGTGTTGGGAGTTCTCCTTCAAAAGCGAATCTATTACGTGCTTCTTATATCTCCCATAAAAGATATGCAATTATTATTGTCGTTGGTCTTCTATTTCTAGTATTATTCATCTTCTCTGGAAATTCTAAACATCATTATCAAAATCTAAATTTAATTGCAGCTTAGAAACTTCAATACTTAAGTTTAGACATATCATCCATGACTTTTCAGACCATACTAAAAAGTGGTTGACAGATTCACTTTCCTCTTCGCAGTGACGACAAGTTGGAGATACCCTCTGGATTTGTTCATAAATTCTTACATTTACTGGAAGTTCATTGTGCATAGATTTCTAAAGGAATAGCCTAACTTTTGATTGACATTGTAGGTCCCAAATGGAATTCCAAAGTCTTCATTGTGAATTTAGGTGGAAGCTGCTCCAGAGGAGGTGGTAGAACTGAAACGCCAAGGAATATCCTGATGCTATTGTATAATTGTCCGTCTTCTCTCCAAGCCAGGTTAGTAAGTCTTTGTCTCCTTCAATTTTTGTATTATTATGGCCTGAGCAAATTTTGGACTAAATTGTTAGTAAACTAGTTGTTGATTCCATTTTTTCTCTATAGTCATAAGTTGTTCAACCCATAACAGTTGCGAGTCTGGATTAGGTGTATCCATGGTTAACAGGGGAGGGAGATTTTTAATCCATGAGTCCTCCATAATATTTACTGAACTGCCTCTTCCTATCTTCCATTTGACATCCTTTTCCTAAATTTTGCGACCTTCCAGTAAACTTCGCTAACTCCAAGAGGGGTTGGTTCCAACCTCTGCTATAAGAAAAGAGGAATACTTGAAGTATTTGCTTCTGTACACTTTGATGGATTAACGAGTTAGTTCTCATTAGTAATCTCTATCCTTGTTTCTCGAGCATAGCTAGATTAAAGGCTCGTAAGTCTTTAAACGGAATGCCCCTTGATTCGTAGGTCTGCAAACAGTGCTCCACTTAATCTAGTGCATTCTTCTCTTTGAATCTCTTTGTCCCATTAGAATTGCATGACCATCTTGTGTAACTCTTCCACTAGTGAATTTGGAAACTTAAAACAACTTAGAATATATATATAGGCATTGTAGTTATAACTGCTTTAACAAGCACTTCTCTACCATTCATCGACAAAAAGGATCATTTCCAATGTTAAAGCTTACTTAAAACTTTGTCTTTAATGTAGTTGAATGTAGTTTTCTTTGATCTGTGTATCATCGAAAGTAAACCAACGTACTTGTCTTGGTTTCCTATGTTTGGGACCTAAAGTATGGCTGCCAAGTTCTCTTTGGTGTCAGTAGGAGTGTTGGGATTGAAAAAAAATAGAAGATTTGTTTCGATTGTTCGCTTGTTCACTGAGTAGAGAGTAAGTATTAAGAATAGCCATTAGGTTCTAACAATCCCCCATTGAAGCTCTGCTAAATAGTATAGAGTCATCAGGAAAGAATAAGTGAGTAAGCGTTGGACATCTGCGGTTGAGTCTTGAACCCACCTTATCGTGTTTTTGTTCTCCTCTGTGGAGCATATGGAAAAATCCCTCTGCATAAAAAAGTAATAGGTAGGGAGAATGAGGATTACCTTGCCACAATCTTTTTCATGGTCTAAAATAACCATGAGGTTGTCCTTCCACAATAATAGAGTATGAGATTGTCACACATTCCTTTAGCCATTCCATCCACTTCTTACTACAACCCATTTTTTCCATAATCGCCCAAACAAAGCTCCATTCTACTCTATCATATGCCTTGTCTATGTCTAACTTGAGAGAAAATTCATGTTTTCCAAATCTCTTATTTTTCAAGAAATGCATGAATTCAAGAGTAGTTAAAACATTATCACTGATAAGCATTTCTTTGTTAAAAGCGCTTTGATTAATATTGATCACTTTGTCCATAACAAGTTGTAACCTGTGCACTATTATCTTCAAAATAATTTTGTAAAAAATACTGCTGAGACTAATAGTTATTACTTGCTTCATAGAATTAGTATTAGCTACTTTTGAAATTAAAAAAATGTGAGTATGATTAAAAACACGTAGCATATGTCTACTAGAAAAGAAACTAGCAACAGCCTTGATAACATCAATTTTAATTACCTCCCAAAAGAATTTGTAGAACTTAGCAGTGAAACTATCTTCGCCCGAAGCTAAGAAAAGATTAATAGAGTAAACCACTTCCTTAATCTCCTTGTTAGACAGAGGTCTAATAAGTCTTCTATTTATCTCTTTTATGATTTTAGCTAGGATCTATGCCAACTCATTTATTGGGACAATGTGGTTGGAGGAGGAAAACAAGTTCTCAAAGTATGGTTGAGCAACTTCAGCAATTCCTACAGGATTAGATTTATGTTCACCATTTTCATCCTCTAGGTTGGAAATTTTGTTCTTTCTATTACGATTTTGGAACTTAGAGTGAGAGGACTTTGTATTTTTTATCACCTCATTTGAGTCTTTTGCACACATGACTTCTCCTTCCAATACCTCTCCTCCACAACATAAGTTTCTTCCACCTCATCTTCCAATTGTCGAATAATACTACCATTAGCCTCATCACCCTTCTCCTCATTCAATTTTGTTTTGAGGTGAAGAATTAGAGTTTGGGAGTTTGAGGAGTGAGTTTTCTGCCATTCAACAATTGTATGTCTACATCATTTGAGCTTTTGGTAGAGTTTATACATGGGGGGAGCCTTCTGATTCTGTCCTCTAAACACTTTTAACTATATCCACTATCTCTTCCTTCTCGCACCATCGGTCTTGAAATCAAAATATTCTCTTCGGATTGGTAGACTTAACATCTGAATTGAGCAAAAGTGGTCTATGGTCTGAACATATATCGCTCAAATGCCAAATCAAGGCCCTTGGATAATCTAATCTTCAACTGTTAGAACACAAGGCACAGTCCAACCTTTCTTTAATAAGATCACAGTCAAATTGTCTTTTTTACCATGTGAACTTCGGGCCCTCGTACACCATATCAATTAATTCCCATTCATTAATGAATTGGTTAAAATTCTGAATTGATGCTGCTAGTTTGACACTACCCCCTTTCTTTTAATGGTGCGCTTGAATAGCGTTGAAAGGGGGCTTGGGCTGACGAGCTAGCTTAAGTTTTATGGGTATATCAGACCACCTCACACTCCATGACAGAGGAATCACCCTTCCGACTTGCTTACAGTATGGAGGTCATGATTCCCAAAGAAGTAACTGAAGAGTCACCTAGAGTAATATTTTACAATGAAGGTGCCAACATCCAGGCATAGAAAGAAGAGCTCGGCCTCATCCCAGAAGTTCGAGAAAGAGCTCGGATTATGGAAGAAGCTCTAAAACAAAAGATGGCCCTAAGATACAACCAAAAGGTGATCAAGAGGAGTTTCGGCACCAACGACCTCATCCTGATCCGAAATGACATTGGGGTACAAAATCCGAGAGAAGGGAAGTTGGCTGCTAATTGGAAAGGACCTTACAAAATAGTAGAGGTCTAGGGCAAAGGTTACTACAAAGTGTCCGACTTCTAAGGAAGAGAGCTCCCAAGGTCCTAGCACGCATATAAGCTGAGAAAGTACTATAGCTAGACAGCAAACCTTGTGCAGAGGTGTACTTTTTTTTTTCCCGATTTTAGAGTTTTTTAAGGAGGCACCAGCACAAGGGCTAGGGGTACTCAAGCCTCTAGCATGTAGATTTCTGTAAAGGAATTTCTTAATTAATAACAAAAATTTCTATTTCTTTCACTCCTATTTCTCCAAAAGTTTCCTACTTAGAACGCATTAATTTAAACTCGACAAATTGCGAAAATCATTGCCCAACCTAAAAATGGTCGGCAAGACGAAGCGACGAGGTATAAATTAATGAAAGAAGTTATATAAACAACTCGTACAAAGCGACTTCAACGAGATTGGATAAAAAACGAGCTGTAAAATTACTTAATAAAGGCCGATTACTCGAAGTCGGAACTATGAAAGAAAACTAATAACTTACAATTTAACAAAGTTGCTAAGATCTAAAATTCAATCAAACTATGTTCAAATACAAAGACATAACTTCATTTTGCATGCAGAAAAAGTTCTCTGAGACATAAAGAGAATAACTTTGAAACATTACTTTATGAAATTGTGAAAGCAACTAAAAAAGTAAAAGTGTTCAAGAAAGCTACCAATTACTTCAAAAAATTAAGTGTTTTAAGGACCTACAGGTCGGGTCATTCCGATACAGAAAAAGAAATTAAGATTTTTCACCAAAGAGCGGGTTGAGGCTCTCACCCGTAGAAGCGTCTTTTCCTTCGACAAGTGGAGACGGGGGGTGCACGGACACTGGCACAGTCGAGATAGGAGCAGGTGACGGAGGAATTTCCACGACAACAACCTCAGGCTAAACCTGGGGTTGGACCTTTGAAGTTTGGCCGGCTTGAGGAGCAAAAGTCTTTAGGTTTAGGGGAGGCCCCTCGTCCTCATCAGGAGCCGGCACGATCTTCCCCTCAACGAAGATGTTATCCGTGTTGTACAGAGAAAGATCCAGGTTTGGGGTAGGAACTCGGACTTGAGCTTTCAGGTTCTCGAACATGTCGTTCATTCCCCCGACCACATGTTCTTGGAGGTCGGCATAGTCATCCCCGGCAGCCTTCAGCTCCTCCCAAATATCAATCAACTCTCTATAGCTACGGGAGTAACTCTCTTCGGCCTTCTTCTTCATCTCCTCTGCCAGCAGCGCCGCAGCTTCAACCTTTACAGCTCGGGCATGAGACGTCTCCAAGTCAGACTTTAGCTTGACATTCTCCTCCTCCACCTCTGACTTCAAACCATTCACCCTCTCCACCTCAACTCGGGAAGAATTAAGGAATGCCTGAGTAGCATGAACATGGGTCTTTTTCAAAGCCTTGGCCAGAGCAATGTTCACCCCCACCATACGAATATAGTTACGCGAGTCATATGGTGAGGGTGATTCTGGATGGACATGCATCCATGGCTATCAGAAAGGATATTCTTTTCACTCGAGACAAACCCGTCAAAATCTTTATCTTTAATACTTGGCCCCCCGGAGGTCTTCTATTTTTTAGGAGGAGGTCCCTGAGGAGACGGAGTACCCGAACTCTCCAAGGTCGGGTCGGGAGAAACTAAGCGAACAGCTGGAGTAGGGATAACCTTCCTTGGAGCAGCAGCGCCAGAACCCAATTTCTAGGGAGAAGGTCGGGAGGAAGCACCCTTAGTCTCTTGGCCCTGAAGACTCCGAGCTACCAACTCCTTCTTGGTTTTGCGAAGGAACTTCATAGACGAAGTCTTGGAAGTCATACTTTCTGTAAGGAAGAAAGCACGTCATGAACAGCAAAAGGCAGCTAAAAAAATTATAAAGTTAAAGGTCAGAAAACTACCTAACTTATAACAGAGTTAACTGGGGTCCCCTAAAAACCTCTTTGTGTCCAAGTGAGGAGCCCTGTGCCAACACTCTTGCAACACGTCCACAAAGACTTTTTCAACTTCGTCTAAACTATCTATGGTGTACTTGATTACTACGGGGTGTTCTTGCCAAAAGAGGGGAAAGGTTGGCTTGTCATTTTCATCCAAAAAGAAAGGTCGGGCACCCTTCACAGCTCGAACCGTAAAGAAATGATTTTTAAAATCATGGAAAGACTTATCAAAAATGAAAAACACATTCCTACCCTGAACGACGCGGAAGGAAAACCAAGAAGCCTTCCCCTTCAATGTCCTAGGCTTGGTCAAAACAAACAGTTAAAGAAAGAGCTCGGTGGAAGGTAGGACATCCATTTCCTGACATAAAAGCTAAAAAATTTTTAGAAAGGCCCAAGAGTTCGGATAAAGTTGAGAAGGAGCCACGTTACAAGACCAGAGGACGTCGGTCTCAAAATCAGTAAAAGGAAGGGATATGCCTAGCTTAGTAAAAAATTAGTCATAAACATAAAAGAAAGGGTGCTCTGACGGTAGGCAGATCCTCCCTACTCTCACAGATCCTATGATGTCTACGAAAGGCCTTGCAGTACTCCATATCCACTATAGGAACACAAGACAAAACATTGGTATCTACCCAAGCTAGAAGACTAAAAGGAACTTTAGTCGACATGTTGAAAACAGTCGAACGAGACATAAAGTATATCCCTACAAAGGCAAAGTAAAAGAGATCGTTACTAAATAAGTCAGACCTCGTTCAAAAGAAGTCGGGTACAAACAGCAAAATCAAAGAAACCCATTTTTCAAATTTTTCACCAAGCAACTAAAATGTGTCCCTCTCATATAACATCGTCACATCACGGCGACACCATTAGGGGCAACAACAGATACAAACAAGCAACAAAATAGTAACAGTTTCAGTTCTACGAAGATTAGCAAAAAAATTTTTCAACAAAGGGAATTTGTTATCTCAAGTATTCTATGCCAAGAAAACAAAAGACTTTCTTAGCAAAAGCAAACGCGATAACAGTTAAAGCAGAGAGTCAACAAAACCAAGTATATCAACATCAACATCATCACTCAAACTAGCTTCATAATGCAAGTATCAGAAAGGAGACAAAAAGAAACCAACCTTAAAACGAAGATATCAAACAAAAGAGGGGCACGTCAAACAAGCAGTAAAACGCGAACATTTCTCTCCGCACCAGCAAGGCAAGACCTTCAGGAAAATCCAAGATAGAGAAGTCTTGGAAGCAAGAGCAATCAGAAAACAGGAAAGGAAGAGAAAATTCTTCACAAAGAAAAAGAGAAAATGAAAAGGTTTTCGGAAAGGTGAAAAGAGAAGAAGAAGAGTGAAAAGGCTTTTATAAGGGATGAAGGGGCATAACAACTCTTAACTCCTCTTTAAAACGTGCGCGGATCTCCAGGAAAACTACCGCGAATTAGCCCTCATTAAAGAAGGATAATGTTCAAAAATTTTCAAAACACGTCGAAACACCCAATCTCTAAAGGCAGGACACCCGACGTCTAAGCAGAAGCCATGAATTGCTTGAACCCGACCTACAGAAAAGCCCATAACTCAAGTAGAGAGACTGTTTATACCCTGGCCGAAAACACAAAAGCCAAGACCAATAAGGATGAAAGGCCCACCTAAGAGGGTGGCCTCTACTGCATACCCGATCTCTTTAAAGAGGTCGGACACAGTAAAAAGGGGCAGTTTATACTTATCTAAATAAGTAACTG
>NC_029793.2:135307887-135308532 GCF_000816755.2 Arachis ipaensis | reverse complement strand
AAATTTCTCCAACTATCTCTATCTCCCCTGAAAGATAGACTCTAACAAATGTCCAAGATAAAGGGAACAGTTATCCATCAATAAAGGTGAAACTGTTCCAACAAAAATGGTTATCTACTCTACTATAAATACACTGGCATCCCTCAAATATACTCACGTTTTAATCTACTAAAGACCTGCCTAAATCCCTTTCTAACTTTAGTATCGGAGTCTCTTGCAGGTACCACCCCCACCTCCTTACGAAGAACTCGGACAAACGACACCTCAGTATCAACAAGTCGAACACTGCCATACAAATAGACCTCGACCTCACGTTCAGGCCCAAATCAATGTTTCAGGTAACCCTCATAACAATACTTAACCCAAAATCTACTACTACAACCTTAAAAATGTATGTTTGCATAAAATATTAATATATAATCTTATATATATCTTAGGATAAATTACTATATTAAATCATCATATTTAATATTATTCAATTGTCCTAATTTGACTTTAGATGCAGAAATATCCTTATAAAATTAATCTAATCTAAATCGATTTAGTATTATAGTTTAGTAAATTATTTTAAATTAAACTGATTTACCATTTAAAGATATCGTTGTAAATCGTTCTTAGTAGAAACTAATTTAAAATATTAATTTT
>NC_029793.2:135290008-135305262 GCF_000816755.2 Arachis ipaensis | reverse complement strand
AATTGAATGATATTACATGTATAAAATATTTTGGCAGCTAAGTTTAATTAAATTGATCCAATTATAATAAAAATTACTTTTAAAATAAAAAATGAAATGTGTGATATGTGCTCGAGTGTTTTATTAGTGTATAATTCAAAGAGTTTGCATTATATGTAAAAGTTTTTGTATATTTTCTGTAGTATACAGTATACAAATTTTTGTTAGAAAGTACACAAATTTTTAAAATATAACACACAAAAATTAACATATAACATAAACTTATCGATATAGTACATAAATTTTTAAATCATAATACAAATTTTTGAAGCACATCACACAAACTTTTGCTACACTAAAATTTTGTGTATATTCTTTTATTATGTTACATATTTATTTTTTTCTCTCTTTTTTTTTTCATGGTGTGTAAATTGATCATCATTCATTGTAAGTCAATGTTACATTATAGGTTTCATTTTTTAAAAAAAAAAAATACACAAACTCACAAAATGATGCTGTTGACATTCTTTTTAAGTATGGCTTATGGCTATTAATTCTTATGTGCAATTTCAACATTTTTTTGTGGTTAGGGTCCATAGAGAGTGTGGCACGACAATCCCTGAGTGAATCCAACACACCTCCTTTGTATTCATGAAATGCTGCCCTTAGATGCAAGAGGTGCATATTAATTTTGAATGTACTGACTTTTGAAAAGTTTAGTGATTGCCTCATCTTTTTTGCAGTTGTCCATCAAACACTGCAAACACATACTACATCACATGTGTAAATTAAACAAAGTGAAACAATACACATACCCTTTCATTTTCAGAGCACACAAGT
Organism: Arachis ipaensis; assembly: GCF_000816755.2. Lineage (NCBI taxonomy): Eukaryota > Viridiplantae > Streptophyta > Magnoliopsida > Fabales > Fabaceae > Arachis > Arachis ipaensis. The sequence continues at coordinate 135,304,443 of NC_029793.2, read as the reverse complement.
AATCGAAGCTAATGGTTTGGTAGCTCACACTAATTTAACAGATATCATTAAACAAATTCTAGTTCATCATAGCACACAAATATTTAAGCGTCACACACATTTTTATTCAGCATAGTACACAAATTCACATATATAGCACAAATGCCAGAATTATAGAATAACGTTATTTTTTTAAACAACTCAATTAAAGAAAACTAAGATACCATAAATAACTATAATCAAGAAAAAAAAACAAAAATATATACTATAGCACACAAATATCGAGTATAGAAAAAAAACACAAAACTCACACTAATTTATCAGAAATTATTAAACAAATTTTAGTTTATTACAACACACAATATTTAAGCATAGCACATGTTTTTATTCAACATAGCACATAAATTCACACATATAGCACACAAATATTGAACATAGAAAAATAATATAAAAAATATTTGTATCTTTTAATTTCACTGAATAAAAAAGATACATCTAATTCACAAAGAAAAAAAATTAGGGAAATGCTAGGGGGATAATGACTTTGTTGAACAATATGAACAACCACCAATCAAATAAAAACACACTACACCTCTAAATTAACCCTCTAAATTTTAATATTAAAATAACCATCCTTACACTAGTAAAATAAATATTCGATATATCTATTGTTTACATTGTTTAATATTTTCATTGTTTACCTATACTTTTCCAAAAAATTAAACAACAATAATAACAAAAAGAAGAAGACACCAGTGACAACGACAGCAGCGAAGACAACGGTGATAGCGACAGCAACAACGACGACGATGGTGGTAGTGGCAGCGGTGGCAACAACAGCAACGACGATAATGACGTTGAAGGAGGAGGAGGAGAACTAAAGCTTAAATTTTAATAACTTGATTAACTTGGTTAATGAAAAACACTTGAATACTTAACATTTAATTTGTTATTTATATAATGATGACGTCTTCATATGATAAATCAGTTTAAATTTTAATAGTTTAGTTAATGAAAACAGTTGAATACCTAACATTTTTACGATTTATATAATGACGTCTTCCTATGATAAATCAGTTTAATTTAAAACGATTTAATAAGCTAAAATACTAAATCAGATCGATTTTTATAAGGACATTTCTGCAACGAAAGTTAAAACAGAATAATTGAATAATATTAAATGTGAAATAATTTCATATTTTTTTGGTGACTTTTATTTTAATTTTTTTTGGTGACTGAAATAATTTCATATGGTGTGATTTATTCTATATCTGAATTTTTTTTATTATTTTTTCTTATAATAAATGGTATATATTATATTTTATCAGGCGGGTAGTCACCGACACCTAGGGATGTAATCGGTTCGGTTTGGTTCGGTTTTGGACTGAAAACCAACCGAACCGACCTGTTTGGTTCTACACTGATCTCAACCGTTCGATTTGCTGCTGTCTGGACAACCGAACCGAACTGAACCGAACCAATAGCGATTTGGTTCGGTCGGTTTTTTCAATTTTTGAAACTTAATATTCAGAATTTAAATTACTATAAAATAAGTTTAAAACCATCAATAAACTAGAATAACAAGAGTATATGAATATCACATTCAAATTCAATACAAATTCAACTTGTCCCAACAATTAAAATAAAACAAAGACAATTAAAAATGTCTAGCAAACAACAACAAACACATTTTAAAACATACTAAAAACCTAAACAGCCACTTTAAACCAAATAAAAACCAAGCAGCCACCATGCTTTAAATTAGCATTTTAACTCATGAACAGCACCAAAAGTATTGTTTCCAGCAACAAATTTAGCATTCAAAACCACAGCAGCTCATATATATGCAGCCATATATATTGAAACATATTAATTATATGCAGCCATATATGCAGAACAAAACCACAGCAGCTCATAAGCAATTAACAGAATTTAAAGCCAATCAACATAAATTTACTAAGACATAAGCAGTCCATACACAACTAGCTAGTTTATTTGCATCATTTAATACTCACTAACTGCCATACATTAACAGTTTGGTCGTTTGCAACTTTCACCCAACTGTTGAAGTAGTTATATTTGTTTTTTTAATACTCACTAACTGCAATACATTATTTTAAGATAATTCAACACAAATCTACTAAGACATAAGCAGCTCATAGCCTCATACACAGCTCATAAACAAAACCAAAGCAGCTCATAAACAGAACCATAAGTAATTTATTTTTAAAGCCAATTAACAGAATTTAAATAACCATACACATTCAGAGACAGCTACTCATATATATTCAAAAAGACACTAAAAGGCAAAACCATTTTATTCAAAGTTTCTAACAAAGTAAACCTTTTCTTTCTCAAGCATTTCTATCCAATCAGATAGCACATTCCCTTTATAGAATATGCAAACTTGAAACTTCTAAGAAACAAGTTCGTTTTCCATGATTATAAATGTCAAAATAAACAAATGTAATAAGAGGGCAAAAGTATTACTTCCCGATGCTAATCCAATAATTATTGCAAAAACATGGTCTTTCTTTCATTAATCACAAATCAATCCTTCCAATCAAAACCCTATAAATCACAAAACAGATTCCAAAAAAACGCATTTTCCAAACTTTTTATAATCAGAAGGAAAAAGAAGTTCAACCCTAAATCCCTAATACTGACTAATATTATTGCATAAATAAGCCCTTTTATCGTAACTCAAGCAATCCAATCAAATCCTATAAGTTATATTTTTTTTTGACATACTTTGAACATTAACACAGTTGAATTGGTGGAGCAAGTTCTTCACACTATTCCTATCAAAATTTAAGCTCTAAATTCTAATAGTTATCTTCTTTCACTTTTTGCTCAATCCACCAAGCAAGCATTATTGGATTTAAAAACAACAGGATCTAACAATGGTTTGTATTCTTTCAACATACATTTAGAAACTCACATAACAGTACAACTAGCTAGTTTATTTGAATCATTTAATACTCACTAACTGCCAAGTATGCCATTTATTATTTTGAGATAATTCAACACAAATCTACTAAGACATAAGCAGCACATAAATAACTCATAAACAAAACCAAAGCAGCTAATAAGCAGCTCATAAACAGAACCACAAGTAACTCATTTTTCAATCTAACCAACAGAATTTAAATGACCATAAACAAATAGCAAGATGCAAATAGCAAGATACAAAAAAGTAAGAATCTTCAAAGTTCAAACCCATATGATGATGAAAGGAAGGTGTTAATGAAAGGACTAACTAGTCATAATAATGAAAACAGGTGCCAAAAATCACATTACTAAATTTAGGTTTACAAAATCAGATATAGAAAAATAATTATTTCTGATAAAATCCCAAAATTATATCATAAAATAATTTCAAAGATTAATTAGTACTAAGTAACTCTATTAACATTTTGGTCGTTTGCAATTTTCACCCATTATTAAAGTAGTTATATTTTTTTTTGACATACTTTGAACATTAACACAGTTGAATTGGTGGAGCAAGTTCTTCACACTATTCCTATCAAAATTTAAGCTCTAAATTCTAATAGTTATCTTCTTTCACTTTTTGCTCAATCCACCAAGCAAGCATTATTGGATTTAAAAACAACAGGATCTAACAATGGTTTGTATTCTTTCAACATACATTTAGAAACTCACATAACAGTACAACTAGCTAGTTTATTTGAATCATTTAATACTCACTAACTGCCAAGTATGCCATTTATTATTTTGAGATAATTCAACACAAATCTACTAAGACATAAGCAGCACATAAATAACTCATAAACAAAACCAAAGCAGCTAATAAGCAGCTCATAAACAGAACCACAAGTAACTCATTTTTCAATCTAACCAACAGAATTTAAATGACCATAAACAAATAGCAAGATGCAAATAGCAAGATACAAAAAAGTAAGAATCTTCAAAGTTCAAACCCATATGATGATGAAAGGAAGGTGTTAATGAAAGGACTAACTAGTCATAATAATGAAAACAGGTGCCAAAAATCACATTACTAAATTTAGGTTTACAAAATCAGATATAGAAAAATAATTATTTCTGATAAAATCCCAAAATTATATCATAAAATAATTTCAAAGATTAATTAGTACTAAGTAACTCTATTAACATTTTGGTCGTTTGCAATTTTCACCCATTATTAAAGTAGTTATATTTTTTTTTGACATACTTTGAACATTAACACAGTTGAATTGGTGGAGCAAGTTCTTCACACTATTCCTATCAAAATTTAAGCTCTAAATTCTAATAGTTATCTTCTTTCACTTTTTGCTCAATCCACCAAGCAAGCATTATTGGATTTAAAAACAACAGGATCTAACAATGGTTTGTATTCTTTCAACATACATTTAGAAACTCACATAACAGTACAACTAGCTAGTTTATTTGAATCATTTAATACTCACTAACTGCCAAGTATGCCATTTATTATTTTGAGATAATTCAACACAAATCTACTAAGACATAAGCAGCACATAAATAACTCATAAACAAAACCAAAGCAGCTAATAAGCAGCTCATAAACAGAACCACAAGTAACTCATTTTTCAATCTAACCAACAGAATTTAAATGACCATAAACAAATAGCAAGATGCAAATAGCAAGATACAAAAAAGTAAGAATCTTCAAAGTTCAAACCCATATGATGATGAAAGGAAGGTGTTAATGAAAGGACTAACTAGTCATAATAATGAAAACAGGTGCCAAAAATCACATTACTAAATTTAGGTTTACAAAATCAGATATAGAAAAATAATTATTTCTGATAAAATCCCAAAATTATATCATAAAATAATTTCAAAGATTAATTAGTACTAAGTAACTCTATTAACATTTTGGTCGTTTGCAATTTTCACCCATTATTAAAGTAGTTATATTTTTTTTTGACATACTTTGAACATTAACACAGTTGAATTGGTGGAGCAAGTTCTTCACACTATTCCTATCAAAATTTAAGCTCTAAATTCTAATAGTTATCTTCTTTCACTTTTTGCTCAATCCACCAAGCAAGCATTATTGGATTTAAAAACAACAGGATCTAACAATGGTTTGTATTCTTTCAACATACATTTAGAAACTCACATAACAGTACAACTAGCTAGTTTATTTGAATCATTTAATACTCACTAACTGCCAAGTATGCCATTTATTATTTTGAGATAATTCAACACAAATCTACTAAGACATAAGCAGCACATAAATAACTCATAAACAAAACCAAAGCAGCTAATAAGCAGCTCATAAACAGAACCACAAGTAACTCATTTTTCAATCTAACCAACAGAATTTAAATGACCATAAACAAATAGCAAGATGCAAATAGCAAGATACAAAAAAGTAAGAATCTTCAAAGTTCAAACCCATATGATGATGAAAGGAAGGTGTTAATGAAAGGACTAACTAGTCATAATAATGAAAACAGGTGCCAAAAATCACATTACTAAATTTAGGTTTACAAAATCAGATATAGAAAAATAATTATTTCTGATAAAATCCCAAAATTATATCATAAAATAATTTCAAAGATTAATTAGTACTAAGTAACTCTATTAACATTTTGGTCGTTTGCAATTTTCACCCATTATTAAAGTAGTTATATTTTTTTTTGACATACTTTGAACATTAACACAGTTGAATTGGTGGAGCAAGTTCTTCACACTATTCCTATCAAAATTTAAGCTCTAAATTCTAATAGTTATCTTCTTTCACTTTTTGCTCAATCCACCAAGCAAGCATTATTGGATTTAAAAACAACAGGATCTAACAATGGTTTGTATTCTTTCAACATACATTTAGAAACTCACATAACAGTACAACTAGCTAGTTTATTTGAATCATTTAATACTCACTAACTGCCAAGTATGCCATTTATTATTTTGAGATAATTCAACACAAATCTACTAAGACATAAGCAGCACATAAATAACTCATAAACAAAACCAAAGCAGCTAATAAGCAGCTCATAAACAGAACCACAAGTAACTCATTTTTCAATCTAACCAACAGAATTTAAATGACCATAAACAAATAGCAAGATGCAAATAGCAAGATACAAAAAAGTAAGAATCTTCAAAGTTCAAACCCATATGATGATGAAAGGAAGGTGTTAATGAAAGGACTAACTAGTCATAATAATGAAAACAGGTGCCAAAAATCACATTACTAAATTTAGGTTTACAAAATCAGATATAGAAAAATAATTATTTCTGATAAAATCCCAAAATTATATCATAAAATAATTTCAAAGATTAATTAGTACTAAGTAACTCTATTAACATTTTGGTCGTTTGCAATTTTCACCCATTATTAAAGTAGTTATATTTTTTTTTGACATACTTTGAACATTAACACAGTTGAATTGGTGGAGCAAGTTCTTCACACTATTCCTATCAAAATTTAAGCTCTAAATTCTAATAGTTATCTTCTTTCACTTTTTGCTCAATCCACCAAGCAAGCATTATTGGATTTAAAAACAACAGGATCTAACAATGGTTTGTATTCTTTCAACATACATTTAGAAACTCACATAACAGTACAACTAGCTAGTTTATTTGAATCATTTAATACTCACTAACTGCCAAGTATGCCATTTATTATTTTGAGATAATTCAACACAAATCTACTAAGACATAAGCAGCACATAAATAACTCATAAACAAAACCAAAGCAGCTAATAAGCAGCTCATAAACAGAACCACAAGTAACTCATTTTTCAATCTAACCAACAGAATTTAAATGACCATAAACAAATAGCAAGATGCAAATAGCAAGATACAAAAAAGTAAGAATCTTCAAAGTTCAAACCCATATGATGATGAAAGGAAGGTGTTAATGAAAGGACTAACTAGTCATAATAATGAAAACAGGTGCCAAAAATCACATTACTAAATTTAGGTTTACAAAATCAGATATAGAAAAATAATTATTTCTGATAAAATCCCAAAATTATATCATAAAATAATTTCAAAGATTAATTAGTACTAAGTAACTCTATTAACATTTTGGTCGTTTGCAATTTTCACCCATTATTAAAGTAGTTATATTTTTTTTTGACATACTTTGAACATTAACACAGTTGAATTGGTGGAGCAAGTTCTTCACACTATTCCTATCAAAATTTAAGCTCTAAATTCTAATAGTTATCTTCTTTCACTTTTTGCTCAATCCACCAAGCAAGCATTATTGGATTTAAAAACAACAGGATCTAACAATGGTTTGTATTCTTTCAACATACATTTAGAAACTCACATAACAGTACAACTAGCTAGTTTATTTGAATCATTTAATACTCACTAACTGCCAAGTATGCCATTTATTATTTTGAGATAATTCAACACAAATCTACTAAGACATAAGCAGCACATAAATAACTCATAAACAAAACCAAAGCAGCTAATAAGCAGCTCATAAACAGAACCACAAGTAACTCATTTTTCAATCTAACCAACAGAATTTAAATGACCATAAACAAATAGCAAGATGCAAATAGCAAGATACAAAAAAGTAAGAATCTTCAAAGTTCAAACCCATATGATGATGAAAGGAAGGTGTTAATGAAAGGACTAACTAGTCATAATAATGAAAACAGGTGCCAAAAATCACATTACTAAATTTAGGTTTACAAAATCAGATATAGAAAAATAATTATTTCTGATAAAATCCCAAAATTATATCATAAAATAATTTCAAAGATTAATTAGTACTAAGTAACTCTATTAACATTTTGGTCGTTTGCAATTTTCACCCATTATTAAAGTAGTTATATTTTTTTTTGACATACTTTGAACATTAACACAGTTGAATTGGTGGAGCAAGTTCTTCACACTATTCCTATCAAAATTTAAGCTCTAAATTCTAATAGTTATCTTCTTTCACTTTTTGCTCAATCCACCAAGCAAGCATTATTGGATTTAAAAACAACAGGATCTAACAATGGTTTGTATTCTTTCAACATACATTTAGAAACTCACATAACAGTACAACTAGCTAGTTTATTTGAATCATTTAATACTCACTAACTGCCAAGTATGCCATTTATTATTTTGAGATAATTCAACACAAATCTACTAAGACATAAGCAGCACATAAATAACTCATAAACAAAACCAAAGCAGCTAATAAGCAGCTCATAAACAGAACCACAAGTAACTCATTTTTCAATCTAACCAACAGAATTTAAATGACCATAAACAAATAGCAAGATGCAAATAGCAAGATACAAAAAAGTAAGAATCTTCAAAGTTCAAACCCATATGATGATGAAAGGAAGGTGTTAATGAAAGGACTAACTAGTCATAATAATGAAAACAGGTGCCAAAAATCACATTACTAAATTTAGGTTTACAAAATCAGATATAGAAAAATAATTATTTCTGATAAAATCCCAAAATTATATCATAAAATAATTTCAAAGATTAATTAGTACTAAGTAACTCTATTAACATTTTGGTCGTTTGCAATTTTCACCCATTATTAAAGTAGTTATATTTTTTTTTGACATACTTTGAACATTAACACAGTTGAATTGGTGGAGCAAGTTCTTCACACTATTCCTATCAAAATTTAAGCTCTAAATTCTAATAGTTATCTTCTTTCACTTTTTGCTCAATCCACCAAGCAAGCATTATTGGATTTAAAAACAACAGGATCTAACAATGGTTTGTATTCTTTCAACATACATTTAGAAACTCACATAACAGTACAACTAGCTAGTTTATTTGAATCATTTAATACTCACTAACTGCCAAGTATGCCATTTATTATTTTGAGATAATTCAACACAAATCTACTAAGACATAAGCAGCACATAAATAACTCATAAACAAAACCAAAGCAGCTAATAAGCAGCTCATAAACAGAACCACAAGTAACTCATTTTTCAATCTAACCAACAGAATTTAAATGACCATAAACAAATAGCAAGATGCAAATAGCAAGATACAAAAAAGTAAGAATCTTCAAAGTTCAAACCCATATGATGATGAAAGGAAGGTGTTAATGAAAGGACTAACTAGTCATAATAATGAAAACAGGTGCCAAAAATCACATTACTAAATTTAGGTTTACAAAATCAGATATAGAAAAATAATTATTTCTGATAAAATCCCAAAATTATATCATAAAATAATTTCAAAGATTAATTAGTACTAAGTAACTCTATTAACATTTTGGTCGTTTGCAATTTTCACCCATTATTAAAGTAGTTATATTTTTTTTTGACATACTTTGAACATTAACACAGTTGAATTGGTGGAGCAAGTTCTTCACACTATTCCTATCAAAATTTAAGCTCTAAATTCTAATAGTTATCTTCTTTCACTTTTTGCTCAATCCACCAAGCAAGCATTATTGGATTTAAAAACAACAGGATCTAACAATGGTTTGTATTCTTTCAACATACATTTAGAAACTCACATAACAGTACAACTAGCTAGTTTATTTGAATCATTTAATACTCACTAACTGCCAAGTATGCCATTTATTATTTTGAGATAATTCAACACAAATCTACTAAGACATAAGCAGCACATAAATAACTCATAAACAAAACCAAAGCAGCTAATAAGCAGCTCATAAACAGAACCACAAGTAACTCATTTTTCAATCTAACCAACAGAATTTAAATGACCATAAACAAATAGCAAGATGCAAATAGCAAGATACAAAAAAGTAAGAATCTTCAAAGTTCAAACCCATATGATGATGAAAGGAAGGTGTTAATGAAAGGACTAACTAGTCATAATAATGAAAACAGGTGCCAAAAATCACATTACTAAATTTAGGTTTACAAAATCAGATATAGAAAAATAATTATTTCTGATAAAATCCCAAAATTATATCATAAAATAATTTCAAAGATTAATTAGTACTAAGTAACTCTATTAACATTTTGGTCGTTTGCAATTTTCACCCATTATTAAAGTAGTTATATTTTTTTTTGACATACTTTGAACATTAACACAGTTGAATTGGTGGAGCAAGTTCTTCACACTATTCCTATCAAAATTTAAGCTCTAAATTCTAATAGTTATCTTCTTTCACTTTTTGCTCAATCCACCAAGCAAGCATTATTGGATTTAAAAACAACAGGATCTAACAATGGTTTGTATTCTTTCAACATACATTTAGAAACTCACATAACAGTACAACTAGCTAGTTTATTTGAATCATTTAATACTCACTAACTGCCAAGTATGCCATTTATTATTTTGAGATAATTCAACACAAATCTACTAAGACATAAGCAGCACATAAATAACTCATAAACAAAACCAAAGCAGCTAATAAGCAGCTCATAAACAGAACCACAAGTAACTCATTTTTCAATCTAACCAACAGAATTTAAATGACCATAAACAAATAGCAAGATGCAAATAGCAAGATACAAAAAAGTAAGAATCTTCAAAGTTCAAACCCATATGATGATGAAAGGAAGGTGTTAATGAAAGGACTAACTAGTCATAATAATGAAAACAGGTGCCAAAAATCACATTACTAAATTTAGGTTTACAAAATCAGATATAGAAAAATAATTATTTCTGATAAAATCCCAAAATTATATCATAAAATAATTTCAAAGATTAATTAGTACTAAGTAACTCTATTAACATTTTGGTCGTTTGCAATTTTCACCCATTATTAAAGTAGTTATATTTTTTTTTGACATACTTTGAACATTAACACAGTTGAATTGGTGGAGCAAGTTCTTCACACTATTCCTATCAAAATTTAAGCTCTAAATTCTAATAGTTATCTTCTTTCACTTTTTGCTCAATCCACCAAGCAAGCATTATTGGATTTAAAAACAACAGGATCTAACAATGGTTTGTATTCTTTCAACATACATTTAGAAACTCACATAACAGTACAACTAGCTAGTTTATTTGAATCATTTAATACTCACTAACTGCCAAGTATGCCATTTATTATTTTGAGATAATTCAACACAAATCTACTAAGACATAAGCAGCACATAAATAACTCATAAACAAAACCAAAGCAGCTAATAAGCAGCTCATAAACAGAACCACAAGTAACTCATTTTTCAATCTAACCAACAGAATTTAAATGACCATAAACAAATAGCAAGATGCAAATAGCAAGATACAAAAAAGTAAGAATCTTCAAAGTTCAAACCCATATGATGATGAAAGGAAGGTGTTAATGAAAGGACTAACTAGTCATAATAATGAAAACAGGTGCCAAAAATCACATTACTAAATTTAGGTTTACAAAATCAAATATAGAAAAATAATTATTTTTTATTTTATTTCTGATAAAATCCCAAAATTATATCATAAAATAATTTCAAAGATTAATTAGTACTAAGTAACTCTATTAACATTTTGGTCGTTTGCAATTTTCACCCATTATTAAAGTAGTTATATTTTTTTTTGACATACTTTGAACATTAACACAGTTGAATTGGTGGAGCAAGTTCTTCACACTATTCCTATCAAAATTTAAGCTCTAAATTCTAATAGTTATCTTCTTTCACTTTTTGCTCAATCCACCAAGCAAGCATTATTGGATTTAAAAACAACAGGATCTAACAATGGTTTGTATTCTTTCAACATACATTTAGAAACTCACATAACAGTACAACTAGCTAGTTTATTTGAATCATTTAATACTCACTAACTGCCAAGTATGCCATACATTATTTTGAGATAATTCAACACAAATCTACTAAGAGTCTAAGACATAAGCAGCTCATACACAGCTCATAAACAAAACCAAAGCAGCTCATAAACAGAACCATAAGTAATTTATTTTTAAAGCCAATTAACAGAATTTAAATAACCATACACATTCAGAGACAGCTACTCATATATATTCAAAAAGACACTAAAAGGCAAAACCATTTTATTCAAAGTTTCTAACAAAGTAAACCTTTTCTTTCTCAAACATTTCTATCCAATCAGACTACACATTTCAAACTACAAGCACATGCCCTTTATAGAATATACAAACTTGAAACTTCTAAGAAACAAGTTCGTTTTCCATGATTATAAATGTCAAAATAAACAAATGTAATAAGAGGGCAAAAGTATTACTTTCCGATGCTAATCCAATAATTATTGCAAAAACATGGTCTTTCTTTCATTAATCACAAATCAATCCTTCCAATCAAAACCCTATAAATCACAAAACAGATTCCAAAAAAACGCATTTTCCAAACTTTTTATAATCAGAAGGAAAAAGAAGTTCAACCCTAAATCCCTAATACTGACTAATATTATTGCATAAATAAGCCCTTTTATCGTAACTCAAGCAATCCAATCAAATCCTATAAATCACACAAACCTCAACAACCACAAAACACTCTTTTCAACCCAGAATTACATATCTGAACCAAAAACAATTAAAAGAAAAACATATCTAACCTCCAAAGAAGATTTTGTTCGGTTGCTTTTTGCAGGAGAGGGCTCGGTGAGACGGTGACTAGAGTGCTGCTCGAGTTGGACTGCTCGGCCACTGGCGTCTTGCTCGGCGACGGACTGGATTGGAGTGCTGCTCGGCTTTGGCTTTGTTGCGACGGCGACCCTGCGACGACGACTCTGCGACGGCGATGAAGCGACGGCGACCCTGGAACCGTGGAAGAATGGGAGATAGAAGTGTGGGTGACTGGGTTTAGGGTTCGCGTGAAAGGAGAAGAAGAAAGCTAGGGTTGTGCCGGCCTTGCGACGGCGACCCTGTGACGACGATGAAGCGGCGGCGACCCTGGAACCGTGGAAGAATGGGAGATAGAAGTGTGGGTGACTGGGTTTAGGTCGCGTGAAAGGAGAAGAAGAAAGCTAGGGTTGTGCCGTTGTGGGCTTGTGGCTGCAGTACTTGGGCCTTTTATACCTAGGTTAAAGGGCAACTTAGTAAAAACACACGCTACTAAACCCTCACTTTTCAGTTCGATTCGGTTCGGTTCGGTCCGATTTCAACAAAGGCAACCAAAAACCAAACCGAACCGATCGGTTTAGATCGAAAAAACTAAAAAAACCGTTTTTTTTTTTTTTATTTTTCTTTCTGTTATTGTAAAATTTGTTTCGGTTCTACGATAATTTTCGGTCCGGTTCGGTAACTTACACCCCTACCGACACCGATCATGCCGGGCCTTGTAATGAAATCCTCATAGTTTTCCGTTTTAATTTGCATAGTTTTCCCTTTCGTTTCTAATCATGCTTTTGTTTCAATGGTTTCCACTACTGAATGGGGGCATGGTGGCACAAGTTAATTATTGTACCCAATTTATAGTTCTTTGTTTGCTAATCAACTAATTGTCGGTTTAATTGTTTCATGTTGATTTATGTATACATCCATCTTAAATGTTTGTAAAAAAAATTATTTTATACAATGTAATGTATATATCTTCATAATTATTGATACAAGTACTAGTGTTACTTTAGGAGACAAGAAAGCGTGACAAGCTATATGTTCCATGCGTAAATTTGTTTCCTTATAAATTGAATAATCTGTAAACAATTAAATCAATCTAAGGATGTAAATAGAAGTTAGATTTGCGTACATAGACTTCATCGAGATTCAAAAGTAATAGAATTGTCTAAATGTCTAGAGCTTAGTTATTTGAAGGCGATGATCAGATGCATATTATTCCCTCAATCAAATCAAAGCAGTTCGGGTAGCTATGATGTCCTTGTTGATGAATCGACCGTTTTATTTAATGAATCGGTGATGAAACATACAACTGCTTTTTATTAATATTCTTCAATATTTAATGGGTGCTGCGTGCGTGTGTTGTGCAAACAAAGACATGGCTGGATTCTATCTCTCAAAAGTTTGATACTTAAAGGATTCCTCAGTAAAGCAAAGAACAAGTAAAAAGAAATGAGTTATATTATTAAAATAAATTAGTCATGTAGTATTATTATTTTTTCACTTAATTATTCATTTCAAATCAAATTATATTAATTTTAAAATATTTTATTTGTTTCAAACACACTCCAATTTTACTTAGTTTGTACTAAGTTACAAACGAAACAATAGTTTATTCCCACCAAACATACATCAATAGATTACCTTCTGGGACCTCTCTTAAGAAAAGGGTCAAATCTAAACACCAAGCTTAAAATTATTGGACAATTAGATACCATCATACCAAGGTCTTAAATAGAAACAAATATTATTTCCCATGGTTACAAATGGAACTTTAATGGTCACACAATCTATTTATGAATCAATGAATTGGTCAACATGCTATATTATATAGTCATTTAGTGGAAGAGTTATGGGGTCAAACCGGCATTTAAAAAGGTGGGTTAGGCTACTACTATAATAATTATTGTTGTTCTCTCGCAATCACTTAATAAATAAAAAAATATAGGGCTAGAGACAAGGCATTCAAGGATTATTGTTAGGTATCTACAATATGTAATAAAAGTAATAAAGTAATTCATAATTATTTATTTTGTATTTATTT
>NC_029793.2:135287706-135289786 GCF_000816755.2 Arachis ipaensis | reverse complement strand
TAATTTACTAATATAAAATGATATTTTGTTTTTCTTAATAAGATCAGAACCATAGAAAAATAAAGTATATTTTTTTTTCAGCTTTTAACTAATCTTTAAAGTATGATATATAACCGTCAAATTTTAACTCGTTCATGTTATTATACTGAACTAGTAAATAACTTGAGAAATCTATTTCTTCAATTATTCAATCTATTTGGCGAATATTTTATTTATGAGAAATATTAAGACCAGTAGTTTTTGTGATTTGTAGTCATCAAATAGCCATCAATAATAGTTTTAATGGTGTGAGATTGATGTGAGATTTCATCTAATGACTCACTTTTCTTTGCTAGTTATATGTCGGCCAGAATTTAACAAAGTTGCTGGTCTCTAGACTTTTCCTTTAATTATTCAGTTATTATAATTGTAGATATTAAATTTTTTTATTTGGATTAATAATCAAATAATTTTTGAATAATTCACATACAAGCGTTTTCCTATACAAGTCTTTACAAGTTTTTATATTCATACGCTTCGAACTGTTACCGCACGTTTTTCACTGTACGCTTCTTTTTCTTCTTACTACACGTTCTTTCGTTATCGTTGTCATCAACACCACCACTTCCTTCTCCTCCTCCTCTTTCTCCTTTTTTTCGTTGAAATTTCTTCTAGTTAATTTTTTTGTTAGTAATTTATGATTCTGTAGGTGAATAATGTTTCATCATTTATTGTTTGAATTGAATATAATGTAAAAATTCTGCATTGAAAAAAATATTTTTTTTCTGTATTTGCAATAAATTTGGGTGTAACATGAAGATATTTGGGTATAACACGAAGATATTTTGGTGTATTTTAAGAATTTTTGGGTGTATTTTTATTCTGATAAATTATGCATAATTCAAAATTCTTCCTCTTCCTCTTCTTCATCTTCTACTCTTTTTTTTTCATCATCATCATTATCTTCTTCTTTTTTTTCTTATTCATCTTTTCTTTTTTGTTCGTTTTACCTTCTCTTGTTTCTTCTTGTTTTACTCTCTTCACAAGAATAAAAACAAAAAAAATCAAACAAAGAAGAAGAAAAAAAACACATAATGCTGCAAAATTACTTAGAAGATGATGAATTTACATTCATTTAACTAAAAGAAAGAAAGAAATAAGGAAAAAAAAAGAAAAATTCAGCATTAGAGAATATATTTTTCTGTATTTACAGCACATTTGGTGTAATACGAAGATATATGGGTGTATTTTTATTCTGATAAGTTCTGCATATAATTCAAAACTCTTCATCTTCCTCCTCCTCATCTTCTACTACTTCTTCTTCCTTGTCTTTTTATTTCGTTTTCTTATAATTCTTTTTGGAAGAAAAAATCAAACAAAGAAGAAAAAAAAACATAATATTGCAAAATCAATAGAAAGAGAAAGAGGGAAAAAATGCAGCAACAACAACAGTAATAAAAAAACAACGATAAAGATGAAACGCGCGAAGAAAAAAAGAGGAAAAACGCAAAGAAGTAGAAGAAAAAGGGAGAGGAAGAGGAGGAGGAACGTGCATGAACCACGCTATGAAAACCATTGAGTAACGTGTGTGATTTGGCCCAACTTGTATAATTTGTAAACCCAAATAACTTATATGTATAACACTACTCAAATTTATCTCAATCAAAGTTGATATTTAGCAATATTTTCTAATAATTTACTAATATCAAATGATATTTTGTTTTACTTAATAAGAACTATAGAAAAACAGTATATTTTCTTTCAATTTTTAGTTTTTGACTAACTTTTAAAATATGATATAACTGTCAAATTTCAACTCGTTAACATTATTATACTGAACTAGTAAATAAATTAAAAAATTTATTTCTTCATCTATTCATTCTGTTTGGCGAATGTTTTATTTAATTTAGTCATTATAATTGTAGATATTAAATTCTTTGCCAAAAGTTAATAAATTTTTTTAGTGGTTGATCAGTAATTTTATAAATATTTATATCATATTCGATATTTATTCAACTAACACTCTAAAATATTAGGTATTCGAAATCAAATTATAATAAATATTTTGTTAATTACTATAATAATTATAGATCTAAGAATA
>NC_029793.2:135284947-135287670 GCF_000816755.2 Arachis ipaensis | reverse complement strand
ATCTTTAATTGCATTTAAAGATTTATTATTATAATATATAATACTTTATTGTATTAATGATTTAATTGAATAGTATATATAATTTTAAAAACACAATATATTAAATTGCGATCATACATATTATTTTGAACAAACATAAAGTAGATAGAAAAGGAATGTGTTTGGATTTGGAAATAAATAGGGGATACTAGTACAATGTATTTTTGGGTTTAAATTTGTATATTTTCAATGTTTCTAAATACGAAATGAGAATACAAAGCATGACATGTCTCAACTAACAAACATAATTATAATGAGTTAGGATTAAATAATATCGATGTTAATTTAAATAAATGTTATTGAATAAACTTTTTGTTCGTATTTTTTTTTTTCAAAAAAAATTCAACTATGGGTCTAGGAATTTATATATATCTATGAAGCACGGACACTTCGTTGAGTTGCCGTGTCCGCGTGTCGGACACATTTCGGACACGACACTCACCGACACTCGTCCGACACGTGTGTCTGCTGTGTCCAGCTGTGTCTTGATAAAAAAAAATTATCTCCGGATACACCTGGACACACCTAAATATCATCATGTGTCAGCGTGTCCTGTCTTATTCTTAACATATATTTTTAAAATAAATTTAGATATAGTATATATTATTATTTATTAAAATAAAAAATATTTTAAATACTTGATATAATTAAAATAAGACATTAAAAATAATTAAAAATTTTAATTTATATTTTAATATCAATAAAATATCAAAATATCATTATGATTTATCTAAAAAATACTTTATATTTTATATGTATGCGTGTCCCCGTGTCATGTAAGATTTTAAAATTCATGTGTCGGCATGTCCCGTATCCGTGTTCAGTGTCTATGCATTATAGGTATATATCATTTATAGAAACTTACATGCATGTCAATTCAAAATCATCTGTTATATCTTTGATATATTTGTTTAAAATATACAGAAATAAATAATTTCTCAATTACATGTTTATTGATATTTAAGGAAATTTGGAATATATATTTTTTATTATTAATGTGGTTTAATGGTTAGACCGATAAAATATACATTTCATAAAGAATTATGGATAGTATATTTACAAAAATAAATAATTCTTCAATTACATGTTTATTTCTATCTAATGAAATTTATTTGGAATATATAATATTTTTAATTAATGTGATTTGATGGTTAGTGTATTATTTATTTAAATTGACAATAGATATCAATAAAGTAATTAATTTTTGAGTAAATTATATTTTTTACTCATAAAAGTTCAAAATACTGATAAATTTATCCACAAATAAATAAAAGGTTTAATTACTTTATTGATTCCTATAGTTTCGTAAAATTTTCAATTAGGTCCTTATACTTTTTTTTCTTTTTAATTGGGTTCCTGTACTAATTTTTTTTTTCAATTAAGTCCCTTTTAGTAGTAATTGGCTTAATTTTATAGGGACCCAACTAAAAAAAAATTGGTACAGGGACTTAAATAAAAGGAAAAAAATATAGGGATCCAATTAAAAAAAAATTGGTGCAAAGACTTAATTAAAAGAAAAAAATATAGGGACCTAATTGAAAATTTTGCAAAACTATAGGGACAATAGAGTAATTAAACCTAAATAAAATTACTATTTTTATCCATAAAAAATAAAAACTACCTGAACCTTAAAAAATTATTTAAAATTTCTAAAATACCCTCTAATATAACCTAACTTCTTTTTACTCTACATCACCACTCCTCAAATCCCAATAAACCTTACCACCACCCAAGTCTTTTTTTTATTCCACATACACCACCTCTCGCCCACTTTGCCACCTCCTCCTCCTCCTCCCCTGATGGTCCTCCTCTCTACGAGTGTCCCATCTGCCGCGTCCCGCCAAAGTCCAAGAACCTCGACCGCGCTTTCTGCTTCGTCCGCAAGTGCAAGCACTACTCTGTCCTCCGCTGTGTCGTCACCATCGTCTCTGCCGCAGATTTTCACAAGGTCCTCTACTACCTCGAAGTCCATCAGTGACATGCGTTGGCTCCTTTCAATCCTTGACGCTGAAGGCTTCGCTGTGGATGTAGGTGGCAGTGGCGACATTGTCCTCTCACTTTTTCTGATTTCTAGCAACGATCCATTTTATTTTGGACATGATTTTTCTTTGCTAGTGTTTAAATGGATCAATTGAACGATAGGGTAGAAGTCGCTAATAAACTTGCTTCATTTACAAATGATAATGATAAGAATAGGAAGATTATTGTTGAGGAAGGTGAAATTCCATCTTTGTTGAAGTTCTTGAAAAAGATCAGAGTAGTGGTGATGGAGTTTAAAATTGGAGAAGTGGTGGTATGAAGTAAAAAGAAAAGTTAGAGTTAAATTATATTATAAAATATTTTAAAAATTTTAAATAATTTTTTAGAATTTAAAATTAAAAAAAAAAAAGTAGAACTAATTACTCCTCTTTGTAGAAGCATAATGGAAAAGCAAAGATGATGCTCTGCCACATTGAACTATTCAAGATACCTTAACGATGATTGACGAGTAGAAAATGACTAACAATTAATGATTAGGTGAGATGCATTTGAATTTTCTTAGCAAGTACATGAACTATTTCAGATCCCAACAAAACGGAGGTGATAATTATAATTTTAGATATGAAGTTACTTGAGACGAAATATCAAAATAGGTGAAAATGGTTTGAATAACAATGGTGATCACCTTTTTTATTTTGGATGAC
>NC_029793.2:135279342-135282690 GCF_000816755.2 Arachis ipaensis | reverse complement strand
CTGTTTACCTGTTTACAGTTTATTTGGAAATGTACTTAGAGAATATCAAAATAAATATAAATAATTTTAATATGTAATACATGCACGCATGTTTCTTTAATTCCGTCCTTCTTTTTAATAATTTCAAATAATTAAAGGAAAATAGTAAACTGAAAATTATTATTCATGTGTGCATGTGGGAATATGCGGATCCATAAATATGAAGACAAGATCACAAGAAAAATTGGGATCTGGCGTGGGGTTGTGGGTTCTGTCGTCGTTGGTTACCAAGTTACCAACCAACCACACCACTTTGTTTTTATGTCTAAGCAAACCCAATCAAAAAATAATTACTTTGTTGTCATCACTTATCATATTATACTGTCTAATTAAATATTCTTTCGTTTTCTTTTTATTACTAATTGTCACTTTTGTATACATAATTGAATTAATATGTTTATTTTTTAAAATATATTTTGAATCATCCATTTATAACCATATATAGACATTGATTTAGAATTATTAAAATGTTCCAATAATATATATTAAAAAATAAAAACCTAGAAAATATATATTTGATTTGAGAAACCAACATCGATGATTCATGATTACATCACTGCCTTTATTTTTCACCAACTAATAAATTGAGCTCCAAGTTTATTGACAAATCAAGTAATAGTTGACTATAATTAGGCATTAAATAATAGTATACACATAAAATATATGCACTATGTGATGAACCTAAATATGAACAACTATAGGATATACTGAAAAAAAAAACATTCCACATAAAAAGTACATTTTGTGATAGAAAGAAGTATTAAAAATAAAGAGAGAGAGAATCGCATTTGTTTATTGTTGCAATCTCAATATAATAAAGATGGTTAATATTGCTATTAATATTATATGTAAAGAGTAATAGAAAATAGAATTTAAAATACTTATAAAATAAAAGAAGAGAAAGAATTGTAGTAGAAATATAAGGAGAAGAGTATTTGATTGCAGCATAAAAGAGGATTGATTTATTTGTAAGAAAGGGAGAATGATATTTTGTTCTTATGTTATGTAATTTTCAGAGGCTTGAACCTCTATTTATAGATGTACATATGATAGATTTTCAAATGCTTATTAAAAGCATTCTTCCTTGAGAATACTACACCGCCCTTCATAAATGGGCATCATCCACGTAACAAATCTTATCTCAACACTCCCCCTTGGATGCTCATTTAGGGATATGCCTCATTAAAACCTTACTAAAGGAAAACCCTGTGGGAAAAACCTTAGTGAAGGAAAAAGAGTACAATATCCTTTGTGATGGGGACTGCCTCATTAAAAACCTTGTCAAGAAAAATCCAATGGGAAAAAAAACTTGACCAAGGAAAAAAGAGTACAGTCTCCCCCTCTTGCCGACATCATTTAATATCTCGAAATCGGCGCATCCCAATCTTATGTACCAATCTTTCAAAGAAGGATTTTGGGAGTGACTTTGTAAATAAATCTGCCAGATTGTCACTTGAACGGATCTGTTGGACATCAATTGTCCCTTGATTTTGAAGGTCATGAGTGAAGAAGAATTTGGGAGAAATATGCTTTGTTCTATCACCTTTGATGTATCCACCCTTAAGTTGAGCAATGCATGCTGCATTATCTTCAAACAGGACAGTTGGAGCTATCTTATGATCAATCAGTCCACATGATGATAGAATATATTGAATCAGACTCCTCACCCAAAAACACTCGCGACTAGCTTCATGAATCGCCAGTATTTCAGCATGATTAGAGGATGTTGTAGTAATCGTCTGTTTCGTGGACCTCCAAGATATAGCTGTACCACCATATGTGAACAGGTATCCTGTTTGAGATCTCCCTTTATGTGGATCAGACAAGTATCCGGCATCTGCATAGCCAACTAGTTGTGACTTGGATCCATAGGGATAAAACAATCCTATATCAACCGTTCCATGAAGATATCGAAAAATTTGTTTGATTCCACTCCAATGTCTTCTGGTTGGAGATGAACTATACCTTACTAGTAAATTCACCGCGAATGATATGTCAGGTCGCGTATTATTAGCAAGATACATTAGCGCTCCAATGGCACTAAGATATGGTACTTCAGGACCAATGATATCTTCATTTTCTTCTTTAGGACGGAATTGATCATTTTTCACATCCAAAGATCTTACGATCATTGGTGTACTTAATGGATGTGACTTGTCCATATAAAATCTTTTCAAGATTCTTTCTGTGTATGTTGTTTGATGAATAAAGATCCCACCTTTTATATGCTCGATCTGTAGGTCGAGACAAAACTTAGTATTTCCAAGATCTTTCATCTCGAACTCTTCTTTTAGAGTTTTTATAATTGTTGGAATCTCTTCAGGAGTCCCAATGATATTTAAATCATCAACGTACACAACAATTATAATGAATCCAGATGTAGTTTTCTTTATGAAAACACATGGGCAGATATCATCATTCTTGAAACCGTTTTTGGCCAGATACTCAGTAAGACGATTATACCACATTTGTCCAGATTGCTTTAGACCATATAAAGATCTTTGCAATTTGACTGAGTATAACCCTTGCGAATATTCACTGGATGGTTTAGATATCTTTAGTCCTTCAGGGACTTTCATATAGATATCCCGATCTAATGAGCCGTACAAATAGGCTGTTACCACATCCATTAAATGCATATGCAGTTTATGATATGCAGATAAACTGACCAAATAACGCAATGTTATCGCATCCACTACAAGGGAATACGTTTCTTCATAATCTATACTGGGCCTTTGTGAAAAACCTTGTGCCACAAGTCGGGCTTTATAGCACACAACTTCATTTTTCTCATTTCGTTTTCTCACAAATACCCATTTGTATCCAACAGGTTTTACATCTTCTGATGTACATTTGATTCATCAAAATGACAATCCGCAAACCGGGCTTTAAACACATCACCCGTTTGTATCTCAAGATACCTCACTATAGAGGGAGAATCATATCCAACATATATCCCCAATTTTCTTTGGAGTCCCATTTTGGTGCGATTAGGTGGTGCAATGGGAACATATATCGCACACCCAAATATTCTTAAATGGGAGACATTTGGCTGCTGGCCAAAAGCTAATTGCATAGGAGAGAACTGATGGTAACTCGTTGGCCTCAAACGAATAAGTGCTGCGACATGTAAAATAGCATGCCCCCAAACCGAGGTTGGGAGATTTGTTCTCATAAACAAAGGTCTAGCAATCAATTGGAGGCGTTTAATAAGTGATTCTGCTAACCCATTTTGTGTGTGAACATAAGCCATTGGATGTTCAACACTTATTGCATTAGCCATACAATAAGCATCAAAAGCTTGGGAAT
>NC_029793.2:135278511-135279332 GCF_000816755.2 Arachis ipaensis | reverse complement strand
CATTATTTATGTACATCACATTTGAAACTTAAATACATAGAAAATAAAACTTAACAATAAGTTTTTTACATTATTTATTTATATATACTTCACAATCCCACATATTAAACTATTCCATCATTGATCAAATGACCAATATTTCCTTCAGGGTCCTCAAAGAAATCAGATACATCATAATGAGTGGTGGAGTTCTCAGCATCATTTGAAACAAAATTTGTTTCCTTTCCTTTGTCGTTATTTTTCAAAGATGCCTGGTAAAGATCGACTAGGTGCCTTGGGGTACGACAGGTACGTGACCAATGGCCCTTTCCACCACAGCGGAAACACTTCTCCTCGGTTGATTTATTCTGTCCGATATTCCTTTCTTTGTCCCACTTCTGGTGAGATCCTCTCTTTTGAACATAATTCTTTTTTCTTCCATAATTTTTCTTGTTATTAAAAGCTTGCCATTTACCTCTTCTGGGGTAATGATTTGCCGCATTTACTTCAGGAAATGGGGCGGCGCCAGTTGGGCGCGCTTCATGATTTCTTAATAACAACTCATTGTTGCGTTCGGCAACAAGAAGGCAAGAAATTAACTCAGAATATTTTTTAAACCCTTTCTCTCGATACTGCTGCTGCAGGAGCACATTCGAGGCATGGAAGGTTGAGAAAGTTTTCTCCAACATATCATGATCAGTTATTTTTTCCCCACACAATTTCATTCGTGAGGTGATTCGAAACATTGCAGAATTATATTCATTTATAGATTTAAAATCTTGTAAACACAAATGCGTCCATTCATACCGGGCTTGAGGAAGTATCACCGTTTTCTGATGATT
>NC_029793.2:135261235-135278135 GCF_000816755.2 Arachis ipaensis | reverse complement strand
GAAATAAATAAAAGATATATAAAATAAAGATGTATAAATAGAAGACTCTATTATTAATATAATTAGCTCAATAATTGTTATATATATATAATAATATTATATGTTGTATTGTGTATATATATACAAAGATAAGAAAAAGTATTAAAAATAAAGAGAGAGAGATTTGCATTTGATACTATCTCAATATAATAAAGATGGTTAATATTGCTATTAATATTATATGTAAAGAGTAATAGAAAATAGAATTTAAAATACTTATAAAATAAAAGAAGAGAAAGAATTGTAGTAGAAATATA
Source organism: Arachis ipaensis (assembly GCF_000816755.2). Classification (NCBI taxonomy): domain Eukaryota; kingdom Viridiplantae; phylum Streptophyta; class Magnoliopsida; order Fabales; family Fabaceae; genus Arachis; species Arachis ipaensis. The sequence continues at coordinate 135,277,839 of NC_029793.2, read as the reverse complement.
AGGAGAAGAGTATTTGATTGCAGCATAAAAGAGGATTGATTTATTTGTAAGAAAGGGAGAATGATATTTTGTTCTGTTGTTATGTAACTTTCAGAGGCTTGAACCTCTATTTATAGATGTACATATGATAAATTTTCAAATGCTTATTAAAAGCATTCTTCCTTGAGAATACTACACCGCCCTTCATAAATGGGCATCATCCACGTAACAAATCTTATCTCAACTTGTTTCATTAGGTATTATCAAACAAAGACTTGAAGTAAAAGAATTTTTGCTCCTGTATATAGAGAAAGGACAACCATTTTTTAGATTTAGCATGCTTTCATATGTATATACTATATAACCAATCTGATTAATTTTGTTTTATTTCCTTTTCGATGGTTTTGATTCATGAAGAAACTTTCCTTTTAATTACTTGTCATTGTCATTGAAAGCTTTTCACCAACCCTCCTACAAGGATTGCTCGTGATATATAGCAATATTATTAACAACAACTATTTATAGATCGTTTTAATTTGTATCTTTGTTCTTCATGGAATATAATTTAATTACTTAAATTTAAGATATATAATATGCACCCATATATGACAATTAATTAGGAGCATTACAAAAAGAATTGTAGATCATTGCTATTAATATATGACATTTAACTAAAACATTATAAAAGCTTGTAGATCGTGTGCTATAATTAATAATTTTTGTTTTTGTTAAATGTTATGTTCTTTGTCATAAGGCTGTGTTTGTTTATTGTCTTTCAAATACATGGACATAAACACAAATACATAAAGAGACATATACATAAAAATACACAAATTTTTTATTGTGTTTGGTGATATTGAACAAGACACACCAGTATAAATTAAATATCAATTTTACTCCTATATTATCACCAATGGAATAAGGACAAAAATAAATTACTAAGGATAAAAGAGTAAATATTTGTATCTCATCAATGTGTCTTCGTATCTCATCTTTTTTAAAGGATACCAAATACATGTATTTTTTGTATGTTTGTTTGTCACTATATCTTTCAAAAATCTGTGTCTCAACAAATAAACGATGGACGTGTACCATCGTATCTATGTATTAGTGTCTGTGTTCTATCAAACAAACGCAGCATGAAAGAACAGTATGAAAAAAAGAAAAAAGATAAAGAAGAGAAAAGAGATGAGAATTTCATTAAAAAAAAAAAAAAGAACGGAGCTAGGCTCCTTGTTAGAGATTAACTTTTACTTTAAATTATTACAAAGTGATAATACTTTTTCACTAACTAATTTCACTTACAAACTCTTATACCGATTGTTACATCAGCTTTCTTCTAACTAACTCTCACATGAGTGTTGTCAGTTGGGACTCTATTAACTACCAGCTAAACTCATTTAACTAGTTAACATTTTCCTTCAAGTTGTAGTTTGAGATAAACTGTAACTTGTCACTATGATAGAATCCAAACCAGAGAACCTAGAAGAAAAAAAGATTGAAGAAGAATTGTGATGACAGAATCAAATAACATTCCCCCCTCAAGCTTGGAGTGTACATATTGAACAATCCAAGCTTGGAAAAACATGTCTGAAATGGTTCTAGAGATAATCGTTTGGTGAGGATGTCAGCGACTTAATCCTTGGTTGAAATTGGAAGTAACTTCACTACACCAGAAATGGCTCTCTCTTTAACAACATGGCAGTCAACTTCAATATGTTTCGTCCTCTCATGAAATATAGGATTGGCAGCTATGTAAAGTGCTGATTGACTATCACAATAGAGGGGCATGGGCTTTGTAACCGGATGGTGGAGATCTACAAGTATGAATGAGATCCATTGATCTTCACAAACAGCCAGAACAAGTGTGTGATACTCTGCTTCAGAAGATGATCGAGCCACAATGGGTTATTTCTTGCTCTTTCATGATATGAGGGAGCTGCCAAGGTAGAAATAGTAGCCTGTTACAGACCGCCTTGTATTAGGGCAGGCTGCCCAATCTGCATTCGAAAAGCCTGATAGAGAGAGATCTGAGGATGTAGCAAAGAATAAGCCAGTGGCTGGTAACTAGGGGTAGAAAAACGGGTGGAACCCGTCGGGCCTATCCGCTAAACCCGCTAAAAAAGGCGGGTCGGGCTAGGATTTGGAGCACGCCAAATTAAAAAAATCCGCTAAACCCGCATCGTCAAATTGGCGGGTTTTGGCGGGGCAGAACGGACCGGTCCGCCGGGCCGAAAATTTTTATTTTTATTAAATAAAAGAGTGATTACTATTATAAAATTAATAATTATAGAATTTTCAAACACTTTTTTTTGTTTTTATTTTTATTCTTCTTTTAGTTATTAACTTTATTTATTTTATTTTACGATTTCGTATATTTGCTCAAATTATGTGACTTATTTTTTAAAATAAAGATGATTCTATTGACAAATATTATTTTGAACAATTTTATTGAAGTTAAAAATTAAAAAAATATAGTGAAAAAAATTATATTATAATTTGACTATTTTTTATTTGTATTTGATTTTTTAATTATTATTATTTTGTTAATTTTAATGAATTTTATTTAAAAAAAAAAAGAGTCAAGCGGGCTAGCCCGCCGACCCACCAATCTGCCATAAAGCGGGGTGGGCTAGCATTTTGAACCCATCTTAGTTGGCGGGGCAGGTCGGCCCACCCCGTTTATAGGGCGAGGCGAGGCGGCCCGCTTTGCCACCCATATTGGTAACTGTTTGGGGGTATTTAATCACACATAAAGCCACTATGTAGTGAGCTTAATTAGGTTCGACAATCTAAAGAATGACTCAAGTTCCCCAATGCGAATACGATATCTGGCATAGTTGTGGTCAAGTAAACCAACCTTCCAATTAATCGTCTATAATTAGGAACATCTGAGTAGGCTGGAGCACCACACTATAAGAAAAATGTTGAGTACCGTCGAATTTGTCAACTAAATCCGACGGTAATTAATTCACCATCGGATTTTTCATCGAAAATAATCACACGGTATAACTCATGCCGATAAATATTTACCGTCAGATATTTTACATCCAACGGTAATTACCGTCGAATTTTGCAACGGAGAACCAGATCAGAAAACTAATTGGTTACCAGCAGATTTTTCCAACGGTAATGTTGGCGCCAAAAAATGTTATTCTGTGCCATCTTACCGTCGGATGATTCCAATGATAATTCCGACGGTGATGTCAATTTCTTTTTTAAAAATTTCAAATTAATGGTCAAATTTAATTTTAAATTTACATTTTTTTTCTGCACAATTAGTGGTCAATTCATAAATAATAAAAAAATTTTATTTAAAATAAATAATACAATGATCAAATAAGTTAAAAGTCAAGTACATCAAATAAATACGATAAAATAATAAATAAAAAAACTAATAACTACATATCTAGGTAGTCATTGTTGTCGTCATCATCAGTCCTGTGGCCCTGAGTCAGCGGCGCAAAAGGTGGTGATGTCCGTGGGCCACCAGCAGAGTTGATACCAGCGGCGCGCATCTGTGCCTGGTACACCTCCATCTGAGCCTCCATATGCTGCATCCGCTCCAATGACTCTCTAAACTCCATCCTGAGCTCATCAATAGACGTCACGTAGGTAAGGATCTCTTGATACCTCTCCTGATAATCATTAAGCTCCTGAGCCTGCTGGTGAAGGCTGCGCTGGAGCTCCTGCACCTGCAGCCTCAAATCCATGCCTTCGTTAGGCTGGATGGCTCGACTGGTGGTGGAGCCTGACGACAGCCTCAACGCCGAGGTGCAGAGACTGCTGGCGAAGAACGACCCCATCCCGAATATGGGGTTCTTATACGGGGCTGAGGCGGTCTCGTGCCAAACTGCATCGGAATCAATGACTGAGGTCACAGAACCATCGGCGGCGTCCTCTCTACTTTGCTGAGACTGCTGAGTCGCGGCCTCTAGTCTCTGTGTGTAGGACTCCTGTGCAATTAAGACAAGTTATTGTGATTAGGGATGGCAACGAATCCCATGGGGTAGAGGCATCCGCCTCCTGCCCTCAATATCTGTCCCCGTTCTTGCGACGGGTAACGGGGACCCTATATCCGCCGAAGACCTGGGTCTCCGCAGATTTTTGTAAAAAAAATAAAAATTAAAAAAATTAAAAAATAGAAAAAATTAAAAAAATAAAGATCATCCTCAATTGTCATTACAAACATAATTTTCATAGTCTTTAAAGACTTAAATAACAATAACCAACAAACATAAACATCCAAACATATCCATAAATAACCAAATATTCCATAAACAACCAAACATATCCATAAACACAATTTTTCCTTAAGTAGCTTCGTTGCAATAATTGCATTCAACCTTCAATTTTTCCTTGATTTTGACAATCTTGAAGTGATTCCACAATTTAGAGGTTAACTTCCTCTTTCGAACACCACTTGTAGAGTTTGTTGTTCCTTCATTGGTAGTTGTCGTATCGGTTAGAGATTCTTAAGGTTGAGATTGAGGAGCCTCTTGAGTAGTTTGAACATTAGTAGCTATAAGTTCTTCCGATGGAGTACTTTTCTCAAGAGTATTACTCAATGCATCAGAGGAAGACATTCTCTAAAATCACATAAACACATAAATTTTAGAATCAGCATAAACACATAAATTTCCGAATTAGCATCAGAAATATACATCATAACAAATGCTTCAAAATCAAAATAAATAATGAAAATTCATAATCACAAAAACCAAAATCAATAATTCAGCATCATAAATTCAAAATTAAAGTAAAATAATAAAAATTTTAGAATCATAAAAACCAGATTCAACAATTCAACATCAGAAATATAAATTATAACAAATGCTTCAAAATCAAAATAAATAATAAAAATTTCAGAATCATAGAAACCAAAATCAACAATTCAACATCAGAAATATAAATTATACTTAATTTAACTCACAAAAATTATTACAAATCCTTCAAAATCAAGGCAAATAATGAAGATTTCAGAGTTTTATGACTTACCCGATGGAGAAGACGCGACGGCCGGCGAAGAGGCAACGACCGACGAAGGCGTGACGACCAGGGAAGAGGTAACAACCGTTGAAGCCGTGACGATTGGTAAAGAGACAACGACTGACGAAGACGTGATGACCGACGAACACGCGACAATAGAAGACGCAACAATTCTGCTGTGGTATGCGTGACGGTGACCTGACTGTCCTCCACAGTGCGTGAGAGACTGAAAGGAGGAGGTAAGGGACTGCGGGGGTGGGAGGTGGTGGTAAAGGACTGAGGGGGTGAGAGGTGGTGGTTAGCGGTGGTAATGGTGAGACCATGCTGTCCGTGCGTGGATCAGCTGCCGTTTAGCATTTCTAAGCAGATAGGGCGAGAAGATGAGTTTTGAGGGACTTCAGAGTTCAGACTTGATTAGGGATTTAAGGTTTATGATTGTAACGGCTAGGGTTGCCCACCTTCCCTCATATGGTATATATATACTAAGGGGGTATTCTAGTCTTTATACATATACAGGGTTAAATGGGTCTCCACGGGACGAGGACCTCTATCCCCACATCCCCGCAAGTAGAAAACCCTCCCCATATCCGTCCCTCGGCGGGTAAATCCCGGCGGATACCACCCCGCTAGGAATTTTTGCCATCCCTAATTGTGATTAGTAAGACAGATATACAGTTTGAAGTTTCTATAAGGCTTAGAGAAAGGGGGTTAAATCTGTGGCCTTCTTTAACCTTGAATAATTAAGCCTCAAAACCAGAAATTAAAACTTGGTTTATGTTTAGTCTGCGCAGTAGATTATGTAGGAGACAATTTAGTTTTGTCTCATAAAACCAGAAAAATAGAATTAGAGCTGAGAGGAAGAAGATGACACAGCCATATATCCTGGTTCAGTTGCCTTGTGCAATGCAACTTACTTCTAGGCTCTACCACAACGTTGGTGGAATTTTCACTATCTTTTAAGTATTACATACACCAATTTTCTAGGACTCAACATAATCTTATCTGAGCACATCAAGCTTCAACATAAACTTGATTTGATTATGCAACTACTGAACTAGACACATTAAGTGCTCACCCAACTTAGTAAGGGATACATCTTTGGTACTTAATACAAAACAGAAAAACAACCAAAGAAAATATGAAATCACTATTGGCTTTTCTCTTAAGTGTTTCTCTCAGCCTTTTTCACTCTATGGCTTTTTCTCAATACCTCTCTTTCTTGCCTTTTACCTCAGACAAAATACAAAGAAAGATATATATATTGAAATTGAAATACAAACAGTAAAATATGAAGGAGATGATGATTCACAGCCTTTGTGCTATAAGTTGAACCGGATTCAGCTCTCTCTGATGAAGCTCTCCATCTTGGCATAATGTTTCTTTGATGTAGAAACACTATCCAAAACGTTGAACTCTCTCATGGAAGCTTTCAAACAAACTCAGATTCTGTTTCTCTTTCTTTAGTCTCCAATGAGATTCATTTTTCCTTTTCGTACCTTGGTTAGAGCCACGGTTAGGGTTCCTTCAAAGTCAACTTCTTGAACTTTGAACCAGCTGAAAACTCCTTTTTCTTTTTTCTTCATACAGAGCATAAAATTGGGGATTCAAAATCTGGTTCTTGGCTTGACCGAGGAGGACAGAACAGTAGAGATTTGTTTGCTCAGTGATAATTCCAAATCCAAACCTTTGAAATTGTACTTTGGCTCCAAGTAACATTGTAAGCCATTGATTTCCAATAGAGATGATCAAACACTACTTTCTTTATTTATCCCAAAATGGTGTTGCAGAGAGTTGGAGAAGAAGTGAAGAAAATAACTTGCATGCAAATAGAAATAAATCACCTTTGATCTCTGACTTAGCTTAACATGCTTTTGATTAGTGTGATTGGACATTGCTTTCTTGATTAACTTTCTCTTTCTTTCTCCTCTGGTGTGTGAGTTCGAAGATGAATCTCTCTCTCTCTCTCTCTCTCTCTCTCTCTCTCTCTCTCTCTCTCTCTCTCGTGTTTACCCGAAGTGCACTTGTGAAGCCTAGCTTAGGTTTAATTCAATAATGCTTGGTTGGCATTGGACTTGGTTTGTGGATCAATTTTCATTCAGCACACTTGAGTGCATATGCTTCATTGGTTTGGGCAGCAACAAAATAACTTTGGGCCTGCACACTTGAACCAATTCATCAAAAATCCTTTGGGTTATTAACCCAATTAATATGTTTGTCATCATCAATGTGTTAATTATTTTCTTAACTTAACACAGTTAATTTCTAATAATTTTATAGTAGAAGATAATCAGATGTATGTTTACTCACATAATGGTCCTGAGACCGCTAATGAGCAATTCTCGCTTTGTTCTCCTTCAGCGTGTGGGTGTACTTGAATATCTCCGCCAATGTGGCCTCGCGATCCAACGGTTTTGACTACACAAGTTGCATCAAAATATAAATTTATTATAATGCCTAGTAATGATATGCAAAAAGAATATATGAAGTTATTAACAAAATTAAAGGAACTACATACCAGCCTAAATTTGGACTTCATGAAGGTCGTCGAGCCACCGATATACTTGGACGACCTGACCAATGCCCTGTTAGCTCTGTTGGTGAGACGTTGATGCTTGAACCCCGCATTGGTCTCTCAATGAACTAACAGGGCTTCTTTACCTCCGATCAGAGCCATCCCGTCCGCTGGTCTCGCCCATGACAAACATCATCTAGCATCTGCTGGAGCCGCCGACCCATTCGATGGTCGAATATCATCCGGATGGCCAGGTCGTGCTCAGCATCTCAAATGAAGTGCAGCAGCAACAAAAAATGTTAAAATTAATTAAGCAAGATAGAGGATATAAACTAGTTAAAAAGGTTTGAAAGAGAAACAATGAAAGTAATTACCGCTCATTTCTCAAACCAGCGGTACCTAGTCTGAGCGAAGATCTTCATGTAGCTGGGCCAGGGCTGGTCATACATCAGCTTGCTGATATTGGTCATCTCCTGAGTACATGCGTTGGGGTTCGGCAAAAATCTAACAACAATCCACAAACAAGAATCAACTTGAATCCACCCAAATCAACCTAAATCCACTAAACAGGAATCAATTTTCAGTAACTTTCAGCAATAATAGGAATCATAATCAGTAAAACTAGAAATCATTAACCAGTATTCCAGAAACCTCAATCCATTAAACAGGAATCAATTTTCAGAAATTTTCAGCAATAACAGGAATCATAATCAATAAAACTAGAAATCATTAACCAGCATTCCAAATCAACCTAACACTAAATAGGAATCAATTTTCAGAAACTTTCAGCAATAATAGGAACCATGATCATTAAAACTAGAAAATAATAACCAACATCCTAACTTAAATCAACTAAACTAGAAACAATTCGGGCACTTTCAGCGATAACCATAAACAGGAAATACATGAGTATTGAACGTGATACTTACCCCGTGATGCCATCAAGCCAAATACGCAACCGTACGATGGGAGGTGGTGGAGGGGCCGGGCATCAGCTACCGCCACACTTCTGTGGCTGGACTTCGGGGCCACAGCAGCATCCGTCGCTGGAGGCTGAGTAGTCGTGGATACGGGCTGTTGAGCGGTAGGAGGTAGCGTCCTCGCCGTGGATGGAGGCACGTAGTTAGGGTTAGGGACCATGATGAACAGCTGGTCCATTAAACCTGCAACCTGTAGTGTGATCGGGGTGGTTAGAGTAAAGGGAGTGGATCCAGAAGTCCGGGGGTACCAGATAAAATCCTCCCTCTACACTGACCACGGCTACAACCACGACTAGTAGCCTGATCCATAACACCTCTTCCTGTCATCATGTCTGCATATATCAAATTATCAAATAATCTCAACAATAATTTTTCAACAAAACAGTCATCAATGCAGCAATTAACATAATTAGACAATTTCAAATACTTCAAGCATTCAAAGTGGCGAGTCAAACATAACTTAATCAACCTAAATACACTAAGATTAGAAAACTAAAATAAACTAACCTTGAAACTGATTCAAAAGTAAAATTCTAATTCTACTCAAACCTAAACTAAATTAAACTAAAATTAAAAGGTTACTAACAATTTCAGCAATAATTTCTCAGCAAAATAGTCATCAATGCAGCAATTAACACAATTAGACAATTCCAAACACTTCAACTATTCCAACCTAATGTATTGAATCTAACCTAACTTAATCAACCTAAATCCACTAGAAGTAGAAAACTAAACTGAACTAACTTCGAAACTAATTCATAATTAATATTGAAATTCTACTCAAACCTAAACTACATTAAATTACAATTAAAGGAATTGAAAAGGAGTTGTTCAAGAACCTATAATAAAGAACAGAACAAGAAATAAGGGAACACGTGGATGTTGTAGTGGTAGTTGCCGAAGTTGTTGTGGCAGAGGATGGTGGTGATGGCGAAGGGGAGCGAGAGAAGAAGGGGAAGAAGGAGAAGAAAGGGGGGTATCCGTAAAGGGATGGCAGTGACGGAGAGGGAATAGTGACGGTGGTGCTCTCGGCGGCGACAGGTGGGGGTAGAGAACTGAGGTGGTGGTGGTGATGAGAAAGAGAGGGTCCAGATGAAGAGAGAGTGTGTGAAATTCAAAATGGGGGAGACGATGTTCATGCTTTCATCTAGGGCATTATTACCGTCGGAGTTACCATCGAATTCATCCGATGGTAACATTTTTTGTGTGCCCAAAACACAGTGTTTCACTAAACATTATTACTGTTAGATTGTCCCGCCGGTAAATCCGAAGGTAATGGCACGCCGAAAATTTCTTTTTTCCCTCCAAATATTACCATGAACGTTACCGTTGGAGATATTGTTATGATAGTAATCTTTTAGGGTGATAAATTTATTGTCAAATCCGACGATCAATCTGACGGAAAACTCACTGCTAATGTCCAACGCTAAATTCGACGGTACTCAACGTTTTTCTTGTATTATCATATTTCACCAATTTTGATGAATAGTCCATCGGAGTAGAAGCCGGTTTGCAATTTGTCATGCTAAATTCCTCAAGCAGATCAATGACATATTTTCTCTAATTCACAGTGATCCCCTTTGATCCTCTTGCAATCTTTACACCCAAAAAGTATTTTAGTGCTCCAATGTCTTTAATTTTAAAGGCCTCATCCAATTTCTGCTTTATAAAATTGATCTTAACCAAGTTAGAGCCCGCTAAAATCAGATCATCTACATAAACTAAAATGGTTGTGAGATGACCATTTTCCAGCTTAGTGAAGTGAGAGTAATCGTGTCTTGATTGAGTATATCCAAGGCCTATCAACATGCTTGTAAAATTCACATTCCACTGCCGACTAGCTTGCTTAGCTTTAACCCATACAAGGATTTCTGAAGTTTGCATGCAAGGTTGCTTTTCGGCACTTGCAAGCCTTAAGGGATCTTCATGTAAACTTCTTCATCTAAGTCCCCATGTAGGAAAACTGTATTGACATCTAGTTGCTGTACATGCCAGTTCTTTACAGCTCCAATTGCTAAAAGCATTCTTAAAGTTGTCATTTTAGCAACTGGACTATAAGTGTCAAAAAAATTAAATCCGGGTGTTTGTGTGTATCCCTTTGCTACCAATCGAGTCTTGTGTTTTTCAATGCTTCCATCCGATTTTAATTTTATTTTAAACACCTATTTGCATCGGATGGCATGCTTTCCTGGAGGTAAAGAAGTGAGAGACCAAGTGTTATTCATATTCAAAGCTTTTAATTCAGCTGATATAGCTTCTCTCCAACAAGAGTGTGCAATAGCCTCCTCATAGTGTTTTGGCTCGATAGAAGATGCAATAGCCACAGAAAGAATTTTATAATTAGAAGACAAATGATGATCATACATATACTTTGAAATTGAATCCCTTAAGGGAGTTGATTGGGTAGATTTGTCAATATAGGTAGTCATGCATTGAAAGTCGTTTAAGTTTGCAGGTGGTCTTTTTTCTCTAGTGGGCCTCCTTAGAGGTTGTGAATTTGTGATTTGTGTGCCAGTGTATGTGTCAATTGTATTAGATGGCTGTGATGCTATATCTGATGCAATAGGTAGTGAATTGTTTTGAAAATTATGCAGAATGTTTGGGAATTGAGATGTGGTGGTAAAAATGTCATCAATGAGAGAAGTTTGTAAATAATGAGAATGTTGAATTGATGTGGGTGTGGAATCAACAATTGGTTGAGTAGTTTTCTTATAAAGAAATTCAGTTTCATAAAAAATTGCATCTCTTGAAATTATGAAATTGTTAGATTGAATGTCCAAAACTAAGAACTCTTTTGTACCTGATTTAAACCCCAAAAATACGCAAAATTTAGCCCTTGGATCTAGCTTCTTCTTGTGAGAACTTATAGTTGAGACATAAACTAAGCAACCAAAAACTTTGAATTTGTTAAGATTTAGGTTCCTATTAAACAAAATCTAAAATGGGCTGTGATTGTTTAATAGAGGACTAGGCAAAGTATTGATTATAGTTACAGCATGAAGAACTGCTAAATCCCAGTAGCAATTTGAAACATTAGATTGAACTAGTATAGCCCTTATAACTTGTAAAAAGTGTTGGTGTTTCCTTTCTACTATCCCATTTTGCTGCGGTATTTCAACGTAAGAATTTTGATGAATTATTCCTTTTGATTGATAAAAATGATTGAGTTAAAACTCCTTTCCATTATCAGATCTAATGCACTTCACACTCGTATTAAATTATTTTTCTGCATAAGTAATAAAATTTTGAATGAGTGTTAGTGCTTTAGATTTGAGTTGCATGAAAAATATCCAAGTAAATCTGCTGTGATCATTAACAACAGTAAAAAAAATCTATTATCCTTAGTTGATAGAATACCAATTGGACCCCAAATGTTAAGATACAGTAATTGAAAACAAAATTCAGATTTGCTAGAACTAGAATGAAATGGTAATCTTCGTTGTTTAGCCAAATGGCAAGGATCATAAGAGTGTGTAGTTACATTTTTATTTATTTTTAACTCTTGAAATGAAAGATATGATTTTTCTAACAAATGCATTCTATTTGTGATTGAGTGTGTACAACTCCTCTTTGACTTTAGTTGTTCCAATAATCTTTATGTGGTAGAGTAATCATGTATTTCATAGCCAAATTTATTAAAGACAAATTGACAATCAATTGATGCAACAAGTTGAGACACTAATATGAGATTATATGCAAAAAAAGGAAGGTGTAAGACATTTGTGAGATACAATTTTTCTAAAAAATAGATAATACCAAAATTGATGCAATAATGATGCACTTATTAGGCAGCTTGACCCTAATGGGATTGATGATTTTATAAGTGTGAAATGTTTCAACTGAGATTAACACATGAATGGTTGCACCTGTGTCTATGACCCAGGGACTATGATGGTGTGGTAAAAAAATTGACATGACCACACTATTACTTTCATTACAAGAAGCAGTATCTGCAGCTGAAACTTGATGTACACTATGAGTGGTGGATGCTCCATGATATTGAAGTAGAGCTAGAAGAGCTTGTTTCTACTTTGGAGTGAATGAACTACTTGAACCATCAGCTTCTTCACGATAGAGGGTGACCATGTCTCTACTATTTTCATAGTCTTTAGCAGTGACATGGTTGATCTTGCCAAGAGACCTATCTTTGAGTTGAGGAGGTAGACCATGCTTTTTATAGCAAGAGTCAACAAGGTTTCCAGTTTTTCTGCAAAATGAGCATAGCTTGGCACTACCACAGCCTCTATAGCCCTGGCCACGACCTTGATCTCTTTGTGGGAATGGGGCTGAGGGATTTTGAGTTGCTGCACTAAGAAGAGGTTTGGTATCATTCATATCAACGCCCAGGAGCTGTCGTTCCTGTTGGGCTAGCATCGAACATGCAATTTCCAAGGCCAGTAAAAGCTCCATCATCATGATGTTTGATCTAACCATGGCATATTATTCATTTAGTCCACGAAGAAATCTGATCACAAGTGTTTTTTCTTTGTGCTCTCTGATAATTCCAAGATCAGAAGAACAAGGAGTGGCACAGTCACACGAAGGGGTTGGCCGAAAGGTTTGCAACTCTTCCCATAGAATCTTTAATTTTGTGAAGTAAGGTATGACGGCTATATCACCTTGTTTAATTGAAAAGAATTCTTCCTCCAGTTTTGCAATGGAAAAAACGTCTCCTTGGTAGAACCTTTTCTTTAATTCTTTTCAAAGATTCTAGCATTGTTGTGCCAAATGACACTTTGTACAATATCAGTAGCTAGAGAGAAATTTACCGAAAAAACTACAAATATGTTGCACCTTTCTCATGATGCAAAAGAAAGATCATCTTCATTTGGTTTAGGTATTGTGCCATCAATGAAACCAATTTTGTTTTTGGATGTTAATGCTCGTATCATAGATTAAGACCAAAAACTATAATTCCGATAATAAAAAATCACCGAAATAATTGGAGAACCAGAATTCTCACCAGGATGAAGGAAGTAGGGATTTGAAGACGAATCCATCGCTGGATTCAAGGTTCTTCTTGTCGTAGCTGCTTGGAAGACGTTGATTCGATTTATGAGTTGCGCTAATGTATCGAGATCGAAGGTTAGAGTTGCTGATTTCATCACTGGAGCAGATTCTATTGCTGATCAAATGAGAAAGATTGAGTATCGATGAATCTAAAGAATGTCAAATTCAGATCTTTTTCTCTAAAACTCGTTGATTGGAAACTCCACTTCTTACAATATCGTCAAATGCAAAAGCAGTGAAATCTCATCAATTTCTTTCATATAGGTGAAGGAGAAGAGAGAAAAGAAGGGATCGAAAAAATAAAAAAAATTTAATAGCAAACATTCACTGCACCATATTAAATGTTATGTTCTTTGCCATTGAGAAAACAACATAAAAAAAAAAAGAGATGAAAAAAAGAAAAAAATAAAAATTTGATTAAAAAAAAAATGAGGAGCTAAGCTAGGCTCCTTGTTAGGAATTAACTTTTACTCTGAATTATTACAAAGTGTAATACTTTTTCATTAACTAACATCACTTACAAATTCTTACTTACAGTGATTGTTACACCAGTTCTCTTCTAACTAACTCTCACATGAGTGTTGCTAATTGAGACTGTACTAATTACCAACTATACCCATTTAATTAGTTAACAAATTTTTTTATTAATTGTCCTTTTTATATTATTGTTTTGGAGCTCCATTTCATTCCCAAAAAAAGCTGCTAAGCACGTAGGCTTAGTTTTATTTACACATGTTCCATAAGAATATTAATTATTTAAGAGTTTATTAATTTTGATATAATAATAGTATAAAATAATATTTTTATATAGTTGTCTATTTATATTTATTTTATCGGATGGTCATTATATTTACATAGTTAATTAATTAGTTTTATTGATATTGTGTTATAATATATTAAAATTAAATACTTATTTTAAATACGAGACAATCATAACACTTACTTTTTCTATGCTAAAATATTTTCTTGAAATTTGAGTAGAAAAAACTATCAAAAGTATCCATGAAGTTTACGACGCCGACAAAAGTACCCCTAAACTAAGGAAATTAACGTTGTACCAATGAAAGATGGGTTCCATACGACAAAAGTATTCAAACCCTAATTTTTTGTTAATTTTTTAATAAATTTCCAAACTACCCTACCTAACCCCATTCTACCGTCACTCCCTCTCTTCTCACTTCTTCCTCTCTCCTCACTTCTCCCTCTCTCAAAAATCCTCACATAGTCACATAACTCTCCTCCTACCTCTTTATTACCGTCTACCACCCATCTACCCGTCACCGCCAATCTCCTTCCCTCTCACTGCTTCCTCCTCTCACTCTTAAGGTGACTACAACACTTTCGTTGCGCGCCTGTGACCCAACCTAAGGAAAACGTCGCCGTGGTGGGCCTGTCTCAGCCGAGGAGAACGTTGTTGTGGCACGCCTGACCCAGCCAAGGAGAACACCGTTGTCACGCACCTGAGAAGAGAGAGGGGTCGTGGTGCTGCTGCATGCAGAAAGAGGGTTCAGTAAACTTATGACTAAACCGGTTGAGGTCCGATCCTCCACCCCCACCACCACCATTGATTTCGGCCTGGTTTGTTGTAGGAGTAGTTTTGGACTTCATGGCAAAGGTTTTAAAAGGAGAGGTTGGGTTATGAAAGGTTGAAAAAGTGAGTTGAGGATGAGGGGGATAGTTTGGGAATTTTATTAAAAAATCAACAAAAAATTAGGATTTGGATACTTTTGTCGTACGTAATCCACCTTTTATGGGTACAGCGTTAATTTCCTTAGTTTATGGATATTTTTGTCAATATTCATAAACTTTATAGATACTTTTGTTAGTTTTTCTATTTGAGTACATTAATAACTTAATAGATGTAAAAGAATAACTTGGTGAAGATCCACTGGATGTTACTCACTTGCTTTGTCATTCTTCAATATTTTTGAAGTTTAGAAAATCCAAATCTATAAAGATTAATAACTTATATATATGATAAAATCTTATATATTAAATGTTATTGCATCATGCTGATATAAATTCATGGTTTATTTCTTTATTAATATGACTAGGTTTAATATATATTAGTTTATTTTGTCCAATAGTCTTGTTCCCTTTAATTTAGGTACGTTTATGTAAAAGTTAATTCTGATTTATTAAGAATATAAAATAGTATTTTATTGGATAGCACAAGAAAGAGAACTAGCTATAGTAAACCATTTTATATATGGTTTAATTTAATTTATTTGAAATCTCAAAGACAAGCTAAGGAGGCTCACACCACAACTTTCTTCTACCAACTGCAAAGCAACTTTGATTACAATGGGGGTTGGTGAAGGTTTCTAATCAACAAGTGGATCAGATAATAATAATAATATGAAGAGTAAAGTATCATTTTTGTCCTTAATGTTTGGGGTAAGTCCTATTTGTGTTCCTAACGTTTAAATTATCCTATTTGTATCTTTAACGTTTATAAAAGTGATTCAATATTATCTTACTATCAATTATACTAACAAATTAGATTATATTTTTCAATTATTTTTATTTGAATGTATTCATTTTCAATTAGGTCTCACTTGGATGTGATCAGTTTTAATATTATACCCACTATTTGTGTTTAGATTCAAAATTATCCTTAAAAAGTGAATTATGTAAATGTTGTAGGAATTAATTTCAATATTTGATGAGCTATTTTTTGGAGTAAATCATCGATTCTATCCAGAGATTTGTATTCTAACTTCAAGAAGAGATTTTTAAAACTCAAACTAAAGCGCTCATGATGTATAATTGATAACAGGATAACATTGAATAACTTTTACAAACGTTAAGGATATAAATAGGACGATTTAAACGTTAGGAATACAAATAGAATTTATCCCAAACGTTGGGGACAAAAACGATACTTTACTCTAATATGAAATGAAAACTTATTTAACTATTCAAGACACCTTCATGAACTGAAAGCAATTATTCCAATAGAAAACCGGCGTCCGAATCTTATTATCAGAATTATATTTGACTAATTACATTAGACAAATTAAAATAAAGATTTCATAAAAAGTGTGTGTTGTTAGAGTCTTTTAGTAATTTCTTTTTCTATTCTCAGAACTCAAATTCGACAATATTTAATTTGCCTATATCCTTAGTTAAAT
>NC_029793.2:135259096-135261206 GCF_000816755.2 Arachis ipaensis | reverse complement strand
AAAAACCCTAATATACAAAAGTTTTTTTTTGGGGTTCACTTATTTTAAGAAGCTACGATACCACATTAAAAGCTCATACATTATGTCTCTCACATTCATTTATAGCTTCCATGACTAATTTTTACATTCTTAATGATTTGGATGTTAGAATATTTACACACACACACTTAAATCTTTAATTTTTAGAAAATTTAAAATTTAGAATGAAAATATAATTTCAAAAAATTGATTGCTATTGACAGAAAGAAAGTAACTCCTTAATTAAACTTATAAAAATAATGTTCAAAATTAGTCACTAAATTTTTTAACATGTGAATTGAAATAGTCCATTACTTTTATAAATGACCATACTTTCGTTAATGCAGTGCTGATTGTATTAAGGGAGAAGAGAAAAGTTAATTGTAAAATCAGTAACTAATGTAATTTAGTTGGTTAGTTGTTGCTGGTATAGAATTAGTTAGAAGTTACTAGTTCTTCTTGCTTCTTGGTGTATCAGCATGTCTTAGGCAATGCCTATATATAGTACTAATATCTCATTATGGATTGAATGAATTACATTTGAATTTTCTTAACCTGTCTTTGATTTTTTTCATAGTCAAGGAACTTTTTTTTCTCTCTGCTTTCTTTTTTTCTTAGTTTTTTTTTTGCTTTGTGATGTTTTTCTTTTGACTACTTGTTACATCTTTTATAGTATCAAAATTTTATATTCAAAAGGTTTAAAGTTTAATCATTGATGAACTATAAAAGTAGAAAAAAATAGCATAAAGCAAATAAAAGAAGAAAAAAAAGGCCTATGCAAAAATCAAACAAACCTAAAAAAGACTCTTACTTAAAAGAGAGTGTTACAGATATAACTATTCGTGGTATCGTATCTAGAGACACCATTTCATCTTTTGATTGAGAATGAATTACACTTTATGATTTAACAAAGAAGACATTCTCACCCATTGTCAAAAAATTCAATAAAGACAACTACTCTACTTAGAGATATCTTATAATTCTTACTCTTGAGAGTCTGGACTTTGAAAATCATCTTGATCCAACAAAAATTCCTAAACAATTCACATTAGATGCTATCAAAAAAACTGTTACTAAATCATAAGAGTTCAAAAATTGGCGCCAAGATGACAGAACTTCCACCACTTGGTTGGTTGCTTCAATGACAAATTGCTTTTAAGAACAAAGTCATTCACTTATCCGAATTTCATGAAGTTTGGGACAAAATTGATGAATATTTTTAAGTTACTTTTTCTGCGTGTGTACAAAACCACAAGATTCAATTAAGAATATGTAAAAAAATTAGTTTAACTATTGAGTTTTTTGTCAATAAAGATATCTAACATAGAATGTTATGTCCTTATACACGTTACCAACAAAGGAGTATAGAAAAGAAGCATATACATATTGTCGAAATGAGACTTTTTCTCTTGGCAACAACATCTCTTCCATTGCAATTTTGGGAGGATGCATTCATTACATCTACCTACATCATTAACATATTACTAACAAATATGCTTGATAATAAAAGTTCTTATGAAACTCTATTCAATCAATCACCAGATTTTACTTTCTTTAAGATGTTTGGATGTGCATGCTTTCCTCTCTTAAGACCATATAAGAGTTCTGAGTTTGATTATAAACATGAGATTTGTCTATTTCTTGGTTATGATTCCAATCATAAAGGCTACCCGTGCATGACCAAAAATGGTAAAGTCTATCTTGCTATAGACATGTCAATTTCATTGAAACTTTATTTTCTTATCATTCTATGTATTACAATTCTAAAACAAAGTCTTCTTTAGATACATGAGATCAAAGTTTAGATTCCACAAAATTTGAAATGCAAACATCTTCAATACCAACCCTTCTTATACAGACCTCTACTCCACCATCCTCTCCCACTATATTAGAGTCACTAGAAACCTCACCAACTTTAAGTAGTATACTCCCTCCAATAATTCACTCAAATACATTTGTAACAATACTAAGCCAACAAATTATTATTTTGGGCCAACATTTGACCAGTAATAATTTATGTCCATCTTTTTTTTAAAAAAATTGCATATATAAATATATAGTTTGTACTTATATTTACTAAAATATACCTACA
>NC_029793.2:135255112-135259041 GCF_000816755.2 Arachis ipaensis | reverse complement strand
TATTACGTTTTTACCTCCACTAATCCAATATTAATCATCATAAGGATAGTATAAAAAAAAATGTTGCTATGTTTATGTTGATTTGGTGTATTATTAGTGGTGGTTGATTTTTATATTTTCTTTCTTCCCGCACGGATCAATGTCTTTTAACAAAATGAAACGAAACCACATGTGTCCGACTGTCCGGCCAAGAATTTAGGCAACACATTATTTTGGGCAACCTTGCATTACTACTCTCATTGAAAATTCTCACCATTAATATAATAATTGAGCCTAAACATTTGTCATTTTAATTCAATGACGTGGCAAGCCATACTTCATTATTGTTGTACCAATTTTTATAATTTATATTTCTTTTTCTAAAAATAGGTTTGAGTATATATTGAAATGATTATTGATTGCTGGTGTAATTTAATAGAGAAACATCATCAAATAATAATTAATTAGTTTTCAGTGCAAACACTATGTTAATACATTCATGGTTATAATATTAAATTTCGGTATGACCTATTCACTAATATTCTAACTTGTATTCTTTATTCTTAGATTGAAGTTTATTTGGTTAATTATCCAAATAACCTAACATTATTGTTGGTCATTATATTTATCTCGCGGCAAAAGATCTTAATTAAGTACATTTGAACTTTTAAAATTTTCAAAAATTTAATTATATTTGTAGTTTATACTTTCTAATCATATGTACCTCTTTCTGTTGACTTATTATATTATCATACGTTTTTAATATAATTAAATTAATGTAACTCCGTTAAAAGAAAATATCATATCATTTAATTTTTCTGTAAGAGATAGAAATTAAAGCCAAATGTAACAAGTAACAACACAACTTTTATATATAAAACAAATCTTTTAGAAATTAAAAGCTATAAATTATAATTTGAATACTAATATAATATCTTAAACAACACTATTAATTTACTATCCCAATTGAATAATCCACATTTATGTTCTATTACTGTAAATTCGATTAATCTGATCCAATCATCAACTCAATTGAATTTCACAATAGAGTTGGAGCTTGGCCTCGTAACAATTATTATTTTTCAAGTAATAAACTCAAGCTTAATAATTGAGATGTCTATCTAGTTAAGAAATCAACGTATCTTAATTTAATACTGAGTCATTATTATTTTGGAATTTCGAGCGTTCCTCTACCCTCTTTCTCAAATCTCAACCCACCAACCCGCACTTCCTTCTCAACTCACTTTCCTTCTTATTTTTTTCAAACATAGACTAAAATTAATATATAAGGCTCAAAATAATAATAATAGTAATAAAAACTTGGATTTTGATTTAGATTTGGATTGGACTCAGCACTAACACTACCACCACCAACAACAACATAAGTTGTGTTGCAAAAGCTACTACTCACACTTCCACGTGTCTCCATCATGATCCTCCATTCCCATGATCATCCAACGGTCACCTCGTGTTCTCAACTAACCCATCGGCTTACCCACCTACACTCAATGTCACCAACCCCCCTCTCTCTATATATATAATCCCCCACTTTTTTCCTCTTTTTCTCAGGAAAATTTTCTTAATTTCCTGCAATTCCCATTAAGAAAATTTTCCACTTTATCTCATTTCATTATTATTTTTTTGCAATCACAAACCCAAGGTGGTTCTCTTATTCTCCTTTTGTTCACTTCCATTTTTGTGATCATCATCATTATAGTCACATTATACATATACAAGCCTTGTTATCTAATTACTATTCACGTTTAAACCAACCACTTTTTTTAAATGGAGAATTCGAGCAGCAGAAACGACTCCTTGAGCCTCTGTAATGACAGTCATGACCCACTGAACTGGGTCATGGCTGCAGAGGCCCTAAAGGGTAGTCATCTCGACGAGGTAAAGCGGATGATAGAAGAGTACAGGAAGAAGGAGGTGTTCTTGGGTGGCAAGGGACTCACCATATCCCAGGTGGCCGCGGTGGCCATGAACGACGATGGTGGCGTGGCGGTGGCTCTGGCGGAGGAGGCACGTGCCGAGGTGAAGGCAAGCAGCGATTGGGTGAGGGAGAGCATGGACAAAGGCATGGATAGCTATGGTGTCACCACAGGGTTTGGTGCAACCTCACACAGGAGAACCAAGCAAGGTGGTGCCCTTCAAAATGAACTCATAAGGTAACAATTAATTGAATATTAATTACATTGGTTTTAGCTAGAGTTTCCTTTTATTAATTGTCATTAACACTTCTACAGTTACTAGAATTGACGAATGCATGCTAGCGTAGTATATATTTTTGCTTCCATTATTGATATTTAATTCATTAAGGTCTTATTAATAAGCTTCTATATGATATTTCTCTATGTTGCCCAAAAAAATAAAAAGAAAATTTTGTATTTGTAAATCAATGAGTTTGATGTTTATTTGTGTGATAAGTGAATATTTTGATTGTCGTTACTTGGCGGTAGGTAGGTTATTAGTAACGTGCTATAAGTAATTATTAGGTGATCGACGAGGTCATGTCCTAATTTGAGAAACTTTATTTTATCGGTTTGTAGATTTGACATAGGTGTGAATTCTTTTTGCTTTTTTAATGTTATTGTGAATATTAGTTGAACATGAAAAATATGATGGTGTTTTTGGGTTCGGAATCTATAGGATGTAGGCCACATATAGTGCAAGATGTTATTAATGATGTTAATAATGGTAAATAAATTTTACTTGGGCTAGCTTTTTGCAGGATAATAACTAATAAGTGGAATGAAGTACATACTACATACCATAGTTGATATTGAATAGATGTATGTTCTATATATTATTTTTTCTATTTAATACTACAAAATGTTTAAAAAACAATAAAAATCAGCATAAATTTGTCCAAAATTATTTTATTTTATATGTATTAATTACTTCTAAAATAAATTCATAATATTAGATGTAATGAATATGTAATTTTAAATGTTATATATATAAATTATAAATATTAAGTTAAATAAATAAATTTTAGGATACTGTTTCTCTAATATTATTATTCTTGTTATTTATATTTTAGCTGCTTCAGAGTTACGTGTATTATTTTTCTTGCACATATTAAATACAAGTTGCAATTCTTTTTTGAGTTTGTTGTTGTTTTACTCTCTAAACAATTTAATTAATTTAATTATTTATCTTTGATTTAAAATTGTGCGGACAACGCTAAGCAAGACATGGGGATCGTATCTTGTTACTCACCAAACCCCTCTTCGTCTTGCGGGGTTAAGTAATTAATAATTAAGCAAGTAATAATGTGACGAATGATTTTTATTTTTTTTTTACTTAGTTTATATGTGTTTTAAGAGTAAAAATTGAAGTTATTAATTCAAAATTTTAAAAAATATATATAATTAAACTTTTAATATATTTATTATGTATTTATTAAAATAAAATTTTTTAAATAATTACTAATAATAATTTTAAGATGTGTTTATTATTAGACACATGATAGCTAATTTTTTTGTCTTCAAAAGTTAAGGCACAAAATGTTAGGTAAGTAAGATTAGTGTGAATCATTGGTGGAACAATAATATCCCATACAATAATGAATAATCACTTTGTGATTTGTGAACAAAGATGGACAAAATCGTTCTCTTAATTGAATACGTCATTTGTGTGAGACAGAGACACCTTCCATTGGAGGATCTTTTCCTGTTCTCACACTGTACAATGACCCAAGTGCCCCGTTTGTGGGGTCCACTCCAGTTTGGATTAATAAAAACAAAGTTAGAAAAAGAGGCCATCCAACAAAAATGAAAGTATGAAACGCTGAACATATTTTGTATTCATAAAAAAGTTTAGCTAATTTGTTTACGGAAACATGTTAATATTATTATTAGCAAAAATTTTAAAATTCTTTTAATAAATATATTAAAATTTTAAAATTTTTATATTTTCAATTATTTTTTTTATTGTGACCAAAT
>NC_029793.2:135248500-135254965 GCF_000816755.2 Arachis ipaensis | reverse complement strand
AGCGTGAGCGTGTTATTTTATTCATTACATTTAATAACAGGTCAATTTTTAAAGAATATTACACTTATACTTTGTTTCAAGGTTCATTATTAGTATTCGTCCTAATTTTTATATCTATATTTGATATTATTTGATAAATTTCTAAAATAAATTATGTGATAGTACTTTACTATTTTCCTTCAAAAATTAGAATATTCAAGTAATACAACATGCATATTCACATATAGTTTTAGATGTGATTATTAACAAATAAAATATTTTTAAAATCATGGGATATATATTAAAGATAGAAATATTTTTATGTGATGATATATGATTAGATGAATGTTTTTTGCAATAACAGTACACTATTAAAATTAATCTCATATAAAATATTTGAAGTTTTTAAAGCATTTTATAAGATCTTAAAACCTTTAATTTATACCACCCCTCTCTCTTCTTAATTCGAGTTTTCAAAAGATTACTTAATTCTTAGCTTTGTGAGATGTAACGTAAGAAAAGGTCAAATGGGTCAAGATAAAGAGAACTTGTCTAACTAACAATGGTACAAAATAATAAATAAATTAAAAGGCTTAGTTGTAGGAGGATATCTGACTTTCCATTTGTGGCTTTTTTTTTTTTTTTGTATTGTTTTGTTTTTGCGTTGGTGTACGTATTATTCCATTTTTGATTCAATCCAACCTTGATCTTGAAATCTTGATTAAGATAATACTTAAAAAAGTTATATAAACCTTTTGTTTTCTTCGTTGTATTTTTGTTTTTGGATCACGTATATACGTTAATAAATTCAACACGCATAGTTAGAAAAACCAAATTACCTGTATCTGTATGAATAAGTTTTAACTTTTAACCTATATAATATAGTGCTTAATCAGTTAAACTTGCATATCACAATCATGGATATGGATGTGGCATAATATAAAAATTAGAGGCCAGAAAAAAATAGTGGTAGTTAAGTGAGAAAAAGAGGAATAAAACTGTAAAGAAAAAATATTTTGTTATTTGGATCGGAGTGGATTCTCTCCAATGAAAAAAAAAATCTAATCATTTATTACTCTCTCTCTCTCTTATTTATTTTTGATTCTACTTATAGAATCAAAGGTGAAAAATCACACTGTATCTTATCAAGTATTAAAAAAATTGGAGAGGATTCATTTCCTAAGACTAATACTAATTAATTCTTTTTTTCAATTTTTCTTTTTACTGAAATTGTTGCCTTTTAACTTTCCCCATAAGTTTATATGATGTGATCCCATTAATTTGTAACCGATATTATGGATTTATGGTTATTCCATCTACATGGAAGCCTTGGAACCACTCATGTCACAACTTTACTTGATCCATATTTAATACCTCATCCCTCTCCAACACACAAATCCGTCTCTTTAATTAACTGTCAATATAACAAAGTTCTACATAAATTTGTGTATCAAAATTAGTAATAACAACAACAAAGTTAAATGAGTATGATTGATTGATTTGTGCACTTATTTTTCAGACTTAGTTGTTCTTTGTGCAGTACATAATTAATAGTTTTGTACTTAATTAATAATATTATAGAATTATATATTTTTTTAAACTATGTTAGTTTGGTCTTGGTCTCATAGATTATGGCAAAAAATTTAGAACCACTTTACAAAATGATCTTAGCGAAAATTTCTTTATTAGTAAAAAAAAATTAAGTGATAATTTTTTAATTATCAGTTTTTTATAAGAATCTTATTGACTTGTTTAACATAAAAAATAATTAATTTTTATGTTTATTTTTAGAAAATAATTTTTTTATATAAAAATATAATATTAGTATAAAAAAAGTTTACATGAATAGTTTATTGGGTCATTGTCTCATTGAACATACTAGTTTGACTTAGTCAACTTGTTCGTAGCTTCCTAGGAATCATTATATTATGCATTTTGTTTAATGAATACAATTTGACCATTACTCAATTTTGTCCAAACAGATTCTTGAATGCCGGAATATTCGGCAACAGCACAGAATCTTGTCACACATTGTCCCACACAGCAACAAGAGCAGCCATGTTGGTTAGGATCAACACATTGCTCCAAGGCTATTCCGGAATCAGATTCGAGATCTTGGAAGCCATAACAAAGTTCCTCAACCACAACATTACACCATGCCTCCCTCTCCGCGGCACCATCACCGCCTCCGGCGACCTGGTCCCGTTGTCCTACGTAGCGGGCCTTCTAATCGGAAGGCCCAACTCCAAGTCAGTTGGGCCTAATGGACAACTCCTCAATGCCAAAGAGGCCTTCGAGCTGGCCGGAATTGACAGCGGTTTCTTTGACTTGCAGCCCAAGGAAGGTCTGGCTCTGGTCAACGGAACTGCTGTTGGTTCTGGCCTAGCCTCAATGGTACTCTTCGAGGCCAACATACTGGCCGTCCTCTCGGAGGTTTTGTCGGCAATTTTCGCGGAAGTTATGCAGGGGAAGCCGGAGTTTACTGATCATCTAACTCACAAATTGAAGCACCACCCTGGTCAGATTGAAGCTGCAGCAATAATGGAACATATCTTAGATGGAAGCTCATATGTTAAAGCTGCAGAGAAGGTTCATGAGATTGATCCTCTTCAGAAGCCGAAACAAGATAGATACGCTCTTCGAACTTCGCCTCAATGGTTAGGGCCACAAATTGAGGTGATTCGCCATAGCACGAAGATGATCGAGAGGGAGATCAACTCTGTAAACGACAATCCATTGATCGATGTGTCGAGGAATAAGGCACTGCACGGGGGGAACTTTCAAGGGACTCCGATTGGTGTGTCGATGGATAACACCCGGCTGGCCATAGCATCCATTGGCAAACTCATGTTTGCTCAATTCTCCGAGTTAGTTAATGACTTTTACAACAACGGTCTGCCTTCGAATTTAACCGCTAGCCGGAATCCGAGCTTGGATTACGGCTTTAAAGGCGCGGAAATCGCCATGGCTTCATACTGCTCTGAGCTGCAATATCTTGCAAACCCTGTGACAAACCATGTTCAGAGTGCTGAGCAACATAACCAAGATGTGAACTCCTTGGGATTGATCTCATCAAGAAAAACAGCTGAGGCAGTTGATATATTGAAGCTGATGTCATCAACTTACTTGGTAGCGTTGTGCCAAGCCATTGATCTTAGGCATTTAGAGGAGAATCTGAAGAACACGGTGAAGAACACAGTGAGCCAAGTGGCCAAAAGGGTGCTCACAATGGGGGTAAACGGCGAGTTACATCCGTCCAGGTTCTGCGAAAAGGACTTGCTCAAGGTCGTGGATCGCGAGTATGTGTTCGCCTACGCCGATGATCCGTGCAGCGCAAGCTACCCTCTGATGCAGAAGCTGAGACAAGTCTTGGTTGATCATGCTTTACAGAATGGTGAGAAAGAGTGCAATGCAAGCACCTCAATTTTCCAAAAGATTGGAGCTTTTGAGCAAGAGCTGAAGACCCTTTTGCCCAAAGAGATTGAGAGTGCAAGAATTGGAGTTGAGAATGGAAATGCTGCTGTTCCTAACAGAATCAAGGAGTGTAGATCATATCCAATTTACAGGTTTGTGAGAGAAACTTTGGGAACAGATTTGCTGACAGGTGAGAAAGTTAGGTCCCCTGGTGAGGAATGTGATAAGGTATTCACTGCTATGTGTCAAGGAAAATTGATTGATCCAATGTTGGATTGTCTAAAGGAGTGGAATGGTTCTCCTCTTCCAATATGCTAGCTCCACTGTTGGTTCTCCTCTTCTTGTGATGTATACTTTCTTTTTTATTTATTATTTTTAATAGTTCATGGACATGTATTTGAATGAAAATGTGATAGCTAACTGTATGTCTCTTAAGTTTTTATGTATGTGCTCTTTGTCAATGTAATTTAGACCTCAAACAAGAAACATTGGTGTGAATTATTGAAGAATCTATGTTTCTCTCATTTAATGCCATTTAGGCATTTATGGTATTTTTATTTTTACCCATGTTCATTAATAATTGGAGATCTTTGTATAGTTTGCAAGGACTTAAAAGGGTACATAGGACAAATGGTTTTATTTCTTCCTTTTTGGACCATTAAATCTTTTCTATATCAGACCAAAGTATTATGCGCCCTCGGCTAGCTACCCTGTGTTCTTTTCTCCTTTCCTTATTTGATTAAACATTCAACTATTCAAGTATAAAATGTACGATGCAGCAAATCTAAAAGCTAGAAATCATAAGTTGAAAGATTCACAACAATAGCCAGTTTGGTATCTATGACATTAACATACATTGGATTATTCTAGTTTTTTTTTTTTCTTCTTTTTTGCCACAAGTATATTATGGTTATGCTACCACCCTACTAGAGGTAGACATTAGTATCTTTGATTTCATTTGTTTATTACTTTTCTTTATTGTTGGGATAAAAACACAAATATCACATTAGCTGTATAATTATTTGTATAACTATCACAAATAGGTATATTTTGGACTTTGTGTACTTTAAGTAGCTGTACACAAATTAGTTATTCATGTAACATTATTGTAGGGTAAAAATGAGATAAAAAATTTCATAGTTAAATTGTTGAATACAGAGTTTCCATAAAATTGTGTGCCTCATTTAATATATTAAATCAAATGAAACACTATTATTAAGTTTCTTGTCAAAAAGTATTGGCCTTCTAGATTTTGAAAAACCAAGATAAATTATTCAATAGCTAATAATTAATAAGTATATATTGTCTATGGTAACAATAGTAGTATAGTACACATACGTACAAGTGATAATAATGACACTGGATTAATATTTATTTATGAAATGAGCTAAACAAATAGAAATACTTTTGAAATTTAAGTGGCCATATATAATATTGTGGTATGCTATATATTAACTTTTAGATAAATAGATAAGTTAAACATTAGTCACTCTTAAAATTAGAAGGTACACCAGATTCAGTAAACATTTAAAAGTACTTATAATAATAAAAAAACAGTACGTAATTAATTTTTACACAAAAATCCCAATAATAATAATAAAAGACTAAAAGTACTGAGTTTTACTTCAATTATAAGTAAATTAACTTTCTTATATACATTAACAACTTTCTTATAGTATCATATATATACTTCAATAGCTACTAGTTACCGTCCATTTATGCTTGATGCAGAAATTTAAATGTGATCATTGTGAAATAATAATGGCACAGAATATGTACACATTTTTTCTAGGAACAAAATATATACATCTTCCAAATAATTGTATCATAATTTGACCATGAATAGAAATTCGCATTGCTATATACAAAACATATGTGAATACATAATACTACTAGAAACAATGTAAGAGGGTCTTATTATGATGTTGGTCATCTTCAAGAGTAGTAGCATTGTGAAGAATGTTTAGGAAAATGGTCTCATTGCAAGGAATGCGAAGCATATTATTATCGAATCCAAACACGTCCTCAGCATGATCCAGCAATGCCTTAATGAGGGGATTGTTGAGTGTACCTACCTTGATCACAAATCTCTTGCAATCTTCACCTACATACACAACTAGGTGCCCTTTTGGGACATCTTTTGGTACATATGAACATGATGATGATAATGACTCTTCATCATTTTGGAATAAGAAACAGTATCCAATCCACATGTGATCAATTTTTTCATGAATTATTGCACATTTGATGAGAAAATTAGCCTTTACCTTTCCCAATTTAGTAAACCCCCTTAGCCAACTTTTGAGAAGTTTAACCTTCATGACCTTCATCATTTAAATTTACAAAATGCGAATGAAAAATTTGTGGTGAATTGAAGTAGAAGCAAGAGTGTTGAGGTTTATGCATGTAGAGATGTAGGCAAGCTAATTAGTGGGAGAAGATATGAAGTAAAATTAAAATGGACTTATATATATATATAAAGGATAATATATAATGAAAAAAAATAATGTCTAGATATTTCTAAGTGCTCAATGCCAAGACCTTCTCAATATTTTAGTATGCAAAAATTGCACTACTATATATGATTTGGCTCAAGTATATTTAATATATTTAATTTAGTACGAGTTGATTTTTTGCATACATGAATTGTACGAAATACCAACTTCTCTTATTGTGTGTAGATATAAGTGGTTTTTATAAGGAAGTTATATACCCCACACGATGGGAGTGATAGGAAAAAGGCACACAAGAAAGATAATATTGTGCTGGTTGGAACATGCACATACAAGCTAAGGGAAAAGAATAATAATTACATCAAAACACAGTGTGTTTAATCTCTTTGGAGATCAGATACGATCAGCGCTTGAGTCACTAATCTTGACGAGGTTAACAATTTTATTATGGTAAAAATAATCATAAATCTATCTTGGTTGATCAAGTTAATTAAAAATAAATACTACGCTTTATATCATATTCATCTTATCAACTTCAACTTTAATTAATAAATAAATAGTACATAAATTATTTATATTAGTGAGAAAAAAAATCTTTATAACTTAAGTAATGTAGAAC
>NC_029793.2:135246830-135248453 GCF_000816755.2 Arachis ipaensis | reverse complement strand
TCACATTAATAATTTACTAATAAGATTTTTATAGTATCAATTTCGCTAGAAATTCAACTTTTAACATTTAATTTTGTAACAAATAATTCAATGTCGTGCACAATTTTATTATGAAAAAGTATATGGTACTAATCTGTCAATTTATTGTCAATAATAATTAATTATTATATTTTAAATACATATATAAAGAGACACATCTAGAAAATATATTTATAAAGACATTTTTATTAGACATAGCTATAAAAAAGATATTTTTATTAGACACATCCACAGATATTTTTATTAAACACAGTTGTAAATAAAAGTTGACAGAAGTTGACAAAAATAATGTTGGTAACGTAGGGGGATTGTTTTATTATTGCATACAATTTCATTCGAAACATTGAAAAATTTATAAGGAGTGTATGCTTTTTATTACATATTCATATATCACTCTAGTAGAATATGTGTTAGTTGAATGCATGTAAAATAATTATTACTAGCTAAGAACTCCCCGTTCTAAAGATTTCAAAATAATACATACAATTATTTCTGTAATCATTAGTAGTTCAAATAACATAGATAATAATAATGTTATAACTAATTAGGTGATATGCCATTACCATTGATCACATATTTGTTTATATGCATATATTCAAACACATGCATGCACAAAATTATGTATCGAATTCAATGCATATAGATTTTTTAGGTGGATATGCAAATCCAGATAAAAACAGCAGCCAATAGATTTTTGTTCCCTAATTGGCACAAAACAAGAGATCCTCATCATGACACGCACTATTTTTTAAGAGCCAACAGATCTGCTAAAAATATTGATGGATTTTATCCCCAATCATTTTAGCTATCTGCCAATAATTCAACACTTGAAGTACAAAAGCATATGTGGTTAGAGGTTGGCAAGTCATTACTTCACATGGTGTATATATAAGACTAATTTTTTTTATATAGAGAAAATATTAGTATTTTTGTTATAAATAAAATTATTTGATGTAATTATAGATGAGTGTAAAAATTAAAAATATTTTAATATATTTCAAATTAAAGGTTGTTTAGACAAATTAAAAATGTCTTCTAATTGCACGTATAATGAAAGATTTAGAGATAAGACAAATTGAAAATAATTTTTTGAGTTGTTGTGTCGAAACTTTAGAAATTACAAAGTGTATAGTTACATTTTATATCAGACTAGTAAAGTATTAGATAAAAAAAAATGACAAATTTGACTGGTCTAAAAAATCTTTGAGATGTATTGAATTATTTTTAAGTATTTTTGAATATATTTTTGTCTTTTTCTTTTATATTTTTCTTTCTTGTGTATTTTTGTTCATTAACTCACCGTTAAATTATCATCATTTAGGGAATTAAATCAGAATATATGTAGCAGAGATTTTTCTTCCAATTTAGTTGGAAAATTGTAAATAAATTCATAATGAGCTTCAAATTAAATTACAATAAGAAATTAAGAATAATGTTACGTTATTCATAGATATTATACATAGACAGATATGATACCGAGATGTAGAGAGTAATAAAGGACTGTTATAACTGAAAGTGTAGCTGAGAGTTGATTAAGGCACATATATATATATATATATATGCTGAGGTAGTTAAAGTAGTTAA
>NC_029793.2:135246507-135246808 GCF_000816755.2 Arachis ipaensis | reverse complement strand
GTGTATTGATGTAGAAAAAGAAACCTCGTAACTCAAATACAGTTTTATTCAATTCTCTAATTCTTCTTCTTTGTATATGTTTACATTTTAGATTAGACATTAATTTTAATCAACTGACAGTGTAAAACATTTTATACAGTCGTACAATTACATCAGTTTTTTTAGATGATTATTCACGCTATTAATGTAAAAAATAGTTATTTTTACTGATGTGCCATTGTATAATTGAATGCACATGTAAAACTATTTTATATTGACAATGCATCAAAATTAAATTCTTTATATTATCATTTAAGGACAT
>NC_029793.2:135195731-135246354 GCF_000816755.2 Arachis ipaensis | reverse complement strand
AAGACATCTTTTATTTCATGAGCTAATTTTTAAATCTAAATTATAGCCATCTAATTTTAATTCTAATATGTTCAACCATTTATTCAGTATACCCCATTTAAATTAAATTTATATTTATGTCTCATTTGTTGATAAATTAAAATGAGCCCCAGCGATTCTTGAATTCTATAATTGAGATTTGCATGGGCCACAATCTGATAGTAATCTTAATATTGTCAGTTAAACAGAAGTGTCAGAATGTTGTAATTGAAATTTATTATTAACCTGTACTTCATATGTCAGTCACGTACCTACGTGTGTCTAAAAAACTAACATATGAAATTGTTTTATTATGATTGATTTGAGCGGATTTGTTAAGATTGTGTTGGATTGGAGTCTCATTTTGGGTTGCATTGAGATTGAATTCTTGTCTAAGGAATCCTCTTTCTTTTTCTTAACAATGCTATTTCATTTTCATATATAATAACATTAGATAATACTTTGATTTCATTTTATTTTTATCAATAAATCTGATGCATGTATTATAATTTATAAATCATCATAAACGACAACTTTTTAAGTGAAGATTACTTGTCACAAGAAATATAAATAAACACCTATTAATATATTAATGATTCTCGCTGCACCAAATTAAATGGATAGCTATACTTATTTTACTACTTTTTTCTTTTAAGTGTCTTTATTGAATAAAATTATGACATTTATTTATATAATTTTTTTACCGTCAGAAATTTAAGTAGTGTTTCAATGGTAAAATTACAATCTATATCTCTCACTTTTTCTTATTTTTTAATTCTCCGTGACCCTAATCGTTGTTGAGATGAGAAGGTAACAATGCACTTTTTACCATCATTCGTATTTTTGCTGTTCACCGTCTGGAATTGTTCAGCGTTTACCATTTACATTTGCTCGGCGTTCATCGTTCGTGTTTATTCGTTGTTCATTGTTCGAGTTTGCATTCGCGTTCATCTGGAAGTCACATTGTTCTGCTTCAAACTCTGTTGCGACCAATCCACGCACTCCACCTAGCCGTCGAACTGGTCTCCTTCGTCACCGCCGTGAGTTTCCTAAACCCGCCACCAAACAATACACGCACAAACTACTAGAAAAGTACTTATTACATATGGATATTTCCTACAAATTTTATCTCACGGAAATATAGACAGATTTTGGGAGGAAATTTTCGTCAGAAACAAAGAAAAATGAATTAGCATGAATTACAAATGGAAAAGAGGATCTGTCGATAATTCTGTCAAAAAAATTAGTATTTTTTCATGGAAAATAATTACCGACATAAAATTTGTCTGTATTTAAATGAGCATTTTATCAAATTATTATAGACAAAAAATCTCTCTGTAATTTAAAATTTTCCATCAAAAGATATTGACTTAAACCTAACTTAACCCCACTCTCTCAAGCTCCATTCACACTCCACACAAATAAAACACAAGCTTTTTCCTCTCTCCGTCGCACGAGCTGCTTCTTCTCTCTGTCACACGAGCTTCTTTCGCCACTACTACTGCTGCCACCGCTGCTCGCATCGCACGATATCTCTCTGTCATCCCTTGCGTCGCACAAGCTTCCTCTACCGCCGCTCTCATTGTGTCTACTCCCTTCGTTGCCATCGTCGCAGAGCTCTCTCCGCCGCCGCTCTCATCGCATCTGCTCCCTTCGTGAATTTCAAGTATACTCTGATTTTGTGATTTTGTTGCTTATGGCTCAATTTTTCTGTGCCAATTTTAGGTTTATCAATTTATCTTCACAGTTTCTATCTTCTTATTACTGTTGATGCTGATTGAGCTTGTTGTAGTTGTAGTGATGAAAGAGGTTTATCTTCACATGCTGGTATCTCGAAACAAATGGTAATTTTTCCCTTTCTATTCTCTTTTTTCTGTTTAAATGTTTCTAATTTTCAGCTTAGGGATTCGATCACCTGTTCTGAGCTTGTTCCACGATTCTACTCTATTTGTGATATTTTTGTGTGTGGATAAATGCATTTGCTTTAGTTTGAAATGAAAAATATTTTATCTCAATTTGAGCTTGAACTATTTATATCGAGCTATTACGTGTATAATTCTTGCTGTAGTTCTTAGTTTTTTAGTTGCTACTCTGAATTCTTAGCTCAGTTTACTTACTTGAAATTTATTGCAATTCCCTAGTATATGAATTTGTGAATTTTAGTTGTATATAAATTTACTTATATTTAGTTAATTTACTTTTAATTCATTCAAGGGAGAAATTTCATTGCTCCTTGCAAATGCTAAGGTACATCAAAATATGTACATCGAAAGTGTTTGGATCACTGGCGTGTGGTTAAAGTATGGATGTTGTGTATATTTTAGTTTGAAAGATTTGTATACTATCGCAATATCAATCTATATACTGTTTGCATAGGGTAACAACTATATGGTTCATAAGTGATGAATATGATTATTAGTTAATGGTTGTCAACTTATATGTGACAATGAGTAGATGCCACTTTTGTTGATATTCATATTTTTTTTCTATCTATTGTTATTAAGCTAGAGCAATTTTAATCTATAATGTAGTTTGAATTACTCTATTAAGGAATGCATGTGTATGGTGTAACAGAAGAGCATTGAGCGTAATCAATCAGAATCTAGTGTAAGGTCGACCTTATCTTTGTGTTGTTAACAAGAGACCTTTGCCATTATCAATTAATCTTATTTTACTTTACTTTTTGTTTTGGATAGAAATATTAATTTCATAGGACTTCTATGGTAATTATGTTAAAATCTTAAATGCCCTCAACTAGGTGAATATATTTGTGTTTAGATTTTATTTTGACGTGGTGTCAAATGTTAAATTTTTATTTTTAGGTGATTTTGATACTTTTATGTTACCTTGCTTTTAATGGAACTAATTTGTTTCACATAATTCTTTATTTATTTATTTTCTCCATTTCTTTGAATTTGAATGTTTGGAAGTCTGGTAGCGGAAGAAGGAAAGATGAAAAAGAGAAGCATGAACCAAAAGCAGGACAACGATGTATATGCACGTTATTTCATAAGGAATTCCATGTTTGATATCTTATTTCTATATCAACGATGTATGTTTGATATCTTATTTCTATATTTCATGAAGTTTTTATACTTTGAAAAGTCCCTTCTTTTTACCCCAAATTCTATAGGATCGGTTCCTTGAAAAAGGCCACTTGGTATATCTTTTATAAATGCCATTTATAGACTTGAAGTTTGGTGCTTTAAATTTTCTTTTTATCATTATCTCCACACAATTTTGATAATTTAATTATAAAAGTAAGCCCTTTTTTGTGATAAAGGTACATGCCTATGCCTTTCATTTTGGAGCCTTCTGCTTCTGAGTTCGTCAGGCTTCAAAAACTCTAACACTCGGATTCTGGTAATATAAGCTATTATGATAAGACTAAGTTTGTTGATCATAGTATACCTGTAATTTTACTTATTCTTTTTTTGAGCAGGGATTGTCGAGGTAATTTTGGATAGGCCTAAAAATAAGAATGCCATAGACACCAAATTAATGAGAGGGTTAAAGCATGCATTAGAGTTGATTAATCAAGATTCTTCCACTAATATTGCCATCATCACTAGTTCAGTTCCTTGTGTCTATTGTGCTAGTTTAAGAGTACATTAGTGGTGCAAAATTTATAACTCACAAATTAACCGGCAAGGGTACTGGGTAGTACTAAGTAGTACCTCAAGTGAATGAGGGTCGATCCCACGAGAATTGATGGACTAAGCAACAATGATTGAGTGATTCACTTAGTTAGACAAACAGAAAATGGTGTTTTGAGAGTTTAAAAATATTACAGTAAATTCAGAATATTAGAAAGCAAGCAATAAATTGGTGTGAATAATATGGG
This sequence comes from Arachis ipaensis, assembly GCF_000816755.2. NCBI lineage: Eukaryota > Viridiplantae > Streptophyta > Magnoliopsida > Fabales > Fabaceae > Arachis > Arachis ipaensis. Next base: position 135,242,492 of record NC_029793.2, on the reverse strand, counting down.
AGAAAACAGTTAAGGTGTCAGAGATATCTATCTTCCGGATTGACTTTTCTTACCAACTATTTTAATCATGAAAGATTCAATTCATAGCAAACTATATGTGACTAAACCCTAATTTCTTAGACCTTTTTAGTCTCTTCTAACCTTCATCAGATGCCAATTCCTTGGTCACTTGATTTCAATTAGAGGATTAAGTTCAATTCTAGTTTATGTGCCATAGAAACCCCAATTACCCAAATATAAGAGGATTATATGTCACGTATCCCGTTAAGTCCAGATAATTAGTGATTTAGGAGAATTAGTTTTCAAGCTGTTGTTCAGGTAAATAGCTTTTCCTAGGTTTACAAGAACTCAATTAGAATAACGGTCATACTTCCGTTCCACCCAGATTTATAAGATGAAGAATGAATAATATTATGAATTCTATAATCTTTTTACTTCGGATTAATCCTTGAACACAGCAAAATTTCTTTCAATCTCTTTTCTTTGGTGCTTTGCAACTTGAGCCTAGCCGTGACTTTAAATGCTTTGTCTCAAGCTTTACTTGACACAAAAATACCACAAGCACTTGACTGGAGAACTCTCTTTTGGTTCTGATTTTTCTTTTAGTTACTCCCAGACAGTGGTGCTCAAAGCCTTTGGCATGCTTTGTTAAATACACTTGATCTCGACTCTTAGTGCTCAGTCTCAAGGATTACTTGATACATTTACACCACAAGCATATGACTAGGGAAACAACTCTTTGAGCTTTTAATCATGTCTAACCTCCCTAGTCATTGATGCTCAGAGCCTTGGACCTTGCTTTTATTTTTCTTTTGCTATTTCTTTTGCTTCAAGGATTAAGCTTTTGTTTACTTCAGAGAATTTATAATAGTTCTCTAAATTCTTGTTCCTCATGCATCAACATCCTTTTATTCAAATTAAAATATGCATTATTCATATCATGCATTCAGAATCACAGATAATACCACCACATTTAAGTATATAAGACTATTTTTTAATATAAACTCAATTTCTCATGCAGTACATCACTTCTTTTCTTTTTCTTTTTAGATTCAAGCTCAGTGAGCGGTACATGAGACATCTCTTCAATTAAAAGATAAATAACTGAAATTTCAAAGTAACAGAATTAAACTAGAACCTAGGACTCATAATTACTAAAGATCATGCAGACATTCAAGTAAAATAGCAGAAAACAGGAATATAACATAATAAGAACGGGAGGAAATATAGAATGAAAGGAACTCAACCACCTCAGTTATCCTAGTAGCCGTCTCATTCTTCAGGCTGTGCTTCTCCGTGAAGATAATTTGCCTCCTTTTGGTGCTATTAAAATAAACAGAAAAGCCACAAGTGAAGTGACAATACCAAACTTAAAAGTTTACTTATCCTCAAGTAAAGAAAAACTAAAAACAGGGAGGGATATAAAAAGTGTACGGATGAGTAAAAATAATAATTTTTATAAAAGAAGAAGACAATGATAAAAGGACAAGAGAGGTTAAAATTAATTAAATATATATATATATATATATAAAATACAAAATCCAAAAATATTAAATAAATATTTAAATAAATAAGGGGACAAAATTATCCCAATTCTAAGTTAAGTAAAGCTCCAATGCATATGTGATAAGAAAATTAAAAGAAAAAGTTAATACATGAGTATGTAATGTAAAAATGGGAAATTATGGGTAGCTAAATGAATTAGAATTAAATAGAGTATGTGTATGTTAGGTGAAAGTTTAGGTTAGTCAAAGATTCATATTTTAGCTTACTTAGTCATATATATACCCTCACCCTAACCTTAGCCCCATTACAACCTTGGAAAAGACCTCATGATGTTGCATTGGGATGATGGGGTTGGGAATCATATATATAAGCTAGAAAGAATAAATGGGGAAAGGAAAGATATGTTTCAGGAATAGGTTGATTTAGTTTGGAAGAATTAAACACAAAGAAGATGGCGCCTAACTTAGGGAGAACGGCGCCTAACTTTTGGGTGCCCGAATTTTTTGTTCCTGCTGCGTTTAACTTGGTGAAACCCAAGTTAGGCGTGACCTCCCTTTCTCTTTTTTTTTTAGATAGAGTGGCTCTTAACTTCAGAATGGCCAAGTTAGGCGCCACCCACCCCGTAAAGAATGCCTCGTACATGCCTCTTGTGGCGCCTAACTTTAGGAAACCAAGTTAGGCGCCACCCTCCCAGTAGCCAATGTCAATTTCGATGCATAGTGTGGCGCCTAACTTCAGAAAGTCAAGTTAGGCGCCACCCTATCCGACTCCAACTCTTCCAGGGTGTTCGAAACTCTGTCTGCTTGTACTTGTTTCTGTTCTAATCACTCTGCATGATCCAAATACACATAAAACAAAGGAAAAATAGTAGAAACTCAAACAAAATTAATAAAATTAAAAATAAAAAAATCAAAATAAAAATCAGACTTAAGGATACGAAAACATCGGGTTGCCTCCCGACAAGCACTTCTTTACTGTCACTAGCTTGACGGTCAGCTCCTCTAAGGAGGAGGACCATAGGGGCTCAGCTCTTCACCCCTCACTGTGAACTTCTTTCCTGTGCTCTCATGGATCAACTCTATATGCTCAAGAGATAGGATCCTGTTCACTGTATGAGGTAGGATTGGGCATGCAGTGAATACCACCTTCATTCTTGAGGAGAAGTCTTCAGTGGGAATCTTCTTATTTCTCAATCCCCTGGGTACTTTCTTCTTTTTGTGAACCTCCTCCTTGGTGGATGATGCATTTCCGACACCAAACTTAGGTTTGATGTCAGGGAGAATTTTGTTGATTGTCACCAAATGAGGTTTGAGCTGCAGATTCTGTTGTGCATCATCAGGGGGTTCTTGAAGGTTTGGATTAATAAGCTCAGTCTGCATGTACCTCTCCTCTTCACCTGCTGAATGCATATCTTTGAAGACATGAAAGATCAGTTGCTCATCATGCACTCTAAGCACTAATTCACCCACTTCTACATCAATTAAAGCTCTCCCAGTAGCTAGGAATGGTCTTTCTAGAATTATAGAGGCATTCTCATCCTCCCCCGTGTCAAGAATCACAAAATTTGCTGGGAGAAAGAACTTGCCTACTTTGACCAAGATATTCCCCACTAATCCATATGCAGGCTTTAAGGATTTGTCTGCCATCTATAATACTATCCTTGTGGGTTGTGCCTCTTGGATTTTCAGCTTCTTCATCATAGATAAGGGCATTAGATTTATGCTTGTACCCAAATCACATAGGGCTTTCTCAAATGTGGTGCTCCCACTGGTACATGAAAATTGAAAGCTCCCTGGATCTGGTATCTTCCTTGGCAAGTTATTCTGAATTATGGCACTACATTCCTTAGTCAAGACCACTGTCTCATCTCCCTTTAAAGGCTTCTTCTTTGACAATAACTCCTTTATGAATTTAACATAGAGAGGCATTTGCGCCAAAACTTCAGCAAAAAAAAAATTGATTTGTAGCTTTCTGAAAACTTCCAAGAACTTTGAAAACTGCTTGTCCTTGGTCTCCTTTTGAAGTCTCTGAGGATATGGCATCTTAGGCTTGTACTCAGGAGCCTTAGACAATGTCGGATGTGTGTCAAGAGTAATTGAAAAAGGGTTGTCTGTACGCCTAGGAGGGGCGTGTATTACTGTGTCTTCAGTCTGCTCTGGAGCTTCTTTTTCAACCGGCTCCTCAGTAACTTGTGCTTCCGTACTTGCCACTTGTCCACTTATCAAGGTGATAGCCTTGCACTCCTCTCTTAGATTTGGAATTGTGTTACCAGGAAGGCTATTAGTAGTTCTCTGATCAATTTCATTAACTTTTGTGGCTAATTGACCCATCTGAATCTCCAAGCTCTTGATTGATGCTCTGGTTTCCTGTATAAAACCCGCCATTAGTTAGTTTGTTTCTTGAGAAAAATGACTGAACGAGTAAGTTTGTTTCTAGCAAATTGACTTTTGTAGCTAAAAAAAGAGCGGAAAAAATTTCCTCGCTAATTTGTCACAAATTAATTAGCTAGTGACAATGTTCTAGCAAATGAGTCACTTAGGGGTTCAATCGAATAAAAGTAAAGTAGCGAGGGATATTATTTTCACTATTCTATCGCAAGTGTTTGATATACAATTAGCGAGAAATAATTGACACACTAGTTCGTCGCTAAATAAACTTTGTGTAAAAAGGCTAATTAGTGAGGAACAATAATGTTACTAGCTAATCCGTCACAAAGATTTGAAATGCATTTTGCGATGGACAACTTCCTAGCTAATTTGTCACCAAAATTTTTATTTTTAGCGAGCAACTAGTTTCTCGCTAATTTGTCACATAATATTGTAAAATTTAAAATTAGGGTAGACAGAAAATAGTCATCGTTAACTCGTCGCAATGTATAAATCATTCAGCTAGGGAAGTGTTCCTTGCTAATTACTCGCTAAAGTAGAAATACAGATATCGAGCACCTAGGACCTAAGTAGCGAGAAATTTGTGACAATTTAACAACTGACACACTTCGTTCGCTGATTTCAAATCGCTGATTAGCGAGCAAAATACATCTGTCGCTAAGTTGTCGTAAATTTAATTTAGCGAGCGACTTGGCAACTACAATCTTGTTGCAAAGCAAAAGCTATATCCTACCTATTTTGTAGCAAATTACTCGCTAATCTCGTTGGAAATCCGTCGCAGAGTTATAACAAATCCAAAGCTAACCGAGAAAATGTTAAAAGTAACTGGTCATAATTGAGTCACTAATCAAAAGCTTATTTAGTGAGGAATTACGACTGCTTAACAACTGATAGACTTTCCTCACTTATTTCATGTTGCTACTAATTTAAATTCATGAAAACTTTGAAGCAAATTTGCCAAGCACGATAATATAATTTGTCACAATTTTGTCATTAATCTAAAACTATTTTAAACAAGAGAATAATTAAAGTCCCAAAGTCATGTGCATTTGACTCTAAAATCAAACTCGTAAAAATAAAATCCTAAGTGACTTAGCTCGATTAACCAGAAAAAATAGCGAATTAAGCTAGTTAACTTCCGGGCCAAACGGATGCCTTTTTTTTTAAATAAGCTAGTATATATATTTTTTTACTTTGTGGATCCAATTTAGAATCCGACTAACCCCTAAAAAAAGTAACACGCACTACAAGAAAATCACCCATTCAGCAATACTTTTTTTAAGCTACATTTAAAAAGCGTAACCTGTTCATAAAATAGGCTACGCTTTTCTTTGTGTTTCCCTTTGATAAGAGAATATGAAACACAATAATGGAATCACTTGAAAAGTGTCTCCTTAGATATTAAAATGATCACTTATAAAGCGTATCCTTATCTTAATATTTATGGATACACTTTTCTAACCAAAAAGAACGCTTTTGAAGAGTAACCTAGGCTGCGTTTATTTATAGGCACGAGATATTGAGACAGGGACATTGAGACACAAAGTCGTGTTTGACAGATGAGATATAGACAAAGATATTGTGTCTAGAGACACTGAATTAGTGTATTTTGTTTCCATCCTGACAGGAAGAATACATAAACACTAATAAGAGACAACTTATTCAATTCTTTTATTATTCTTATTAATTTTTCCTAATTATATTTTCTTATTGTTCTATTTTTCTTCCCAGATTTTTTAATGAAAAAATAGAATAAATTAGACTTTCATAAATTGTTCTAATTTATCACCAAATAAAATATAAGAACATTAATTTTTGTGTCTGTCATTTGTGTTTTGTTTTCATTGTCTTATCTTGTCTAGTTCTCAGAACCAAATGCAATCTTAGAGTCAGTTTGGATTGACTTCTGAAAAAAAATACTTATTTTCCTACAACATTTAATTTATCTATCGCAACATATACTGCAAATAACACTTAAAAAATGTTGTCTAAATCAATTAAAGACAACACTTAATATTTGTTACACAAAAATAAAGCTCTTGCAACTCTTTTTTAACAACATACCATAAATGTTTCTTTTGATCAATTAAAGTACATGTAAGAAGTATTGTTTTTGTAAATTAAACAAGCAACATTTGTGATATTTGTATATCACACTTTATAAGTGTTGTTCTTAAATTTTTAATAAGCTTCCCGTTATAAATGTTGCCAAAAATAAATTAAAATTTTTCCCTAACAATTTTGACTTTCCCTCCAAATATTTTAACAAAAATTACTTTTTTTCTTTCTTTAACTTAGCACAAATACATCTTTATAGTTTACATGTTATTTACTAATTCAAATCCTTATTGAGTTCAAAACAAAATCCAAGCCTTATTTTCAATTAGAAACCCTAACCCCAACCCATTTCAAAATTTCATTGCGCGATTTACTCTTCTGCCTTTGCAGTCCTCGTTGCTGCTCTTGATTTTCTCATCGTTGCTTGTCAAGTTGTGTTCCTCTCTGCTCGTAGCGCCATCATTCTCATCGCTACTCGCGTGCCATCGTGCTCATCGCTGCTCGCGGACCATCGTTCATCGCTGCTCTGCATTTTGAGCTTCTAAATTTTTCTTTGCTCGATTCCAATTTACTTGCCTTCTTCTACTTGCGGCATTTTGCGTCGCCCCCAGCTGGATGCTGATATGCTCCATTCCCCCGTGGTGCTCATGCTCTTTCCATCACAGATAGGCTCCTTCTTTTACTCTGCTTTGTTATGGCTGAAGTTGATGTGAAATTCTGGTAATGAATTTTTTTCTTCTTTGATGAGAAATTACTGCTTAATTAATTATGATCCTATAAAATCACTGCAATATTTTATTGTTATTATGTATTCGTCGGCCTGTGCTTTAATCACTAAATGATGTCAATTTTAGGGCTTGGAAATTAATTATTGTTGGTGGAATCTCAATTTAGAGAACTTAACATTGGATTCATAGTTATTGTAGGTGTTGGAGTTGGCTGAGAATGCTTCTAGTTCAATCAATTTACTGCTAGGTTTTTCACAATGCTTCCAATTACCTGCACTTTTTCTTTTTCTCTACCTAACTAAACTTACTTCTTCAGAGAGGAGGAAGAGGTTGATAGATTCAGCAAAGTTCAAGAGAGTTTCTTTACAAGTTCTTCAACTCTCAATATACTTGAATTCATGTTAGTGGTCAAAAACTATTATACTTAGAACTTTCATGAAAATAAAGCAATTAGTGATGTATTGTGTGCAGTAGAGATTCTTTTTCTCTCCATTTCTTACATTGATAAATTTCTATCTGTAAACTTTGCTTCTCCATGCTCAGTGTTTTAGTTTATCGATGTTTCTTCCATTGCATGCTATTGCATCGTAGGCATTCATTCAATGCCTTTCTTTATGATATATCTTATCAAACTTCATAATTCTAATTAATTAATTAATTATTGCTTTTTCACTTCTCAATGTTCAGGAAGTATGAGAAAATTAATCCTCAAATGTGCAGAAATTCTGCTACATCACTGAAGATACATACATGAAATCAGAGGTAAATTTTAAAAAATAAATGTGCTTTGTTAATTCTTCTTGCTTCAATTTGGTAGATCTTGTTGCTTGTTGCATTTTAAAGCTCTGTTAAATGTGATTTAGTGCTAGATGCACTGCATATGAGAATGAGGTTTGGTATATACATCTCATTTTTTTATATATTAGTTTTCTTTTCTTAAATTATGTTTATCCATGATCTGATGTTTATTATATGTAGTTGAAATAAGATGCTTCCTTAAGTGTAACCTATTGATTAGTTTGAATCTCTAGACTACTTAGAATATTTTTATTTATTTATTTATTTTGTTGCATTTCCATGATTTAACCGTTAATCTTTATATTTGATGAAAATAATTTTGAACCTCGATCTTACACAGCTTACTGGATATGAAGGTAATCTCTCTTTGAAGAAAAGTCCATATTGGATGGCTCCAGAGGTATCTTATTCTTATTCTTATTATACATTAATCTCTGATACCTTAATCCATTCCTCTGTAATTTATTGACAATCTAATCAATTCTGTGGTAGCTTATGCAGACTAATATGCATTAGGATAACAACCTAGAGCTGCTGATTGATTATTTTGCAATGTTTATTCATGCATGCTAGCTAGCATGTCTTCGAAGTTCTGAGTTACTATTTTTTCTTCTTCTTTTGTAGTTTAACGTTAATTATTACTATTAATATTTTTATTTTTATTTTTAATAAAAGAAAGAATGTTTGCTATGTTTTGCAATGCTCTTGTCTCTGATTATTAAAATCTTGTAGGGTCAATGCTGTCTCTAAGAAACATTTTCCAGAAGGAGGCTTGATCCGGCACATAAAGTCCTCCACTGTTGAAGAATTTTCTTGCTTCTTCACATAATCATTTTCAACCATCAAAAGCTTAGGGAACTCAATGTTATTATTTGCTTAACCACTAAACAGAGGTAGGAAAAAACAAATGAATGAACACTATTCATGTCTTGCAATTTTCAATTTGAAAAATAAAAAAGCAATTATGGAAATTAAAGATTTGAGCTGAGGCTTACATATCTGTAATTTAGGGTTGATTTTGATTTTCTAGGGAGTAAAGCAATGGCCTCTCCTTGGGATCATATGGGGAAATTACAAATGTGGCTCAGTTAACTGGTCTAGATGCAGTTCGTTTGATTGGGTTGATTGTGAAAACGGCGAGCACGGCGAGGATGCATAAGAACTGCAGGCAATTTGCACAGCATCTCAAGTTGATTGGAAACTTGTTAGAGTAGCTGAAGATCTCGGAGCTGAAGAGTACCCTGAGACAAGGGAGCCATTGGAGAAGATTGAGGATGCATAAGTCATGTATTTCATCCAGAGGACTTATTTAATTATCGTTTCATATTTTGATATGTGAATTAGAAATTATTACATAATAGTATATTTGAAATATTTTAATTTGATAACATTAGAATAGCTTTGGTTTAGCAACAAAATTCCTACAAATTTGATTAAGAATTTTCAAAGATTAGCTATAGATTTGCTACAAAATGTGACAGATTTGTGATCATATTAGCAGACAACTTGCGACGAATTAGATTCGGAAAAATTCCTTGCTAATTAGCATCAACTAAGCATTCTATTTTGTCTACGAAGTTAGCTTGGATTTAGTGATGATTCTACTGCAGTAGAGTTTGTCGCTAATTAGCGACTACTTTTTAGTCTATTTCTTCTATGAAATCAACTTTTACTTTAGTGATGGATTTGCAACTATCTATTCGGTAGCTAAAAAACTTTCCGATGAATTAGCGACTATTGTGTTTGCCTCACTGATCTGCTACTTGTAATTAGCGAGGAAAGCATTAGTTGCTAGGTGGTAGCTAATCTGTCACAAATTATATTTTGCGTCAGATTAGCAATGATCTTACAAATATTTTTGTTGTAGCTAATCGGCCATATTCTTGTAGTGTGAATCAAAACATTTGGTTGTATGGTGCTCAATATTTTCTGTTTTCCTTGAGGTTTTGAAGCCTGCATCAATTTGTTGAAATTATTATGATGAAATAACATGCTTCATATCATTGGCTTGTATTTTATACTGTGATCACATGCAATCTGTAAAACCTAGATCTCTTTTCCAGAGTTATTTCTGGGAAATCAAAACTAGTGAAGGTGGATATGGTCTACATGAGCTACTGAAATATCAAAAAAGTGTTCTCAGTGGTATGTTCCTTCAAACTCTTTTTTTTCTTGTAGCGTACACTTTCTAGCACAACTCCTGAGGGAATTTCATGTTTTAGAGAAAGCTAAAGTGGATATATATTTTCTCCATAGTCTATTTAGAATAAGATGCTTGGGTATCTATTCATTTGTTTGCTAATCTGGACTTACAGGCCCCTCAAATACTAATTGATATATGTAAGTATTATTTCAGAGGAATTTTCTATACTGTATTTGTGGCCTTCATATTTGGTTGACCCTGTCTAATTGTTTTTCAATATTCAAGTAATGCTTGGGTCTGGAAATCCTGTACACTCTGATTCCTTTGATATCCCCTATATTAGTAGAGACCTCTTAAATTTCAACTTATGTATTTTCGTTGTCTTTTAACATTTGATATATGTTCTAGTTTCTAAATACAGTTGTGGATTTGCTAACTCGTGTTTTTAAATTGAACAGAAATTTCTTGAGCACAACTTTCTCTTGGAGAAGTTATCTCATGTGGCTCTAGTATATGTTATCAATGAAGAGAGTGAGCCGCCGTTCTTCACTCGCTTCTTTAAATGGGATTCTAGAAAATCTGCAATAAGTTTCTCAATGCAATTACCTAATATGACTTCAAACAGTTTTTAAATTCTGACTATTGTTCTTTCCTTTTCTTACCTTGTAGATGTTGAAAAATTCATTTCAGAGGAAGCTTACAATAGTGAAAAATGGGGGTGCTCCACTTCTGGATGTAAGGCTTGAAATTCCATCAGGATTCGTCACAAGAAAGTGGTTTTCTTTGACAATTTTATGAGGCACTGTGGTTTGGTTACTAATGAACCCGTTTTTTATATTGGGTTGGGTCATTTTGATGTGAATAATGATGATGATGATGACGATGATAGTGCATCATCAGAAAATGGCATCTTGATCAACAAGAAGAATTTGTATGATTCTGACACTCTTTTGTGATATATTCTTTACTCAAATTAGCATATTTTGTCAATTAATCATGAGTCCTTTTATTCTTGAATGCTAATTAGATATGATGTAATGAATATTATGTTTGTCTATGTGATTTTTGGCTTTCTTTTTTTTAATTCATAGTGTGTTTGATAGAGTAAATTTAGAAAACAAACCTAAATTATTCATTTAGTTTTAAGAGAGATTTTCTTCTTTTATTTTTGGGTCTGAGTTTTATTGGATTGGCTTTTTAAGTGTTCTTATAACAGCTTTTTTTTAAGTGTTCTTATAAGGGCTTATTTCACAACAATCAATCTAAATTGAGTCCACATCTTTTTCAGGTCTAGAAAACAAAGGCAACATCTGCTTTTGGTACATTGTGACTCAAACCCAAGGTATGGGAAATAGAGGAAGACAAACCCAGAATCAGTTAACAAAAAATAAAACCCACAACATTCTTACATACTTAGCAACTCAACCAATTTGGTTTGGTCTAGTAGTTAGCTAATTAGTCCGCTTAAACAAGTATTAGAGGTTCGAATCCTGCCTTAAGCATACAACATTAGCCAATGACAAACCCTTAAATGGAGTTCCAATCAAAATTAAACTCATAAAATAATTATATGTTTAATCAATTCAGCACATAGTTAAAATTTGGATAAAAATACATGTTTGAAGAACACTAAATATATTTTAAAATTATATAATTATTTCACAAGTTTTATAATACAATTTGAATGAAAATAATATAATAAATTAATTATTTAAAGTTTAACTCAAATGCATACAATTAGACTTATTATTCAATGATATATAAGAAATAATCATTTATCTTCCAATTGTCTATCTATAAAACGTTATTTATATTAGATATTGATTATTATTATTATTAAGTGATATCTTTCAAATAAAAATTAACAGTGAACTAAATGTAATTTTGGGATGCATAATGCTGTAGGTCAGTTGGACCTCCTAATAGCCATGAATTGGGTAGGGTGGGATTTAAATTTTAAACTATATTCCAATTGTATTTGCCTATTTAAACTCTCCAATTTAAATTTTATCCGTATTATAAATCTCTTAATTCAACTTTATTCGATCTTACTTGTAAAAATAAATTTATTTTTATTTAAATACAATATTTAATCCCTTTACATTTCATAACAAAAAAGATTATTTATATACGATTAGTAAATTGAATTACTAATTTAATCATATTAAGTATTGGACAAATGACTTATATAAACTAAATGCATGAAAAATTTATGTATATCACCCAAATTAAATGATGGTACGCAAATCTCCTAAAAAGCATTACTATGTAAATCGAATTAGTATAATTAGAACTATAAAATCTAGTAGTAATTTTAATTAGATAGAATAGATTTATTAGAAAAGTCGAAATACACGTAAATCGAATTAATCCATTTCGATTTTAGCATGTACCAAGTAAATCGATACAGGTAGCACAGATTTATTATGCAACACACCCGGTTTCTAAATCCTCTAATAATTCGAATTAAACTAGTTCGAATTAGCTCATGGTTTGGTGCCAATACTAATTCGAAATAGGTGGTTTCGATTTACACAATGGTAAATCTATCCAACATGTTTCGATTTATACACGAATGAGTGGTCAATGTAAATCTACTTGACCTGTTTTGATTTACATGCACTTTGCCTATATATATAATTCGAATTCACTTCATTCGAATTACATTTCACCACCCATACTCTACTAAATCCAGAGAAAGCGACGCAGCCTATCAACATGGAAGACAACCCAAATTGAATCTACTACTTAGATGGAGTCGCACATATCGCTAGTAGCCTGCATGAGGAGGTTAGTAAAATAAAATATTTATTTAAATTTCATTTTATTTTCTATAAGAAATAAACTATTTGATAGTTTTGTTTAAATCGGTTAGATCTTGTTTATTAACATGATTAGAATGTATAAACTTCAAGTAGTAGTTAGAGGTTTGATTTAGGGATCACAATGTGTTAGAAGTCATTTATTGATATTAAACTGTTTAGAACATGAATATTGTAATTGATAGAATCTATAAATCTCGAACAGAGGTAATAGTATTGATAGAAGGATGGTAATGTGTTAGAGTATATAAATAAAAAATGCATGTTGGATAAAGAATTCTGAGAGTTTAATAGATATATGGTTAAAGTTAATCTACAATAAAAATTATCCGTTTTAGATAATTTATTTTTTGTAGAGTTTTGTGATTGTAAGAGTATTTTTTAATGTGATGCAGCCCCACCGCTGCATCTCGCATATGAGGAGGCAGCATGGTATGCCGTTAGACGATAGGATCATACCGTACGTTCAGATGACTAGCCTGGCCCATCTCACAAGGCTCAATGATCACTGGTTTAAGTTGGATAAGCCGTTAGTCAGTGTATTTGTGGAGAGATGGCGTCCAGAGACTCGTACCTTTCATCTCTTTTGATTTAGTAGTTTGTTGTATTTTTCTTGAGTTAATTTAAGCTTGTTATTTGGGACGTAAGTTTGGTACTCGTGGTGTTTGGTATTTAAGTTTGATACTCGTATTGTATGGTATTTAAGTTTGGTACTCGAACTATATGTTATTTTAATTTATGACTGGTGTTATATGTTATTTAAGTTGGCCCTCGTGTTGTGTGTTACTTTAGTTTGGTACTCACTTTGTATGTTATTTAGATTTAAGAACCATGTTATTTAAGGAGGATGTTGTATGTTTTGACGCTCAACACGGCCTCCTCTTTATCCTGAAATTGTTGATCAATTTGGAACTCAGCTAGTCCTCCTGTATCCTGTGTGTCTTTGGCCCCAAATCCGACAGGCATGGCAGGGTCCCCTTACTATCTCATGGTATCCAGGTCCAAAGTTGAAAAGTGCGGTGGGTATTGCAGTGTTCCTGAACTAGCTGCTCCACCACCCCCAGTTGGAGTATTCCTCTCATCCTCATCATCGCTATCATCGGCAATTGTGGCAGTCTCCACATCATCATCGTCCTTATCCTGAAATACATCTTCCACACCATTCGGTGCTCCACCTTGCCAGAATTCTGAGACCACATCATCAATGCCGGCCACCGCAAATGCGGCATCAACTACGGGCACAGTATCAACCCGTTTTCTGTCACGAGTGCGGTTTAAACAAGGTTCAGAAAACCGGACCAGTCATCAAACCGCTCTAGTCACTGGTTCACTAGTTCACTGGTCTAACCGGTTCAACCGGTGGTTCAACCGAAAAAACTGTTTTAGAGTAGAATAATAAATAAATTATAAATACACATCCTAAAATATAATTATAGTCTGATATAAATCTTAAAATATCTTCGAAATTTAAAACACTACATAAAATATCATCAACCAAATACACATCCTAACATCATGGTTTATCAATAATCAAAATCCGCAAGAACTTGTTGCAAATCTGCTTCGGTGGGATGATCTTCACCTTCATTCCCACCCTGATCAGCAGAAGAAAGAGATGCAGCATAAAGACCACTACTACCACCGCCACTTGGATATAAATCAGCATCAATTTCACCTAATAAAATAGAAATGTTATCATTATATTATAAACTAACAACATTCTAATAAATCATTAGAAACTAAATATACTATACTCACGCAATAAGTCATCCACATTACTAGGAAGATCAGGCTCTTTCTCTACAACCTCTTCAGTCACCCAGAAGTCAACTTGACTGATACTTTCATAATCAATTGGATCATGCTGTGTCTTTTGCTTTCTTTTTTCTTTTTCCTTCCTAAAAGGTTAAATACAATATATGGAGATTTAATAATTTACAAATTTATTATGATAAAGATTACAAATGAAACAATATAGTATTTCATGAAACATATATTACCTGGATTTAAGACGCAAATTATAGGTAACATAAATAATGTCATTCAGTCTATCATGCTCCAATCTATTTCTTCTTTTTGTATGAATCTGGTCAAAAAGGCTCCAATTTCTCTCATACCCAGAAGAAGCAGATGCTTGGCTAAGAATGCGAACAGCTATCTTTTGTAGATATGGAGCAGAGCCTTCGAATAACCTCCACCATTCATCTACCAATTATAAAACCATAACATATTATAAGATATTAATTAAGAACATAGGAGCTCAAAATAAGTTACTATTGATTAAACAAATATTCAACCATATTCTTACCAGGCTTAAGTTCAGATGCAGCTGGAATAACTTCTTGTCTGTCAAAACTTTCCTTCCGATCTCTATATAAATGTATTTCTTTCATTGCCTGAACTGAATCCAAATTGTTACACTTGCAATACAAGGTAACAAGATCAAGCAAACCTCGCATAACATCAGGTGCTTCTTTATAATTTTCATTAAAAAAGAATTTAGGATTCAGGAAGTAAGCTGCCGCATGAAGATCTTTCTTCAAATGCTTGTCCCATCTTGAGTTGATAATATCTGTGTACGGCTGATATGCAGTCTTGGATTGCCTAAACATCCCCTTAATTGCATCTTCTGCCCTTAGCATTCCTTCATAAACATATCCCAAAGATGGGGGGTCATCAGCATCAACAACCCTCAGCAAGTAAATCAGAGGGCTCACAAGTTTACATACAGTAAAGCAATCGTCCCAAAATTTGGCATCCAGAATAATAGCACTCACAGCTCTACCAGTAGCACTCCTTCCTAATTTGTGATCAGTGAAAATTGAATCTACAACCAATTGTTGCAACTCCTTTTTACAGTCAAAGATGCTCTTCAATGTAATAAACACAGTTGCAAACCGGGTTGCACCAGGACGTACAATTTCTCTCCAACGAGGTCTTTGTCTTAGCCAAGATAAGAAAACCGTATGATTGTACACAAATACTGTGATCTTTGAAGCACGAGTTGCAAGGTTAGAAATATGCGCCATGCTGCTTATATCTTTTAAAATAAGATTAAGGCAATGAGCAGCACATGGTGACCAATAGATATTATCATATTTTCTATTGATAAGCCTACCAGCAGCAACATAATTGGCCGCATTGTCAGTCACAACATGCACAATATTATTTGGGCCAATCCATTCAATCACCTCAGAAAACAAAGTACACAAGTGTGAAGCATTTTTTACCATACTGGAAGCATCTACTGATTTCACAAAGCACAAACCTTTAGAACAATACACCAAGAAATTGATTAACGTTCTTTGTCTTTGATCTGTCTAACCATCAGCCATGAGGGTACATCCAGTTTCCTTCCATGCACTCCTATAACTATCAACTAGCATTTGACTTTCTCTTTTAAGATCAGCCAACAAATGAACCCTTAACTTATCATAAGAAGGCCCCTTGTAACCAGGTCCAATACCAGCAACACCATCCAACATATCTTGGAAATATGGCGACATCACAGCATTAAATGGAATTTTACAATCCAAAAGCCACCGAGTAAATCGTTTATCAACCTCGTGTATCGCCTCTTTGTTTTGCATAACACTTTTAATACTTGGTTGAGCTCATGGAGTTGTTCTTGGTGCAAACATAGGAGGAATGACTTTGGCTTTTTTCTTTGGATCGCCTCCAACTCCTTGCTGACTCGAGGTACGCTGCTGTTCCTGTTCTTCTTGAGCTATTGCCTCATCAATTGCATCTTCTACCTCATCACCACCCTCTTCACCAAAACTTACTTTTCTTTTCTTTTTGCTGGCCTGAATATCTTTCAACAAACTTTCCATCTGTTTTTCCACATCATATGGAACTTTAGGACATTTTTTCACGTCTCCAGTAATCTTTGCTAGATGTTTCTTCATCCTGTGAATTCCACCTCCATTGAAAACTTGTAGACAAAATAAACATTGATATTGTGGTTTTCCATTCACGTGTTGTAGAGCAACATATTTCCAAGCTAAATTTGTTTTTCCCCTAAGGTTAGAAGAACCTTGTGAATGACTATCGTTAGCACTACGGGAATTAGGATTAGCAGCATCATTCGGAATAGGAGTATCGGCAGGCATGTTATTATTCACAGAAGCATTGTTATCAGCAGTTGCTTCTTGATTAATACTATCTTCCATAACTGAAATTAATAAAACATGTATGAAATTAAACAACACAACACAACACAACACAACACAATGAACATACACAGAAATTGAACAGTTCACAGATGGAGTTCCAGAAATTGAACAGTTCACAGAGCAAGTGCACAGAGCAAGTTCACAGAAATTGAACAGTTCACAAATGAAGTTGAGCTGAAAATAGAAGACCAGCCAGCTTAACATTCAGATTTTTTATTTTTTATGCTTAGCATCCGCGGTTTTCAGACAAGGACCGGACTGCTTGCAGCGCCGGTTCGCGGTTAAACTAGTCGAACCGGCCGGTCCGGTCCGGTTTTCAGAACATTGGGTTTAAATCAGCAGCGAAGGACGTGGAGGCCACCAAAACTGCCTCAGGCCCAATCACAGACAGAGATGAAGAGGCACCAACAGGTCTCGAACTCAAGCTGGTGGCCGTGGCTGAAGGCAGAGGATTCCGGTTAGAACCTCCTGAACTAGAGACCACATCCACAAGTTTGGCCAACAGCTCAGGAGTCCTCACCTCCGGAAATTGCCGACGACAGTGGAACAGAACTTCCAAATCTTCATCGCTACCTATGACAAACGAATCATACTTCACATCATCCCGTAAAACGTATATCGGAATTTTATAAAATAACTTCTCCACCCGTTTCAGGCCTTGCAGCCCCAGTTTTGGGATTATAGTATCCTTAAACTTAGTGAAACTCGTTGTAGATCTCATGAAAATACTAAGCGGATCCTTATCTGTAAACTTAATTCCGAAACGCGTTTTTTTTAATCGACCCTCTATAGTGCACCAAAACCAAGAAGCTTTCATCACTAGCCATTGTGGGGCTCACTATGATGGAGAATTCACATTCTACAGCTATTTATACACATTTGTTCCCTACTAAATCGAATCAGTTAGCCTCCATTTACATATGTTGCTGAAACTATAGTAAATCTGCCTATCCTAATTCGATTTATGCATGTTGATCTCCAACAAGGTAAATCGAATTAAACTTTTTCGATTTACTTGGAATCATTCCAACCATGCATAAATCTGATCACCCTGATTCGATTTACAGAAGAATGCTTAATTCGAAATTGCTTAATTCGATTTATGTATATTTAAACCTACCCTAGTAAATCTATGCAGCCTAATTCGATTTACTACTACAAATCGTAATTTGAATTACTCTGATTCAATTTACATAGAAACTGCCTTTGGGAGATTCACATACCATTTTTTGCTTTGGGTGATATAGGTAATATTTCCATGATTTTGATTTATCTAAGTAGTTTGCCCTTAAGTATTTGTAGAGAAAACAAAAATTTACATTCAAATCTTAGCTTATTCACTATACATTTATATTTTTATATATATTCACATTATATATTAAAGATTAAGAGTTTTTTTTTGTCATGGATCAAGGTCTACTAACAGATCTGACCCGAAGATACGGGTTAAACTTGTAGAATTTTCTTATCATTTGAATTCGATTTTATCCACCGTAAATTAATTAATTAAGTTGCCAATCCACTCCGATCACATTAGATCGAGTTGGATACCTTTATATATGAGTTGAGTTGCTTGCACTAGACCTAACATACATTTCTTATAGAAAGTGGATAACACAAAATTACAAAAAAAATGTTCTCTCTCCCGCAAAGAAAAAGAACGAAACCACGAAGCGCCGCCGTTTCTAGCTGGGCCACAATGGCCCTTCCCTCTCCTCTCGCTCCCTTTATCTCTTTCTCTCATCTCCCTCTTTTCTTTCTTCTCTTTATTTACCATCCACTATCTTTATTTTTCACAGTCTGATTTTGTACTATCCGGCAGTCACCTTTCTCACTACTATCATTACTGCGCCGTTCAAACCCCCTCCCCCTAGTGCCTCTTCCCTCTCTTACACGTCTTTCTCCTCTCTTTTGTTCCCTTTTTCTCCAGCTACTATTTTTTTTTTAATTTTTTTAGAGATTTATTCATATCTAGATAAAAAATAACTCTTTTGTGGCTGTTATCTTTCCTTTGTGTTAATTTGGTTCCCTTTATGATGGATGTTTTGGATATATTGTTACAGATTTGAGATAAAGATACAACGAGTGAAATTTTTCGTCCATAAAAATATTTTCATATTCAGAAAGCTGTTAGGTCTGTTTGAAAAAGAAAAGAGAATATTTCTCTATATTGCAATATTTTCTGTGTAGAATTAGAAACAAAAGACATGACTTGTCTCTATTTCTATGTTATAAGATTTTTTGTAATAGAATATTGTGTCTCTTTTCAAATAATAATTCAACATAGAATTTATTTAATTTTGTTTATATTTTAGATCTAATGAATTTTTTGTAATTTGTAACTTATAAGTGTCATTTAACTTTTTTTTTTTAATGAGAATTTTTCTTCTGTACAGAAAACCAAAAAACATGCATTTCCTATAGTATTATACAGAGTTATGGACCTACAAAATGAATGCGACCCATTGAGAGTGAAAATGGATAGATTCCATGGGTCCTACTCCTTCTATTGTGTCCCCTTAATTTATGGGGCATCATGCCCTTGCTTTGCATGGAGAAGTGTCAGTATTTCTCATTTGCTACAAGCCGTTTTGACGATAATAATAGTTTTTTCTTCTTTTCTTTTCCTGATTTTTTCTAATGCCTCAGGCCCACATGTCTTATTAAAATGTCGTTTATGGCCCAAGCATGTAATGTAATTATACTATAGAACCCTTAGTTATCTTTTAAGTTTTAAACAGTTCTCTTCTCCCAAATCTTCTTGCTTCGTAATGTAATATCTATATTTTGGAGTATGAAAATATTAATTAATAAAAAATGATTTCCTTTTTTTATTTATGGATACAGCTAATTAAATTAATAAAAATCCATTTGCATTAACTAAAAAATAGGGTGTTTTGATAGTTTTAATCCATTTATTTAAACTCAACGAATCACATACATTATTAGTGGTGGATTAGATGAATATGTCCGTTTATTACTTTTATTTTCACAATAATATTTCAAATAATATTAACATGATTCAAGAATACAATTTTAATACAATAAAAGTTATTGTCAGCCTTTTTCTTTATAAAATAATTCGCTAAAGTGAAAGAAAATATAAAATAATAAAGTAATAGATTAATGGTTTAATTACTCTATTGACCCTATAGTTTCGCAAAATTTTCAATTAACTCCTTATATTTTTTTTTCTTTTAATTGGATTCCTGCACCAAATTTTTTTTCAATTGAGTCCCTACACTTGTTTTCCTTAGGGTGTCCATGGATCGGATCGTATCCGCAGATCCGCGGTAAATATCCGCATCCGATCCGAAAATTGCAGGTACGATCCGATCCGCAAATTGATCGGATCGGATCCGCACCCTTTGCGGATCGGATCGCGGATATCTGCTCTACATCCGCGTATCCAATCCGCGGATCCGCAGATCCGCACTATAATAATTAAAAATAAATAAATAAATATATATATGTTTGGTATTATATTTACTTGTTTGTATGTTTTAGTTAGTAATTATTATTCATATATTGTATTATTTTATTTTTGTTATTTAGAGAGAGTTTGATTAAAAATATTTTAGGAATAAACGGATCGGATCCGGCACTAAAAAGTGCGGATATCATATCCGATCCGATCCGATGGAAATTGTGCGGATCGGATCAAATTTTCGGCCATATCCGATCCGATCCGATCCGCGGACACCCCTAGTTTTCCTTTTATTTGAGTCCTTGCATCAATTTTTTTTAGTTGGGTCCCTATACAATTAAGCCAATTACTACTAAGAGAGACCTATTTGAAAAAAAATTTGGTGCAGGGACCCAATTAAAAGGAAAAAAAGTATAAGGACCTAATTGAAAATTTTACGAAACTATAGGGACCAATAGAGTAATTAAACCTAGATTAATCACTATTGAATTTGTGAAGGAGGACTTCATTTTTTTCACTGGACTTTGGTGGATTTAGGCCACCACAATCAACAAATTTTCAACATCCAAGATGTTTGGCCAAATTATAAGGTTGCGTCTAATGCTAAAAGACTTGCGCACGACCTTTACAAGTCTATAAATCTTCAAACTCAGAGCACTAATCTTGTTTGGGTTGCTCCCCCTATAAAAATGGTCAAAGTTAATTGTGATGCTAGCATCTTTTAGAAACATAATCTTGCCGGCTTTGATTGTGTGCTTCGGACATAGAATGGCTCTTGGATAAAAGGTTGCTCTGGCATTCTTCTCATTTGGAGCATTTTTCGGAGTGAACTCTTTGCTATTTGGAAGGGGTTTGTCCTTGCTTGGAAGAGTAGATGCAAGTCAATCATCATTGAAGCTGAATCCATGGATAATTTCTTGTTGCTTCAATTTGATTCTCAGCAATCACCTTGCTAAAGGTGACTTAGTAATGAAGATCAAAGAACTATTAAATCTTAATTGAGAGGTTCAATTCAATATTGTTAAAAGGAGGCTAATGTTATAGCTGATCTATGAGCAAAGAGAAGAGCGTGGGATAAGGCGAAATTCACTGAGTGGTTAGAGTCTTGGTCGGAGTTGTGCGATGCTCTCCGCCATGACCTTATTACACTGTCTTGTTGCTAATTTTTTCTTATTTTTGGACTGCGTTCCTTGTTCTAACTTTTTCTTAGACACAAAGAAAAAAATCACTGCTGAATTTGTAATTTTTATCATGTGCAAATTCTATCATTTTGAATTACGATTGATTGGACTCTTACTTCTTCACTTTACTAACTCTTTCATTTTAGAATCTTAATCTTTTTTAATTCTTCCAGTCCTCCAGAAACACCGGTGGAACTACTCTCGTCACTCCTCCGCCAGACAAGGGGTATCTCAGTTACATAGACATACATTACAGATAAGAAAAACACAGATAGAATGCAGTTACAGCAAGTAGAACATATAGCAAATAAGCATAGATATTCAAATAGGCAAACCCAAGTAATGCAAATTCAAACAAGACAAACAAATGCATATGATGTTTGCCTTTCCTACTGGCCGTGAGCTCACTTATCGGTTACTTTGCCAGAACCCGACACACCCAGTAGCTAACTCAGATATCGTCTCTCTGACATGCCTCCACACTCTTGGGATAGCGTGACCGTCACACTCTTGGGGTATAGTGCCCACCATACTCATGGGATAGAGTGTCCATCGCATTTTCTGGGATAAAGTGTTTCCACACTTTTGGGATATAGTGTCCGTCATATTCTTGGGATACAGTGCCCGACACAGTTTCCCGGGTAAAGTGCTCCCACACTCTTGGGATATAGTGCCCATCACACTCTTGGGATATAGTGCCTGACACACTCATGGAATATAATGTCCGACACACTTTACAAACAGAGAAAAAACATAGATATACTCATCATCAATCACCATCAATCATATATCGTTCAATATCAATCGATCATCATCAAGTTAGCCTACATTCATAATAGTCTCAATATTCAGCACTTCCTCAATCAACCAACCCGTCATTAATTCAGTTAACACTTCGCAAAACCCTTCCAATGTCCCTTTTATTTATTTAACAAACTCATTCTCATTCTAAGGCCTAAAGGCTTACTAACGGACCTTAAACAATTGTAAGGGAGGTTTGAAAAGCAAGAGAATTGGTTTAGTATGCAAAAATCCCACTATTAGCCAAAACAAGGGTCTCGCATATGCGAGCTTATGGCCGCGTATGCAAGATGGCAAAACAGAAGGAACTTCTCGCGTAGCGTGTGCTGCCCGCCTACGTGAGCGTTCAATTTTAGCAGGTCTGCATATGCGGGACAATGTCTGCATACGCGAAATATCAAGGCAGTGAGAAATTCCTGCGTCGCGTGTGCATGCTTGCGTACGCGACTCCTCATTTTCCTCAAAAAGCTGCTACGTTGCAGAATTTCAAAATTTGACACCAAACTTCAAACGCACATAACTCTTTTGTTTTAAATGAGTTTTCATCCGTTCTCTGAATAGCATAAACTTCACAGACTCAATTTTCATTTGAAATAAGTTCGACAAAATTTGGAGGTCCGGAAGCCGAGTTATGACATACCAAAGTTAGTCAAAAATCAAGTTTTACCAAAAACCTATTTTCTTTCCAAATTCTCAATTTCAAGTCAAAGTTTTTATAATAAAAACAACACCAAAACTCCCAAAACATACTCACTTACCTTCCAACCAAGTCACCTCACACCAACACCAAATTTTTCTTCCTTCAATCATTCAACAATTCCATATACGCACTCAACAATTTTCTCACCTAATTAAACAGTCAACTACATTTCGTATACATCAATCTATCTTCATCACAACCATAATCAAACAACACATTTTCATAATAAACTCAACATTACCACCAAAACTATTAACCATTAACAAGCTCACATAATTCAACTTATCCTACGGCCAACTAGCCTAAGTTTTCACGTAACATTACACATTATCTACGAGAAACCAAAACTATACCATGGGTGATTCCTCCCTAATGCTCGAACACCCCAAAACTCCTCAATTCACAAGCTCCAAGCCTCCACCGCAAGGATTCTCAGCACCCAACACGCAACTCAAGCTTTCAACTATATCAATTTGGTTCCAATACACATTTATACAATCTAATTCCACACCAATATCACTAAAATCAATATAAAGTTTACTAATTTAATAATTTTACAAGGGTAGAGGTTAACAATTTCACAAAGGTTAGAGGTTCCTCACCTTATCGACAGACGTTTGGGACAAAACCCAGCAAGCCTACAAGGCTAGTTCACTCATAAAACACCAAAATCACATAATCTCTCAAAAGAGTAAAGTGTTGTTTTTGTCCCCAACGTTTGGGGTAAGTCCTAAAATTGTCCCTAACGTTTCATTCGTCCTATTTTTGTCCCCAATGTTCCAAAATTGATTCAATGTTACCCCACCGTTAATTCCACTCACGGAACACTAACGGAGATGCTTACGTGGATGCCATTGTCCACTCTGGCAAACTTTCCCCCTGGTGACCATTACTGAGAATTTGGAAAAAAAATGAAAATTTAATTAAAAAGGATGATGAAACCTTAATTTCATCGTGCGCCTCGTGTGGCTTCTCCTTCTCACCATCGTTGTCTCTGTTGCAGTTGATAGCTGAGTCCATGGCTTCGCAGGGCTCCCAGGTGACGAGTAGTAGCTTTGCTTCTGGTCGAAACAGCAGCCAAGGTCGTCGACGGAGAACAACATGTTACTGTGGGGAGAGGCCAGTGCTTGCGACTTCGTCAACGGCAGAAAATCCGGGACGGAGGTTCTGGGGCTGTGTTAACTATGGGGTAAGTAGAAAAATTTGCATCTGGGTATGGCTGTTATTTGGTTTTCTGATTGGGATTTTCTTTTGGTTTTTGCCTAGATTGGAGAAGAGTGTGGGTACTTTGTATGGGCAGAGTTGGAGCAAGAGCCACAAGTTGCTCGATTGAAAAGAAGAATCACAGGCTTGAAGGATAAAGTGACAACAGTTTAGAGGATGTTGAGAATGGCAGTAGCAGTTGGTCTAGTTGGATGGACATGTGTTATAGTTTTACTCTGTGAAAAATTTTCATCAACAAGAAATGGGAGGTTCTTTTTGCATTAAGGCTGCAGAACATAGTGGCTAGTGTAATGTGTTGGCAATGTGTTATCTGTATTTTGGTGTGTAATGTAACCTATTGATTGAACGAATTTGAATGAAAATTTGTTGTTATCCACTTTTATGTGTTCAGTTTACATTCTCATGGTACAAACAGGGAGGTAAATATCAGCAGAAATGATTAAATAAAACAGTGAAACAGAGCCAACATGAAGCATTAACCTCAACCATATGGCATAGATAGTCAATAGTCAGCAACTTAAGATACATACATTCCTAAGTAGATGTCTTAGAACTGGAAATATAAGTCAACATAGATGCCAAACAGTTTTTTTGTAGTAGTAGCAGCAAAACAAAATTGAAAATAGTGAAACCAACAACCATAGTTCTTAGGCTGATACAAAAGGCAAAATACAAAAGTTGTAACAAGTGAAACAAAGTCATTCCACATTCTTCTATGCTCTTGGTGGTGTCCTGGCCATGAACCTGAGCTGAGACTGGGTCACCCTCTTCACTGGACTTGGTAGAACCCTTGGAGTTGTTGGGGCTGGTGCAGAAGCAGTCTATGAATATTCACTTTGGTCCTTTTCGAAGTAGCTTGTGATTGTTGGGAGCTCACAGCTGGCTTCCTTTTTGGGTGTGAGGGTGGTTTGTTCTTGTTGCCCTTTTGCTTCCTACTTCCACTATCAGCAGCCTTACCAGAATCTGTCTTGGCAGATAGTCTGGAACTTTTTCTGACTCCTTGCCTTTTTCTCCTCTTTGAAGTAGAAGTAGCAACATTGTTAACCTGGACACAAAATAGATAGGGAGATAATTCAATGACCTAAACAACCAAAGACACAAGTAAGAAAAAGACTAAACACATAATGACATATTGTTACAGTTGGGTTTGGAGTGACTTTGCGCTTCTTTGGACAACTCCTTTTGTTATGGCCAGAGCACAAACAATAAGAGCACTTTTGTTGTTGCCCTTCACGAGATAGTCCAGTCCTAGTAGCCTACTCATCAGCACCTCGTGCCCTCTTCTTCTTTGGCCTCTCAATGGGTTTTCTATAAGTTGGAGACAATACATCCTCGAACTGAGTTCTGTCCCAAAGGTTTGGCCCATTAACTGGGTAGACAACATGCTAGTAGCAAGAGATGTATGCAGCCTTTTTGTAGTAGTCAGCAACATAGGAATCCACATTGAAACACATTTTTCTTATGCATGTCATGGCATTTGCACAAGGAATTTCGAACAGTTGAAACTTCCTACATGAGCACTCATGATGCCTAAGATCAACTACAAATTTTTCCTTACCCCCCTGGATGCTAACCACCTCATATCTATCACGTCCAGCATACACACTCACCCAATTACCACTTATTTCGGCCTGTTTTTCTACCTTAATCCTAATTCTGGGTAACACATCTCTATTGTAAGGCATTATTCTGTCCCTGTTGTCAGCATAACGTTTCATGATATAAACCCGGATATCCTCTAGCATAGTTACTATTGGCTTCTCCCTAGCCTCAACCAGAACAGAATTAAAAAATTCACACATATTGTTAACTAAAGTGTCACACCTAGGTCTCCACTCAAACCTGTGATGACACCAGTACTTTGTTAGAATCTCCATAAGATAGTTGTATGCTCCCTGATCCACCTTCTGTATCTCACTCATCCTCCTTTTCCATTCTTGAAGATAAGTTGCCTTGGTAGCATTCCACATCATTAGCTTCAACTGAATTCCTGGATATCTCTTCTTGAAATTTGTATACAGATGTCTGACACAAAATCTGTGGTCAACTCCAGGCAAAAGCTCCTCAAAAGTTGGCACCAATCCCTGTTTTGAATATAAAAAAAAGAATGAGCATCGATTGTTACATGGTAACTAGAACACTTGTAATTAAGTATCAAACAAAATAAAACACATGTACCTTCTGTTGGTCAGACATGAAGGTGCAGGTCCTGATTTTGTCAACTCCCAGGTCATCACATAGGTGCTGGAGAAACCATGTCCATGAGTCCTTGGTTTCAACTTCCACAACTGCATATGCTATTGGCAGGATTTGATCGTTTGGGTCCCAACCCATTGCAGTTAGGAGCCAACCTCCATAAGGTGTTTTCAGAAAACACCCGTCCAACCCAATTATTGGCCTACAAGCCATAAAACTCCTCCTACAAGCATCCAACATCACATAGATCCTCTCAAACCTGGGTCTTAAATCTACCCCTGACACTGGTCTTTCAGAAGTAAACTCAGGAGGCCTCTGAACTTTCAGATGCACTGATGACCCAAGGTTGGTCCTCAGTATCTCATGACAGTAGTCATACAATCTTCTGTAGTGCTCTACATATGTCCCCTGCAACTCATCCAGAGCAAACTGTCTGACCCTGGAGGCCTTAGATTTGGTCAACTCCACATTCCACTTTGTGTATGCTTTCCTCATTAATGTGGTTAACTTAATCTTGAGGTTCTCAGCAATTTTGTTCAAGAAAACCTTACTCAGCCACTTTGCATGCATGATTCCAATCTTCAATTCCCTAGAGCAATTGTGCTTGTTATTGCAACTCTTCAACTGCCAACTTCGCTCATGCTTCATCTTTCCACAATATGTGTACCACTCACATCCCTCCACACATTTCACTTTAACCCTCTTCAGATCCACCTTTGTGAATCTCAAACCCCTACCACTACTGACAGCAAATACAGTGGCACAGTCTTTAAACTCCTCCCTTGACACATACAGAGTTTTCACCTCCCAAGTGTATTCACTCATGTTCTTCAATGGCCTGTGTATGGGATACCTCTTTCCGGTGTCATCCTCATCATCACTAAATGGAGTATCTAGGAACTCCTCACTATTATAACCTGTATCCTCATCACCAAATCCCCCTATAATTTTTTTCTTACCAAGATTTCGTGTAGCTGGTTGTGATGATTGACCATGATATTGATTGGGTGTAGACTGTTTTTCCCCTCTTCTGTGATGTTCACATCTACTAAGCCTTCAGCTCCCTCCCTCTCATCATCACTGTCACCAAAATCAAGACTACCAAGGCTGTGAGTTGATGCATTCCCAGCAATCGAATCAGAAGTCCATGAGCTTTCACTCCCCCTGGGTTCATAATCATCATCTTCAGATGTCTCACTCCCCTCCACCTCTTCTTCAACAGCATCATCACTCTTAACAACCTCACATGATCCCTCACTCATAGACCCAACCTCTTCCACTTCAGTAGGCCCATCAGTAGGCCCATCAGTTGGCCCATCAGTAACTGCCTTTGACCCAACACCAGGGCCATCATACACAATAATTGGGCCAGGCCCAGCTTGATCACCTTCTTCAACAGGAGCAGTAATTTGCCCAGGTTGCACAACTTCTCCCACCTCACTTGTCTTGTGCACAATATAAACCTCAACCATGTCATCATTTACCCCAATTCTTACTATATCCATTGCATCTTTGTCGGTTTTAAGCATGGTCAATCCTTCCTCTAACCCAGCATTCACAGCTTTATACCACATCGCAGCAATATCCTTCTTCAAATACCCCTGTCTACTCACTATTTCATACACCTCAATCAAACTCCATTCATCCTCATCACAATAGTCTACAATGGACGTCTCCCCACCCAAATACCTAACAGTACCTCCTTCAAGTCGAAACATCCCCTGGTGATAAATTTTAACACTAAAACAACTTATCTCTTCCGCTATTGTTCCTATTACACAAACCATAAAACAACGGTAATCAATGTGCAGAAACACAGGTTCAAAAGATTCGACTTACATCAAAAACCCCAAACCCTAAAAGCAATAACATTGCAATCGCAGAAACCCTATGCATTAACATCTTTACTTGCATGAACTATTCCAGTCAAACGAAAATCAAACATACATTGCACATACCTTTTCGCTCTGTGCCGTTTCAAAGTTTTCAGTACCACCAAGACGGGGCAAAGCTCTCGTGTGTAGGGAGCACCAAACCACCAACTCCCTTCAATCCGTCTTCTTCCTTTGTACTCGAGCGCGAAGAACAGATGAGAAATAATCGATAGGGTTCAAGAGGTGTGGGTGGAATGTGAAGTGTTTCGTTTTCCTTATGCAAGCGTTTCGTATGGTAAAAGAAAACATTACGCGCGAAGTGAACCCCCAATCAATACACATGTTTGGGGTGACTAACGTCACGCGTCCATGTAGGCATCTCCGTTAGTGTTCCGTGAGTGGAATTAACGGTGGGGTAACATTGAATCAATTTTGGAACGTTGGGGATAAAAATAGGATGAATGAAACGTTAGAGACAATTTTAGGATTTACCCCAAACGTTGGGGACAAAAACAACACTTTACTCTCTCTCAAAATCAAAACTTCAAATTTTGAAATTGTAAAGAGGATGGATGAGTAAGAAATAGATAGTTACTTACCACTTTGTTTGGTGGATTTTGTTGAGCTCGACGCAATGGTCGCGTGGCCGAAAGATGGTACGATAATCGGAGCTTCGGATTGAAAGATATTGAAGATTGAAATCAAGAGTGGGTTAGGGTTCTTGTTTTTCTCCCTTTTCCCAAAGTTTCAGCGTGATTCCCTTATGTTTGAGGGAGGGAAGAGCTGAGCTCTTTCATTAACATGTTAGTGGGTTGGGCTTTGGGCCCAATATGGCTCGGTTCAATTGGTTTGGCCCGTTTTGTCAAATTTTGAGCCAAAATCTTTAAAATTAATGTTAAAATTTAATTTCTTAATTTTTTTAATAATAATTAATTTATTGGCTAATTATTTATTAATTTTTTACAAGCAACACAATAGATCCAATGAAAATAACATGGTGCAATTCATATAAACTAGTTATTTTAACGGGCTTGCTCCATGTCTGGTATTTTATCCATACTTTAATGCCATAAGAGTTGTCTTCTATTTTATGTTGGTGATTTATTTGAATCTTGATGGTATTTAAATTAACCTAAGGTGTGAGATTTCTCTTTTTTGTGTTAGCATATAACAGAGATCATGTGCAATAAATTAGTGGATCATTTGAAGTAGAAACCTAGAGGAAAGATATATGATGCTTACTTGGATAGATGACACCCGTTGTGTTGTTGAGGAGAGGCCTTATGTTGGATGTGTATTGCTAATGGAAAACTATATGATTTGAGAATGAGCTCTATAGAATTTCTTTTTTTCCAAAGAGGTGTTGGTGTTGCTAGTGTTGGCTTCTTTATTTGTTTTGGTTTTGTTGTATTGTTTGCTTGAACTATTGGTGTTGTCTATTTTTTTGTTTGAGTCTTTTGGAGTGATTATGTAGCCTTGATGGCAATGCCGAAAGGATTTATGTAATCAACCATTAAACTTTTCAAGATTTTTCTTCTCATTGGGTTAAGGTTGTAACTTAGCTATCGAAAAAAAAGCAATAATCCATCAATTTAAAGTAATGCATCTCTACCAATAAGTTCATACAGGAATCAACTTTGATTCATGTCTAAAAACCAAATTGACTCATATTTGTTGTTCACAAAATCTATATGAAGTTATTAAAACGTCAAGAACTAATTTTGATTTTCTTTTAGAACAAAAATTAATATTCATTTTTTGGGTGACTATTGACGCAGTTAATGTGAAACTGTTGATGTAGCATTACATAATTAAATACACGATAAAATTAATGTTACACTGATAGTTTATACATACAAGTTTGAGCTCAACTTGACCAATCTTAGCCTTTATTGCATTGAGCCATTGACAATATCAACATGATTATAAGTTTTAGTTATATTAGGACCTAATCCAGCATTCTGGAGTACGCTTTAGATGTGTAACTTATTTTTAATAGTTATGACCAATTCAAAATATTGAAATTGATTAAACCTAGTAAGATTACAAGTTTTATGTCTTTCATATTGCTTTGACAAAAAATAACTATTGTATTTTTTGTGTATTAAATTTGGCCAATCAATCTCTAAATAATGTTCTAAACTCGTTATCTATGAGAATAAAACCACAAAAATGATTAACAATTAATTTATTCGATCATAAGATAAATAAAAATGGATAAAATCTAATTAATTAACTCAACAGGATTCATTGAAATTTATTATTTTTGAAAAATAATTAGTGGCCATGGATAAGACGCATTTGTGGACTACAAACCGTATATTGTAAGAGTTAGTTTTGTGACTTCTATGTCAATTTTTCAGGTATAAAAAAAAGTAAAAAGGATGTTGGTCATTGTGTGGGCCAGTTTAAAGAATTGATAGACACTATTAGTAGAATGAGATGAAGATCCAAGTAGTATAATATGAAAAATAATGAAGATAACTTCATTATGGAAGCTTAAAGGTTTGGATACAAAGAATCATGGCTCCCCCTCTCCTTTATAAATAGAGTGTTAGGATTAACCTATCAAGTTAAAATAATGCATTTAAAGAATTGAATAACGAAACACTACTTTTTATTCATATATCAATGATATATGCAAAATAAGAAAGGACTTAATTGTAGCATGCATAAAGAAGAATAGAAGCTACACTTAGAAGTGTGATTTTTCATCAATCATAAAAATTATAACTTTGATTCATGTCTAAAAACTAAATTGAGTCATATTTATTTTTCACAAAATCTATATGAAATTATTAAAACGTCAAGTGTAAAATTAATATTACTCTAATAGTGTATATATACAAGTTTAGGCTCAACCTAACCAATTTTAACCTTTATTGCATTGACAATATCAACATGATTATAAATTGTAGTTGTATTAGGGCCTTAACATTCTGGAGTACGCTCTGAATGTAAAACTTATTTTTAATAGCAATGACCAATTTAAAATATTGAAATTGATTAAAGTTAGCAAGACTTCAATCTCTAATTGAGGTTTCAATCTAATTTTGTCTATTAGATTTGGCCAATCAATCTTTAATTGAGATTTTAAACTTGTTATCTATGAGAATATAACTACAAAAATGATTAATAATTAATTTATTAGATAACAAGATAAATGAAAATGGATAAATTCCAATTAACTCACTAGACTTTCTTTAAATTTATTATTTTTCGAAAACAATTTAGTAGTTAAGGATAAGATGCATTTGTGGGCCACAAACTGTGTATTGTAAAATTCATTTTTGGGGTTGTATTATCAATTTTTCAAGTTAAAAAAAAAAGATGTTAACCATTTTTAGATCAGTTTAAAGAATTGATAGGTACCATAAGGAGATTGAGATGAAGATGAAAGTAGTATAACATGAAAAATAATAAACACTAACTTTATTATGAAAGTTTTGAGGGTTGAATATAAAGAGTGATGGTTATTCCCCTTATAAATATAATGTTAGACTGTTAGTATTAACCCATCAGGCCAAAGTAATGCATATAAAGAATTGAATAAATAAACACAACTTTTCATTCATACATCAATCATATATAAAAATAAGAAATGACTTAATTGCAACATACAAAAAGAAAATAGAAAGAAAATATAAGCTACTTTTAGAAGTGTGATTTTTCATCTTTCATAAAAATATTTTTTCTATTTAATTTTATCTTTTTTTTCTTGATTATAATGTATAGTTCTTATTTATTCTCTCAACACTTTTCTAAATCAAATTATTCGAGAACCTTATAAAAATAAAATGGGACTTGTCAATTTGCAATTCCTTGATTTCAGATGGAAGAGAATAATATATTGCATTCTAAATGTCTTATCTTGACTATACATTTTTCTAACGTTAATTGTATTATTTTTACTATACTTTTTTTTTCTAACATTGGAGATCATAGGCTACATAAAAATAAAATCTTACAAGTTAAGACATAGAAATTCAAAACTAGTCGAGTAATTAAAATAAACACATGGTAAATAAGGCATTTAGAAATCTCTACCAAAAAGTTTATACAAGAATTAACTTTGATTGATGTCTAAAAATCAAATTGACTCATAATTGTTCACAAAATCTATATGAAGTTAGTAAAATGTCAAGAACCAATTTTGATTTTTTTCTAGAACAAAAGTTAACATTCGTTTTTTGTATGACTATTAATGCTGTTAATGTGAAAGTGCTTGTGTAGCATTACATAATTGGATACATATATAAAATTAATGTTATTCTGATAGTTTATTCATACAAGTTTAGATTTAACCTGACCAAATTTTGCTTTTATTACATTTAAAATGTCAACATAATTATAAGTTATAGTGGTATCAGGGCCTAATTTAGCATTTTTGAGTACGCTTTAAATGTTCAACCTACTTTTAAGAGCAATGGTCAATCTTAAATATTAAAAATTAAACTTAACAAGGCTACAAGTTCATGTCTTTTCATAGGCATTCTTTGTCTATTAAATTTGGCCAATCAATCTCTAATTGAGATTTCAAACTCGTTATTTATTAGAATAAATCACAAAAATGACTAATAATTAATTTATTAGATACAAGATGAATAAAAATGGATAAAGTCTAATTAATTAACTCACTAGACTTTCTTGAAATTTATTATTTTTTGAAAATAATTTAGTGGCAAATAATAAGATGTATTTACCGGTCACAAATCATATAATGTGAAATTCAGCTTTGGAGATTGTGTTGTCAATTTTTCAGGTGCAAAGAAAAGTACAAATAATAATGTTGGACATTGTTGGACCAGTTTAAAAAATTGATAGGCACTATTAGTAGGATAAAATGAAGATGAAAATATTATAATATAAAAAGTATTAAAAACTGATTTTATTATGAAAGTTTTAGAGGGTTGGATATAGAAAGTGAAGGTTCTCCCCCTACAAATAAAGTGTTAGCATTAATCCGTCAAACCAAATTAATGCATCTAAAGAATTGAATAAGTAAATACTAATTTTCATTCATATATCAATCATATATACAAAATAACAAAGGACTTAATTCTAACATGAATCAAGAAATATAGAAGTTACTCTTAGAAATATGATTTATAAGTTGTAGTTATATCAGGACCTAATCCAGCATTCTCGAGTACGTTCTAGATGTCCAACCTATTTTTAATAGCAATGGTCAATCCAAAATATTAAAATTGATTAAACTTAGACAAGCTACATATTTCATATTTTTTCTACTGCTTTCCAAAAATAACTATGATATTTTTTGTCTATTAGATCTGGCCAATCAACCCTAATTAAAGTTTTAAACTCGTTATTTATGAGAATAAACCACAAAAATGATAAATAATTAATTAGATAATAAGATAAATGAAAATGGATAAAGTCTAATTAATTAACTCACCAGGCCTTCTTGAAATTTATTATTTTTGGAGAATAATTTAGTGGTCAAGGATAAGATGCATTAGTTGGTCACAAATCGTGTATTTTGAAATTCATTTTTGGAGATTGTGTTGTAGATTTTTGAGGTACAAAAAAAAGTAAAAAAAAATATTGACCATTATTATACCAGTTTAAAGACTTGATAGGCACCATTAGTAGAACGAAATGAAGATACAAATAGTATAATATAAAAAATAATGAAGACTAACTTTTCTATAGAAACTTAAAAGGTTAGATATAGAGAGTGATAATTCTCCCCTTATAAATAGAATATTAAGATTAATTTATTAGGCCAAATTAATACATCTAAAGAATTGAATAAGTAAACACTACTTTTCATTCATGCATCAATTATATATACAAAATAGGAAAGGACTTAATTATAACATGCATAAAGAAGAATAGAAGTTACCATTAGAAGTAAAGTTTTTCATCAATCATAAAAATAAATTTTTTTCTGTTTAATTTTATCATTTTTTTATGATTATAATATATTGTTATTCGAAAGTAGTCAAATAATCAGAATAAGCACATGATAAAGTGCTAATGTAGCATTACATAATTGGATACACGTGTAAAATTAATGTTACTCTGATAGTTTATGCATACAAGTTCAAGCTCAACCTAACAAATCTTAAACTTTATTGCATTGACAATGTCAACATAATTATAAGTTGTAGCGATATCCAGACCCAACCCAATATTCTCGAGTACATTTTGGATGTCTAACCCATTTTAATAGTAATGGCCAATCTAAAATATTGAAATCGATTAAACTTAGCAAGACTTCAAGTTCTGTATCTTTTATATTGGTTTGACAAAAATAAGTATGACATTTTATGTTTATTTAATTTGGCCATTCAATCTCTAATTAATATTCTAAACTCATTATCTATGATAATAAATCAAAACAATGATTAATAATTAACTAATTAGATAACAAGATAAACGAAAATTGATAAAATCTAATTAATTAATGCTCCAGACTTCCTTAAAACTTTTTGTTTCTTGAGAATAATTTAGTGGCCAAAGATAAGACACATTTATTCAAGTATAAAGAAAAGTAGAAAAGATGTTGGCCATGTTGAACCAATTTAAAGAATTAATAAACACATTAGTAGCATAAAATGAAGATGCAAGTAGTATATTATGAAAAATAATGAAGACTCACTATATTATGAAATCTTAGAAAGTTGGATATAAAGAGGGATGATTCTCCTCGCTATAAATAGAGTATCAACATTAATCCATCAAGTCAGAGTAATGCATTTATAGAATTGAATAAGCAAACATTACTTTTTATTCATAGATCAATCATATATACAAAATAAGAAAGGACTTACTTGTAACAGGCATAAAAGAGAATAGAAGCTACTCTTAGAAGTATGATTTTTCTTCAATCATAATTTTTTTCGATTTAATTTTGTCTTTTTTTCTTGATTATAATATATAGTTCTTACTTATTCCCTCAACACTTTTCTAAAACAAATTACTCGAGGATGTTATATTGAGATAAAATAGCACAGCAAATTACAATATCAAATGCAAGAGAATAGTATATTACGCTCCAAATGTGTTATCTTCATTATACATTTTTTAATATATATTCTATTAATTTTACCACATTTTTTTTCTAATATTAGAGGTCATAGGTTGCATAAAAATCTCTATTAATATATTCATAAAGAAATGAATTTTGATTCGTGTCTAAAAACTAAATTGACTCATAATTGTTGTTCACAAAATTTATATAAAGTTATTAAAACGCCAAGAACCAATTCTGATTTTCTACTAGAACAAAAAAAATCTCTATTAATATAAATCATAGTTGTTGTTCATAAGCTGAATAAAAATCTTTATTAATATATTCATAAAGAAATGAATTTTGATTCGTGTCTAAAAACTAAATTGACTCATAGTTGTTGTTCACAAAATTTATATAAAGTTATTAAAACGCCAAGAACCAATTCTAATTTTCTACTAGAACAAAAATTAACATTTGATTTTTTTATTACTATTGATGCAGTTAATATAAAAGTGTTGATGTAGCATTACATAATTGGATACACATGTAAAATTATGTTACTCTGATAGTTTATGCACAACACGATTATAAGTCGTAATGATATCAAGGCCTAACCTAATATTCTCGAATACACTCTGGATGTGCAACTTATTTTTAATAGTAATGACCATTTTAAAATATTGAAATTGATTAAACTTTAAAAGGCTACAAGTTTCATGTCCTTCCTCTTACTTTGACAAAAAATAACTATGGCATTTTATGTCATTAGATTTGACCAATCAATTTCTAATTGAGATTCCAACTTCTTTATCTATGAAAATAAATCCCAAAAATGACTAATAATTAATTTATTAGATAACAAGATAATAAAATGATAAAGTCTAATTAATTAACTCACTAGGTTTCCTTAAAATTTATTATTTTTGGAGAATAATTTAGTGGCCAAGAATAAGATGCATTTGTTGGCCACAAATCGTGTATTGTGAAATTCAGCCTTAGAGATTGTGTTGTTAGTTTTTCAGGTGCAAAGAAAAGTAGAAAGGATGTTGGCCATTGTTGGACCAATTTTGTAACACCCTTACTACCAGAACATCACGCTTCTAACTGTGCCACTCTAATAACGAGGATATTACGACTGACTTCTATATATATACATATAAGAAGTAGGAGCCTTTACCCGAAAATCATATCGCTTTTTCTTTGAAAAACTGAAAATTCTTTTTTTTTTCTTTTGGAAACACGCATACATACAAATCAATCACAGCACTTGACACACACTATAAAATTTTAATTAAACAAAAATTAAATAAATAATTAATTAAATAGGGCCAACGGGGTGAAAAATTTAGAATCATAATTTGAAAATCTAAATGTGATATTTGGATTTGAAAGATTTTTTTAAGTGAAAAAATATACTTTTATGTGGAAAAATGCATAAGGATGCGTATTGAAAAATTAACCGGTAGTACCAGTTTAGATTGTCCAATACTGTGAATGAAAAAGTTAATTATGAGCCAGAAAGATCAAGAAAGTATAATTTATAATTTTGAGAAAAATAATTAAAATTCAAATTAAAACACCAATCTTAAAGATTTTGGCCCAAGATTGGACCAGCGGGCTAAATCGAGTGAGTCGGGCCTAAGTGGATCCAAGTCCACATATATATAAGCCCCATTTCAGCACAACTCAAACATTCTTCTCCCTTTTTTGAGAGAGCAACATGGTTGAGGAAGAGAGAAAAGAAGAAACACAAAAGTTCTAGCCTCCTTTGATCTTCAAAGCTCCATAACTTTCTCTTCAGAGCTCCAGCTCATCATCTTCGATTCTAATCGAACAAAGTGGTGAGTAATTTGAAACCATACCTAATTCTCTGCCTAATAGAATTTGTATTTTTGGCTTTGGGTTATTGAGTTTTTCATGGTTTTGATGGTTTAGGGTTGCTCTAGTATGAGCTATAACTGGACTTTATTAATAATTTCTATGGGTTAAGGTAAGAAACCTCTAAACCCTTGTGGTTTATCAAATTTTATGAATCCTAGGTTGATATATGTGTGAATTGGTTACATTAGAATTGTTGGATGATTTTGGTACACATTGGGAGCTTGAATTTGGCTTGCGGAGCTTTTGGATGAATCTTGGTGGCTTGTTTAGAGTTTGGGTGTTGTTGGGGCAAAAAATCCAAGTTTTAGGTATGAACCGCCGTCATCAAGGTACAATTTAAATTTTATTTAAATGCCATGTAATGTGACATAAAGTCCTAGGTCAGGTGACCTTAGAATATTGTTGAATTTTGGTGTGGTTGGTTTTTATTGGTTTAGTGTGAATGTTATGATAGAATGTATGTTGTTGATTGAATTTTATAGATGATTTATTATAATGATATTATTGATAATTATGAATTGGGTATTGAAATAGATTGGGTCGGAGGCCGTGAATGGGTGAGTCTGGGTAAGTTTTGACAATATGAAATAAGTGAATTGATGTAATTGTGAATGGTGTGATTATGATTATGATGGTGACAATAAATTTAGAGTGATTAATGTTTGGAAATTGTGTTCAATATTTAAGGTGTGTTTGAATTGAAAAATTGTCGAAAAAGATAATTAATGAATGATATAGTGTTGTGTGGATTAGATATGGTTTGATTTGAGTATGGTATTGAAATAGAGATAATGGTTTTGGGTGTCAAATGCAAGGGGATTGAGAATTAGTATAAAATTAAAAGTGTAGAGTTTTTGGTAAAAAAAAAAGATTTTTATCCAACTTTGACGGGCCGTAACTCAATCCTCGGAGTTGAGACTTTAACAAAAGTAGATTTTTATATGAGTTTATTCAACAATCTTTCCAATGGTTAAATAATAGTTGAAAAATGAATTTTGTGAAAAAAAGTTATAAGATTTCAAAGTTTGGGGTAAAAAACTGAATTTCTGCAGCATAGCGGCTTTCTGAAAACTGATAAACATGCGTACGCAGACATGTCACGCGATGCGGGTATAGGGCTCTGCTCATTACTCTCGCGTACGCGACTTTTGAAAAATTTGAACTCTCGCGTACGCAGAAGTGTCTTGCGTACACGAGCCTATGTTGCTGCCAACACCCCCGTGTACGCGACTATAGTCAGCGCCATCGGCAATCTCGACACTTATGCGTACGCGGATGAGGCATGCGTATGCATGACCCCCAGTTTTTTTTTGAAATTGTGTTTTTAAATCTTTCAAACATTCTTCTAGCCTTTCAAACTTCTGCAAGTTCTGTTATGAGTCTAGAGCTGGTAAAATAGAAAGTAGAGAAGTTAGAAGTGAGGATTTAGCATTGACTAGGATTTAGCATTGATTGCGAATGATGAGAATGATTTTGACGAGGAGAGATGATGATGAATTGACTATGATTAAGTAAGATGAGAAGGGTTATGATAATGAGAGATGATGGAGATTGATTATGATTGAGTATGATGAGAATGATAATGATGATGAGCGAAATGAACGATGAGTCTAAGTTATTGACAATTGGTGAATGATGACAGATTTGGGAGGTTGAGGATTCCCTCCGAGTTATACATTATATACGTGAGTGACGATTTTGACGAGATTATGATTAAGAAGTGTGACGGCACTATATCTCGAACTGAATAAACGAGTTGAGGTTGAGGATTCTCTCTCTCGTGCTAGGTTTTGAAATGAGTACACACATGTGAAGAAAGCGATATTGATATTGAAAGAGGTTGAGGAGTTAGAAAATGAATTAATGATGAAGGCTTATGAGTAATAAACTGATCGAATATGAAATTAACTGAGAAAATGAATGAATAGGCAATTTGAGGTAGATGATTCCCTCTCTCGTGTTGGGATTATGATTAAAGAGGCAATAAGATTTATGTTATGAGGACGGTGGTGTTATTCCGCTCACAAAAAGGTGAGTTGAGATTGAGGATTCTCTCATTTGCTGTGATAAACAAGTTGAGTTTGAGGATTCCCTCACTTGTTGTACTAGAGAGTTGGATAGAAGGTCCAGGATTTCCTTCGGTTTAGTTCTGTAATTATTAATTCAAAATTTGGGTATGTTTGTTTGTGTTGCATTGAAATGAGTTTTGAATTGAAATGGTGAGGACGGTGGTTGGATCCTACTCATTGATAGGCAAGCTTAGATAGAGGATTCTCTCTCTTGTTGTGATGAACAAGATGAGATTGAGGATTCCTTTTCTTGTTTCGGTGGACAAGCCGGTTGAGGATTTCCTCTCTTGCTACAACGGGAAATTGAATGGAGAAGGTTGAGGATTCCCTTCGATTTGATTCCTGGCTGTGGTGTGAATGAGTTAGGTTGAGGATTCTCTATCTTTACATCACAGTCTCTCTCTGAATGGTAGGTTGAGAATTTCCTCCAGGAAGGTTGAGGATTCCCTTCATGTTGAGAGACGATATCCGGGTTAGCTACTGGACATGTCGTGTTTGGTTGTACAACCGACAGATGAGCTCATTGGCTATAGGGTAGACATGCATAATTTGCATTTGATTGCTTTGGTTGGGTTTGCTTAATTGTAATGGTTTGCCTAATTTTATATATTACATGATTATATGCTAATTGCTTTACTTGAATCTACTTGTGTATTACTTGTTTGCATTGCTTGTGATTGCACAACTGAGAGGTCCCTCA
The DNA here is from genome assembly GCF_000816755.2 of Arachis ipaensis. Classification (NCBI taxonomy): domain Eukaryota; kingdom Viridiplantae; phylum Streptophyta; class Magnoliopsida; order Fabales; family Fabaceae; genus Arachis; species Arachis ipaensis. The sequence continues at coordinate 135,202,843 of NC_029793.2, read as the reverse complement.
TGCTGGTGTCGGCTGACGCTGAGGGTTGTTCTATGTGAATTATGGAGAATTAGTGTAAAATTATTAATGAAGGTGAATTAGATTAGAGTCTCCTAATATAGTTGCTTGTTTATGGATTAGCGAGAACCTAAGATGAAAATATTTTGGTAAAAGAGGCTAAGATTACTTAGAGAGTTCCTCTTACTTTATGTTATATTTATTTGACACTTTACTATACTGAAAACCCATGGGGTGGGTTCTCATTCTGTATGTATCTTTGTTTTTAGATACAGGTGCTAGTGTTTAGCAGTGAGCTGTGATTCGTCTGGAGGACGGCAAAGTTTGTCTCAATTTCTATTTTGTATTTTGTTTAGAATTTTTCCTCTTTATTTTGGAAAACCTTAGTGATGTATATGTATATATTTATTTTGAAAACATGCCTGTAGAGGCTAGGATGTATTGGGAGAGATAGGAACTGTTATCAATTGGTTTTGCTGCTGTAACCCTAGCCGACCTAAACTTCGCAAGTTGTGACTAGTGGTTATTATATATTTATATACATAATCTGTCTTTACTCTATTCTTTCTTTAAGATTTTATTTTTTCTGCTTTACCGAACACGCGATATTCGTTACATGTGTGTTTGCGCTCGCAATTTTCTTTTACTCCTTTTTCAGGCTTCTTGTTTAATAAATTCTTCTAAGTATATATGTATTACAATTCTACCTTTGAGTCGTACCACCTTATTATCATTGACTTTCGACTCGAGTATAAGAATCTGAATGATAGGATGTTATATTATGGTATTAGAGCAGTTCGTCCTCGTGAGCCTGAGGGATGGACTGCTATACCGCATTTATTTTACTGTCATTTTTAAAATAGGTTTAATTATTCTATCAGCCCCTATAGTTTCACTAAATTTTTAATTAGGTCTTTATACTTTTTTATTTTCAATTGGGTCCCTATATCATATCAGATTTTGTAATTAAGTCACCACTGTAAAAAAATATTGGAAGTAACAAAATATTTCTCTAAACAAAATAAATATGTCTAACATTTTATTGAATATTGTATTTTATTTAACAGAATATTCCGTTAATTCTAATATTTTTGTCACAGTAAAAATTTAATTATAAAATCTAATATGGTATAAGGACCTAATTATAAAAAATATAAGAATCTAATTAAAATTTTGATAAAATTATAGAGACCAAAGAATAATTAAACCATTTCATAATATAACAATCAATACTAACATGATCTTTGATATACTAATTTTTTTAAAGTAGTTTGGAGTACCATAAGTGAAGAATCACAGAATAATTAAACATCTAAAATATCAATTATTAATATTTAAGTTAATCATTTTATCTATTGGCATTCCATTTAATTTAATTTTAGTAAGAGTAAAACCCCTCCCCGGTCCCTAACCATTTACGAAATTGACCTGTCGCTCCCTCACGATTGGAAATTAACAACGCAGCCCTTAACCATTCTCTCCGTGTGACCAAAAGGACCCTCTCCGTGAAATGTAACCGAGAAATCCTACATGTAACGGTAACTATCTGACGTGGATTCAAACGATTTGATGAGACAATTGGGTCCTTGCACAGTCATAAAAAACGTTGTCGTTTTGATGCACAATGGATTCAGATTCTAACATACATTCCTCATTCTCTCCCTGAAGTATGACACGCTCTCACTCTTTGCCCTCATCCACACAAAGAATTACCGTAAACCCTAGAGAATGTTAGTCTTCCCGTCAGAAACGATGACGAAAGAGAGCCGGCGAGGACGACGTAACTGTGCAGCAACGTGGCGTTTGCTGACGGAGGTGGTGACGTGCTACTGACGGAGCCGCACTTCCGTTTTTAGAGGTGAGTTTGTACTACCGTTTGTTAACGACATTACTGTGGTCCTTCATTTGTTTATCCGAAGGAAGTATTGTTACCATGGACCACCATAAAGTATGATATGCGTACTTTTTTACATTTGTGAAGAACAGTCACTTTCACTAGGGTTGGGTCATCACTTGGAGTAAAGTTTTTTTGTTTGTTTTGAGTATATTAATGTATGTTAATAATAATTTATTTATGGGTTACTGAGTGAAGTTTATATATTGCAGATGGCTGTTGAGATTATACCAGTATTTCACCATGGGGGGTGGTTTGAGAGAGACGATAATTTTATGCTCAGCTACCTTGGTGGTAAGGTGGAGAAATTCCCCAAGTTGGACATTGACTTTGTTAATTTTAAGGATTTTGAGGAGATGTTCAAAGGGTTAGGATATACAGAGTACAAGGCTATGTATTGGCAAGACCCCAGTGCCCCTTACCTAGAGGCTGGCCTCCACATTTTAAAAGGTGACAAAGAAATTAACCAGATGTGTGATAACAAGATGGCAAATTTAGAAACTGATGAGTTGCATGTGTATTTTGAGCATCATATGAGGCAGCCAGATGTGGATGAAGCAGGGGCTGCTCCTGTAGACTTGAATGATTCCTCCACTGATGATGGCTATGAGAGCGCTGAAGATGAGGTTTATAAGCCTCCCCCACCTGGTTATGAAACACTAAGCAGCAGTAGTAGTGAGGAGTTAAGGTCAAGAAAAAATAGTAAGAAGGACACACCCAAAAAGAAGAAAATGACACCTAAGAAGAAGAGAGCAACACCTAAGAAGAAAACTGTGACACCTGTGAAGGAAAAAATTAATGATGATGATGGCCTATCTCCTAAAATGAAGAAGAAAAAGAATAAGAGATATGTAGGGAGGACAAGAAGGCATATACTGGATAGGGATGAGGGTCTTAATGGGCCAAGGCAAGGGCAACAGGCTGGAGAGGATGAAAGCCCAAATGTAGTGCATGGAGCAGGTGACAATGATGAGCCCATTGTGGAAGAGATAGATTCTGACATTGACAAGCCATATCAGTATGAATCAGAAGCATTCAACTCTCCAATTTCTTCTGATGATGAGGGTAGAAAGCCTAAATTTCATGAATTTGATGATGACACTGGTTATGGTGATGTGGATTTCGAAATTGGAGAAATGTTTGACACCATGGCACAATTCAAGCAAGCATTGAAGGACATGTTTGTTTTTGAAGGAAAAGAGTTAGAGTATTTAAAAAATGAAAAGCATAGAGTGAGAGCAAAGTGTGCGGAAGAGGGCTGTCCTTGGCTAATCCTAACTTCCTGGAACAGCCAGGAACTATGTTTTCAAGTCAAAACATATGTTAAGGAGCACATTTGTGGGAGAAATTTGACAAGCAACATGACAAGTAGATCATGGGTTACAAGCAAGTTAGTGAAGAGGTTGCTCACACAGCCGCAGCTATCACCTAAGGAGGCTTTAGAGCACATGAAAGAGGACTATAATGTGCATATCCACTATAAAATGATATTGAGAGCTTTGAAGGCAGCCAGAGAGGAGGTTATAGGAAATGAAAACGAGCAATTTAGGAAGGTTAGAGATTACTTGTCTGAGCTTCATAGGAGTAATCCAGGGTCAACATCTATAGTAGATGTGATCCTCCAACCTGAGTCACCACCTGTGTTTGACAAGCTATACATATCATTGGATGCATGCAAGTGTGGGTTCAAGTCAGGATGTCGTCCTTTAATCGGGCTAGATGGCTGTCACCTAAAGGGTTATTTTGGTGGACATCTCCTTTCAGCCGTTGCTCAAGACGCTAACAACCACTTTTTCGTCATTGCTTACGCTGTGGTTGATAGTGAATGTACTGACACATGGAAGTGGTTCCTAACTCTCCTCCAGGAGGACCTAGGCTCTTGCACTGAATATGGATGAAATTTTATTTCGGATCAGCAGAAGGTATGTTAATTATTAATGTGTTAATTGATGGTGTGTTGATAATTACTTTTGTGCTGGTAGTTGATTTTTTGTTGATTAGTGAATTGATGCCCATCTGAATTAGTAATCAAATGATTGTGTGTCTATTGTGTGAAAAAAGGTCACTATTACAAGACATGTAAGGGAGCAACTAACAGGGAAGAGAAGAACTACTGATCCTGTCTCTGAGAACCAACTAACAGGGAACAAGGTAAAAAAGGCCTTCGAGGTGACATGTAGCAAGTGCGGGGAAAAAGGTCACTATTACAAGACATGTAAGGGAGCTCCAAGGGATCCCAATTGGCAGCCAAAGAAGAAGAAGCCAAGAAATGCAAAAGTACAATACTTAGGCTCGTATTAGGAGTTACAAGGATTTAAATGTCTATTAACGTGAGTATCGAAGGGGTTTACGTGTCTAGAAAATAGTTTAATGAGGGGTTTATGAGTCTTATAAATGGTTTAATGAGGGGTTTATGTGTCCTAAATTTCTTACAATGGATTACAGGGTGATAACCAAGCTACTGTTACACCTAAATCTGGTGCTGCTCCCTCTGTGGTCATAGATCCTATCGTAAGTTCTTGACTAATTAGTGTTCTCCTGTTTATGGTGTGGCATAAAATAGGCTAACCCTTAACTTGTGCATAAATTATAGGCTAAGGCAAGAAAGCATAAGAAGAAGTTACCAAGAAATGTTACTCCAGTGACCCTTCCACAGGCAGGAGTAGAAATTCCAATGTCACAATCTGCTCCTACGAATGAGGTAATAGTAGTGATCAATATAACATTGTGGCTGAAATTTTAGTCTACCTTATGAGAAATCTAATTTTCATTATTGTTGGTAAAAAAAGCAGGCTGAAGACATTAATGGACAAACTGGTGAAAATGGTGATGAATCACTTGCACCAAACCCAGCTGTACCTAGTCCAACTGCCCCAGGCCCAACCCCAACTGCAACCAACCATGTCTTGCAAAATATGATGAATGGTCCACAGATTCCTGCACCCTTCCGGAAGAAACAGCCAATTCGTAAGCCATTGACATCTCAGGTTCATGGGCCATTACTTCCACCCACTGTGCCCACAAACCAAGCCCCACTAACCCAACCAAGGATGGCTACAAGATCAACTACATCCATTGGCATTTCTCTCGAGACACAGGCAGCAACTAGTGCTGACACGGCAGCTAGGTTGTTCCAATTCATCCCAACACCAGGACTCAAACAAAGAATCAAGGCACCAACCTTCGGAGCACCACTAAGCTTTAAAGAAGTTGGCTCCACTGCACCCCCTTTTAAAGCTCCACGGAAAAAATGAAGATTAGATAGTTTTGGCTAGTATTTTGGATAGTATTTTGTAAATTACATCTGATTGCAAACTCTGCCTAACATTGGTCTAGTATTTTAGAACTTCTAGTACTTGAACAATTTAGATTATCTGTTTTGTGTACTTACCAGGGCATAACATGTAATGCCATGTAGGTGTCATGCCATGTAGGTGTTCTGCAACTTTTTATATATTATGATATTTTGTGTTTCAGTCTAAAGATTTTGATTGCATGCTGGATCTGGTTTATTCTTCGTTCAATGACATTGTATGAAAACATACTTCAATTGATTAAACACTCAAAAATTGTCACAAGGTTACTTACAATTTAAACCAGAACAACATTTCTATCATTAAAATTCAACAATTTAACATCACAGTCATCATCCTTAATGTGCATCTAGTTCATAACATCAACATCCAAAATAATTTACAATTTTTTTACATCCTATTAGGCTGAAGTGCAGTAATAAAAATTTCACCAACAACAACAATGAAAAATGCCATGATAATGCATCTATTCTGTCTACTGTATCTTCTTCCATGAACTCCATCATATAGCTTAATCTCCATCTCTTTAATTTTGTCCTCCAACTCCTTCAATCTCCCATGAACTTCCGTCTTTTGAACTTCTACCACTGTATAGCCAGACTCAGTTATCAGCTCATCCAGCCACTTAAAATATTTGCAATGCGTTGAAGGAGTCTACAATTATGAACAATTTTTTTTTAATCAACCTAATTACAGAGAAGATTGTAAGATGGAATAAACCCTAATGTACCTTGAAATAACTTCAACGAAAGAACAACCTATTTGGATTATTTGATGTGGTCGATTCAAAGAGAATCGCATGAGCTCCACAATAACAGCTTGGATGTGTGAACTTCTTCCTTGCCATGCCAACATTGCCAGAGTTGTTGCTTGAAACTCCGATCGACTTCTCTTTCCATGAACGACGGATTGAATCTGATGAATGTTCTTCCGTGTTCATCACTGACGGCAAGGTAAGATTTGATATCTAGGGTTCACAATAACATTTGGGATTGCTCTTATTAAGAACTGGAATCAAAACTGCAGCGTTTTTGATGACTGTTGGTGCACAAATTGTGAATCACACTTTTCACAACTCGTACCACTGACCAGCAAAAGCTTGGCATTTTCGAAAGCTGTGAATCTGAATTCCTCTAGCTCATTTAGCTGGAGCAATCATTTTTCTCCTGCTAATTTGACATCAAAGTTTAGGAATCTGGTTGCCCAGTAGGCTTTATGTTCCAGTTCCACGGGCAGGTGACATGCCTTACCATACACGAGTTGGTATGGAGAGGTCCCTATAGGGGTCTTGAATGCTGTTCTGTAAGCCCACAGAGCATCATCCAAGCTCCGTGCCCAATCCTTTCTACGGGTATTTACTGTCCGTTCTAGGATTCTCTTTAATTCTCTGTTAGAGACTTCAGCTTGCCCATTAGTTTGTGGATGATATGGAGTAGCTACCTTGTGGCAAATTCCATACCGAACCATGGCAGAGCGAATTCAGCAGCTTGTTTTACAGGACTGAGTTCAGCAGTTGCTGTTTTGACCTCTTCTTTCATGGAAGGGTCACTGCTTAGGTACAGATGCTGATTCCTGGCAACTGTATCAATGAGCTCTTGGACTTCTTCAATTGTCTTTCTCATGTGGATAGATTCACCAGCTGAGTAATCCAGAGACATCTGAGCTCCTTCAGCAAGCCCATAATAGAAGATGTCTAACTGAACCCACTCTGAAAACATTTCAGAGGGGCATTTTCGTAGCATCTCTCTGTATCTCTCCCAGGCATCATAAAGAGATTCATTATCTCCTTGTTTAAAGCCTTGGATGTCCAGCCTTAGCTGTGTCATCCGTTTTGGGGGAAAGTATTGATTCAAGAATTTGTCTGTCAGTTGTTTCCAAGTCCTTATGCTGGCCTTAGGTTGGTTATT
>NC_029793.2:135193415-135195001 GCF_000816755.2 Arachis ipaensis | reverse complement strand
AAAATACCTGAAATTATAGAAAAACACACAACTCATAGTAAAGTCCAGAAATATGAATTTTTCCTAAAAACTAATGAAAATAAACTAAAAACTAGCTAAAACATACTAAAAACTATATGAAATTAACTCCAAAAAGCGTATAAAATATCCGCTCATCACAACACCAAACTTAAACTGTTGCTTGTCCTCAAGCAACTAGACAAATAAAATAGAAGACTAATAGGTTGAGAAGCAATAATATCTCAGAGTTTTTGAGTGAAGCTCAGATTCTAATTAGATGAGCGGGACTAGCAGCTTTTTGCTTCCGAGCAGTTTTGGCATCTCACTTTATCCATTGAAGCTCAGAGTGATTGGCATCTATAAGAACTTAGAATTCAGATAGTGTTATTGATTCTCCTATTTCAGTATGATGATTCTTGAACACAGCTATTTCATGAGTCTTGGCCGTGGCCCTAAGCACTTTGTTTTCCAGTATTTCCACTGGATACATAAATGCCACAGACACATAATTGGGTGAACCCTTTGGATTGTGACTCAGCTTTGCTAAAGTTCCCAATTAGAGGTGTCCAGAGTTCTTAAGCACACTCTTCTTTCTGCTTTGGACCTTGACTTTAACCGCTCAGTCTCAAGTTTTCACTTGACACCTTCACGCCACAAGCACATGGTTAGGGACAGCTTGGTTTAGCCGCTTAGGCCGGGATTTTATTCCCTTAGGCCCTCCTATCCACTGATGCTCAAGGCCTTGGGATCCTTTTTATTACCCTTGCCTTTTGGTTTTAAGGGCTATTGACTTTTTCTGCTTTTTTTTTCCTACTTTTTCTTGCTTCAAGAATCTTTTGTATGATTTTTCAGATTATCAATAACATGTCTCATGTTCATCATTCTTTCAAGAGCCAACATATTTAACAGTCTTAAGCAACAAATTCAAAAGACATATGCACAGTTCAAGCATTCATTCGGAAGACAGAAAGTATTGCCACCACATGTAACTAATTAGAATTTCTCTTATTAAAACTCGAAATTTTATTGCCTCTTATTCAAAAGATCTACTATTTTATTCATGTTTGCTGATGATGAGAAAAATAAACTATAGCTTAATTGGAGATAAGATCAAAATAGATACTAATTACTACTATATGACTCCTAAGGTGAACTTTTCTAATGACACTATCACAGATTTAAAGCAGAAATTGGAATTTAACAACCTTTATTCTGGGGGAACAGGGGTTCCTCTGATCCTTGGGGTGCTCGGTCCTGCAAGAGATAACTTCTGGCGCTTCAAGTCCCTTAAGTCACGCCCTTGCTCCTCTTGTTCTTTAAACATATAGGTAAGAATTTGACTGTGTTCCTTCTGTTCTTTTATTATTTGCTCCATAGCTTCCCGTATATTGGTGATAGACGTCTCAAGATAATCCCAATATTCAGATTGAGGGATTTCTGGGAGGAATTCCTGCGTTTTCTTCTTGGTGGGATCCTCCTGCGCTTGTTGTTTTTCCATTGATGCCTTGGTGATTGGTTTCTCAACTGAGATGTACTCAGTTATTCCCATCCTTACTCCAGCATCCTTGCAGAGCAGCGATATCACC
>NC_029793.2:135189485-135193296 GCF_000816755.2 Arachis ipaensis | reverse complement strand
CTTGTCAGTCTGCCACATATTAGCATAGAACTCCTGGATCATATTCCTTCCCACCTTCGTTTCAGGATTAGCTAGGACTTCCCCGTTCCTGATTCAAATTTGCTCCTGGATCTCCGGATATTCATCTTCTTTCAGATCGAATCTAACTTTCGGGATCACTGATCTCAGACCCATTATTTTGTTATAATGGTCCGAATGTTCTTTAGATAAGAACTTCCCTTGATTCCAAAGTGGTTTTGGAATGCTCTCTTTCTTGCCTCTTGGAGTGGGTTATTTTCCTTTGGGGGCCATGATCTTAGTGATCGCGGATAAACACACCAAACTTAGAGGTTTGCTTGTCCTCAAGCAAAAGAAAAGAAAGGAGAGGGATAGAAGGAGAGCTAGGTGCAATTGTTGATGGGAGAGGAGGGAGGCCGAACTCAAATTTATAGGGGGGGTGGGTTTTCGAAAAAAAGAGATAAAGATATGATAAAAAGATTTAATTGGAAAAGATAAGATAGAAGATATGATAAGAGAAGATATAGTTTAAAATTGAGAGGATATGAAAGATTTTTAAGATAGATTTAATTTTTGAAAAAGATAAAGTGGAGGTTTTGAAAAAGATATTGATGAGTTGAAAAGATATATTTGTAAAAAAAGTATTGAAAAGAGTTGGATTGAATTTGCAAAGAGGTCTGGTGCTTATGGATTAAAATACAGTTGATATTTTTAGGGTAGGGTTTTTAGAAATTATGGAATTTAGAAATCAAGGTTCTTAACATGTTTATGCAAGAAATCATGTATTGAAGTATGAAAATCAAGATTTAGAATGAAAAAATTTGAATAAAAATGAGTTTTGTCTCCTCCCTGCCATCCTGGCGTTTGAACGCCCAAACACTGCCTGTTTTGGGCGTTCAGCGCCCAAATGCTGCTCTCCTGAGCGTTCAACGCCCAGCTGCTGCCATTACTGGCGTTTAACGCCCAGTGGGTGCCCATTTCTGGCGTTGAACGCCCAAATTGCTACTATTACTGGCGTTCAACGCCCAGTGGATGCCCATTTTGGGCGTTGAACGCCCAAAATACACTTTTACTGGCGTTTTCTTGCCAGTGAGCTCTTTTTCTCTGTTTTATGTGCCGAGTCCTTCTGTAACTCTGTGGACTTAAATGATTCTTCACCTTAGTGTCAGTGAACTTTATATAAACAAATAAAAATAAAAATAGGGCAAAATGCTTAGAGGATTATTGCCCCATGGCTGGGTTGCCTCCCAGCAAGCGCTTCTTTATTGTCTTTAGCTGGACCTTGCTGAGCTTTTAATCTAGCTTCAGCCTTGAGCACTCTTGCTCAATGTTGCCTTCAAGATAGTGCTTAATTCTCTGTCCATTGACAATGAACTTCTTATCAGAATCAATATCTTGAAGCTCCACATAACCATATGGTGATACACTTGTAATCACGTATGGTCCCTTCATGCCTCCCTTTTTTGGGACGACTTGGACAGGGCTCACCCAGGGGCTATCAGAAATAGGATAAATGATCCCAGCCTCTAGTAGTTTGATGACCTCTTTCTGCACAACTTCTTTCATGGCTGGATTTAGCCGCCTCTGTGGTTGAACCACTGGTTTGGCATTATCCTCCAATAAGATTTTGTGCATGCATCTAGCTGGGCTTATGCCCTTAAGGTCACCTATGGACCACCCAAGAGTTGTCTTGTGTGTCCTTAGCACTTGAATAAGTGCCTCCTCTTCCTGTGAATTTAAAGCAGAGCTTATGATCACTGGAAAAGTGTCACCTTCTCCCAGAAACACATATTTCAAGGATGGTGGTAATGGCTTGAGCTCGGGTTTAGGAGGTTTTTCCTCTTTCAGAAGAAATTTCAGAGGCTCTTTCATGTCCTCTGAATCCTCTAAATCAGGCTGAACATCTTTAAAGATGTTCTCTAACTCTGATTCAAGACTCTCAGCCATGTTGATTTCTTCTACCAAAGAGTCAATAAGATCAACTTTCATGCAGTCTTTTGATGTGTCTGGATGCTGCATGGCTTTGACAGCGTTCAACTTAAACTCATCATCATTGACTCTCAGGGTTATTTCCCCCTGTTGGACGTCAATGAGGGATCGTCCAGTTGCTAGGAAGGGTCTTCCTAGAATGAGAGTAGCACTCTTGTGCTCCTCCATTTCCAACACAACAAAATCAGTGGGAAAGGCGAATGGCCTAACTCTGACAATCATGTCTTCAATCACACCTGATGGGTATTTAGTGGAGCCATCAGCAAGTTGGAGACATATCCTGGTTGGTTTAACTTCTTCAGTTAAGCCAAACTTTCTGATAGTGGATGCAGGTATTAGGTTGATGCTTGCCCCAAGATCGCATAAGGCTGTCTTGGTGCATTGACCTTCTAATATGCATGGTATCAGAAAACTCCCAGGGTCTTTGAGCTTCTCAGGAAAGCTTTTCAGAATGACTGCACTGCATTCTTCAGTGAGGAGAACTCTTTCTGTTTCTCTCCAATCCTTTTTATGACTCAAGATCTCTTTCATGAACTTGGCATAAGAAGGTATTTGCTCAAGTGCTTCTGCAAATGGAATCTTTATTTCAAGAGTCCTGAGGTAATCTGCGAAGCGAGCAAATTGCTTATCCTACTCCTCTTTCCGGAGTTTTTGAGGATAAGGTATCTTGGCTTTATATTCTTCAACCTTAGTTGCTGTAGGTTTATTGCCTACAGAAGTGGTTGAAGAAACCTTTTTAGAGGGGTTGTTATCAGCATTTGTGTGTGTCTGATCCCTCACTGGCAATTGAGTGCCAGAGTTAGAAGCTGGAGTGAAACTGGACGCCAGCTCCTTGTCTGCTCCTGGTGTTTAAAACAGCAAATGGAAACAGTAATAGTCTGTAGACATCCTGATCTATTTCTTTATCATGTACTGTGTCAGCAATCTGCAGAAACTGTGCCAGAAACTCTGTAGGTTCTTCCTGTGGAAGACTGGAATACTGGCAACTTTGCTGCACCATGATAATGAGCTGAGGATTCAACTCAAAGCTACTGACTCCAATGGAGGGTATGCAGATGCTACTCCCATATGAAGCAGTAGAGGGGTTAGAATATGACCCCAGAGTCCTCCTGGACTGTTCATTTCCGCTTATGTCCATGATGGAGAAAGGGAGATGATGTAGAATGGAGAAAATATTTTTATTTATTTATTTATTTATTTATTTCAAAAATGAAATAAATTAAAATAAAATAAATAAAAAATGAGTGGAGAATTTCGAAAAACTGAGGAGAGAGAGAAAGTGGTTAGGAAGTTTTGAAAGGGATATGATGATTTTTTTTAAAAAAAGGTTTTAAATTTTGAAATAAAAATCTGAATTTTAAAAATAGGATTTCAAAAATTTGCTTTTAAAACAGAGAGAAAAGATATTTTTGAATCTAAAGAGGAGAGAGAAAACAATAAGATAGCACAAGATTTAAAATTTTTAGATCTGATGCTCCTTGTTTTCGAAAATTTTTAAGGGAAAAACACTAAGGAACACCAAACTTAAAAATTTTAAGATCAAGACACAAGGAAAACTCAAGAACACTTTGAAGATTCACAAGAACACAAGAACAGAAGGACGAACACCAAACTTAAAATTTTTAGAAAACCAAACTAAAATTTTCGAAAAACACAGAGAAATCAACAAGAAAACACCAAACTTAAAATTTGGCACAGGATTTAATAGAAAAATTATTTTTGAAAAAGATTTTAACAAGAAAATAAGGATTCTAAGGTTTTAGCACGACAATAATACGAGACTCTAAACAAAAAGAGAAATTTTTCCTAATCTAAGCAACAAAAT
>NC_029793.2:135185320-135189413 GCF_000816755.2 Arachis ipaensis | reverse complement strand
TGGAGTTTTGGAGATGCTTTGTCTTCTGAATCTCTGCTTTCCTCTGTCTTCTTGTTCACGCACGCACGTCCTCCTATGGCAAGCTGTATGTAGGGGTTCACCGTCGTCAATGGCTACATTCGATCCTCTCAGTGAAGAATATGCTCACATGCTCTGTCACAGCACGGCTAATCATCTGTCGGTTCTCGATCATACTGGAATAGGATTCTTCGTCCTTTTGCGTCTGTCACTAACGCCCAGCACTTGCGAGTTTGAAGCTCGTCACAGTCATTCGATCATTGAATCCTACTCGGAATACCACAGACAAGGTTTAGACTTTCCGGATTCTCAAGAATGCCGCCATCAGTTCTAACTTATACCACGGAGATTCTGGTTAAGGAATCTAAGAGATACTCATTCAATCGTATATAGAACGGAGGTGGTTGTCAGGCACACGTTCATGGTTTGAAGAAGGTGATGAGTGTCACAGATCATCACCTCCATCACAGTTAAGGGCGAATGAACATCTTAGATAGGAACAAGCGCGTTTGAATGGAAAACAGAAATACTTGCATTAATTCATTGAGACACAGCAGAGCTCCTCACCCCCAACAATAGAGTTTAGAGACTCATGCCGTCAAAGAGTACAAAGTTTAGATCTAAAATGTCATGAGATACAAAATAAGTCTCTAAAAGTTGTTTAAATACTAAACTAGTAGCCTAGGTTTACAGAAAATGAGTAAACTATAGCAGATGGTATAGAGATCCACTTCTGGGGTCCACTTGGTGTGTGCTGGGGCTGAGATTTAAGTAATTCATGTGCATAAGGCCATTTTGGGCATTCAACGCCAGGTTTGGATCCATTTCTGGCGTTGAACTCCAACTTTTAATCATTTTCTGGCGCTAGACGCCAAAATTGGGCAGAAAACTGGCGTTAAACGCCAGTTTATGTCATCTATCCTTGAGCAAAGTATGGACTATTATATATTGCTGGAAAGCCCTGGATGTCTACTTTGCAACGCAATTGGAAGCACGCCATTTCGAGTTCTGTAGCTCCAGAAAATCCACTTTGAGTGCAGGGAGGTCAGAATCCAACAGCATCAGCAGTCCTTTTTCAGCCTGAATCAGATTTTTGCTCAGCTCCTTCAATTTCAGCCAGAAAAATACCTGAAATTACAGAAAAACACACAACTCATAGTAAAGTCCAGAAATATGAATTTTTCCTAAAAACTAATGAAAATAAACTAAAAACTAGCTAAAACATACTAAAAACTATATGAAATTAACTCCAAAAAGCGTATAAAATATCCGCTCATCAACTGTGTAGATGGATTCTATCCTATCAACAACACTCAGTCCACGTATAACAGCTACCGGTACAGGTAGGATCTTCCGGTTATTTTTTACCTGTAAACTGACCACAAGGTCCTTTTGGTCACACGGAGAGAATGGTTAAGGGCCGCGTTGTTAATTTCCAATCGTGAGGGGGCGCCAGGTCAATTTCGTAAATGGTTAGGGACCGGGGAGGGGTTTTACTCTTTTAGTAATTATTCATTTTCTTCTAATTATCTGTTCACTATTAACTCCCATTTATTCTCCCGCTTGTTCAAACATTTTCAAATTAATCTGTGATTGACGAAGTGTAATAAAATGTTAAGTACGATTTTGCTCCTATAGTTTAGGCTAAAAATTTTATTTGTCTCCAACTTTTTTTTTGCATATAAAATCATCCCTAAGGTTCAATTTAATTTTAAAATCGTCCTTGAATAATTATACCCTTACCCCACCTATCACAATTTTCTCATTTCCTCTCTTGGTCTGCTTCTTCATCACTGCTCAGTGATTTTTATGAACTTGTTTTTCTCAAATAAGGATTTCAATTCCTAAACGCAGCTCTCGACAACGGAAACACTTTCAATTTGGCCACCGTTTGTTCATGGACCATAATTTAATGCCATCGGGAGAGAGTCGTTACCGTCGACTTAACAGATTCCAATCTCTATGGCTTTGTTTCTCCTTCAATCTCTCAACTGGACAGCCTCAAGTTCTTTAACATCTCCAGCAACCAATTCAGTGGCCATCTCCATTAGAACTACTCTCCAACAATGGAAGTTTTAAAACAAAACCCACAAACAAGGAAACAGCGACAACAATGGAAGTTTTAAAACAAAATTTGCATTTCAAAGAACAACCAAATTAACAAATCAACAAACAGAAATGAAGAAAATTTGCATTTCACAACATCAACAACAACAATAAGCAAAAATCAATACCAAAGAATTAACAAATTTGTATTTAAAATATCAAAGAATTAATAAAATTAAAAATAAAATAAAATTGGAATCCTAATTCAGAAGTGAAATAAAGCAAAAGTGCAACAAGGAAAAGCAGAGGTGGGTGGCAAGTGGCGAGTGACGAAGAGCAGAGGTGAAACTACAAAACGACAAGGATGTGAATGGCGAACGGCGACGAGCAATGGCGAGTAGCGACGAGCAGAGACGAGTAGCGTGGAGCAGCGGCGAGTACGGGAGGAGCAGCAGCGAGTGGGGAGGAGCAGCGGCAAGCAGCGAGGAGTGGTGCGTGGCAAATGACGAGCGGCGAGGAGTGGCGTGGACATCTCTCTCTTTTTTCCAGTGACTGCTTCTCTTCTCCCTCGCTAGCTTCTTCTTCTTCTTCTTCTTCTTCTTCTTCTTCTTCTTCTTCTTTTAATTTTATATTTTTTTATTAGGGCTAATTTGACCCAGAATTTTAATATTTAGGTAAAAATGACGATTTTAAAACTAAGTTAAACTTTAGGAACGATTTTGTATGCAAAAAAAAAAAAAATTGGGAGCGAATAAAATTTCCAGCCTAAACCATAAGGACCAAAATCGTACTTAACTTATATACTTTGTATTGATCTCTTAAAAAATAATTGTACTCGTCGTAAATATTTGCATATAATTATTTATAGTTAATGTTTAATATTTTTTACTTAATATTGTTTAATATTAATTAGTATGACCTAGGTGTGGTAATAATTGCTATAAAAAAACATGACAATAACCTTTTTCTTAAATAGAGCTTGCTCATTTAAATTTAAAATTACACAAAAATATATCATGAAAGGTAAATACTAAATACGTCAAGTTTATAGACACTACAAAAAATGGTTTAAAATGATATTTATATTATAGTATTTTTTTGTTGCTGTAATTAATTTGTATTTGATAGCAGTTTTGGTAATTATGGCGGTTTTGAACCACCGTAATCACCTATACATAAAAAGAAAAAACTGACAATTCATAACCCTTAGTTGAAACACTACGATGCGCGTGTATGGCATCTCCCTTCTCTCTTTCATCCTCCTCTCCGTCACTACCGTTTTCACCCTCCACTGCCGTTGTCTCTTCAATGGAATTAAAGGTTCCAAACCACACACACGTCTTCTTCCACTATAAGAAACATGCTGAATACTGTTGGATTTAATGGCGGCTATTACCGTCAGATTTAGCGGCGATTTTTGCGTTAGATACAAGCTAGAATTGGTTTTTCGAATTAGTTACCCTAGAATTTTGTGTTCAGACACTAAATCTGACAGTAATCAATGTCTATGCATCATAAAACAGGCATTTTATTTAGGTAAAAACGTCAATTAAAAACCGTTGTTTTAAAGGCATAAGCTGCCATTTTAGTCAGGTAAAGATGGTGGTTAAAAACTGCAATTTTAAAGGCATAAATTGAGGTTTTATTCAGGTAAAAATGACGGTAAAAAACGGTCATTTTAAACAAAGAAAACACCATTATATCCTGAAAATATGGTAGTTTAAAACCGTCATTTTAAACAATCAGAAAACCGCCATTTTATCGAGTAACAATGACGGTTCAAATTGCTATTATAAGCAATAAAAAAATGCTGCAATAATCAAAATGACGCTCTGAATTATGGCGTTTCTTAAAAATGCCGTTTTTGGATATAATGACGGTTTAAATTGCTGTAATTACCTCTGAAAACTACCATTTTAACTATATTTTTTTGAAGTAGGACAAAATTGTTTATATATGAAATTTTTTTTGTAAAATTAAAATTATTGGATTTTTGAGATTTTATGGAACATGAGAGGCAAATTATAAA
>NC_029793.2:135181381-135185025 GCF_000816755.2 Arachis ipaensis | reverse complement strand
AGTTGAGATAGTTGAGATTTTTGTTTTTTTAATTTAAATTTAAAATTTGCTAGTATATTGTACCACTCATTTCTTAAAATAATAAAATTAGGTGACTAAATCTTTTTTAAATCAAGGTTCCTTGTTGTACACGCATTTTTTGTTTTTGTTTTTTTCTTCGCGCTTCTTCTTCAATTTCTTCAACAATGTCGTCGTTATTATCATTGTCAATTTTTTTTTTATTTTTTTTCTTTCCTCATCCTTATTCATTATCATCATCATTATCGTGGTCATCTTTTTTATCTTTTTCTATATATGTTTAGTAAAATTATTGACTCAAGAGCACTAATACCAAACTAACAAAATACACACAACACAAAAATTTTGGTACACGATATACATAAATTTTGATGTACAACATAAAAATTTTGGTACATAGTACAAAAATATTTGAAGGTTTATATATCCAAAATATTGACATCTAACCAACAAAATACGCACAACAGCATAGAAAAATTTTGGTGCATAACAGAAAAATTTTGATACGAAATACATAGTTTTTTGAAAGATCACATACCTATAATATTGACTCACCCAGCCAACAAAATACATTCGCAGAAAAAATTTATGTGCTATATGTAAAAATTGTAGTATATGCATAAATTTTTATACTATATTGATAAATTTGTGGTAAATACAAAAAAATTTGTGTTACATATAAAAATTCGTGTGCTATATTTTAATATATTTGTACTCTTCAACAAAAATTTTTGTAGTAATAATAAAAAGGATAAAGTTTACTTTTTATCTTTGAAATTTGGTAAACGTTTTAAAAATATTTTTAAGTTTTATTTTGTTTTAATTTTGTCTCATAAGTTTTCGATTTGCATCAAATACACTCCTGACCATAGTTGTCAGAACCGAACCGGTGATCGAACCGGTCAGGCTACTGGGTCACTGGGTCACTGGTTCAACCGGTGGGTTACTGGTTGAACCGTTTGACCCGGTCCTATGTAAATAAAAAACTATTTAATAAAAGATATCTATATGTATTATAATTTGCATAAATTTTAATAGAAAACATGCTAGCTTGGTGGTTGTGGAGTCTTTTAGTTTCCTTGAGGGCAGGGGTTTGAACCCCACTTAAAACATTTTAAAAAATTTTCACTCCCAAACGGTTTGGTCGGACCGATTTTACAGAATTTGACCGGTTCGTATCGGTTCACACCGGTTTGATTCCTTGTACGGTCGAAATATCGAACCGGTATAAAATTCGATTCACTGGTTTTTCGGTTGAACCGATCGGTCCGGTCTGGTTCTACTAATAATGCTTCTGACGGCTAATTTTTCAAAAAGTTTAAGACTAGTTCAATAACAATTTCATAAGAAGAACCCTCAACACAAACAAATCAAACATAATTTTCATACATTATTATTAGATTAGTCTTAAATTTTTTGAAAATTTAGTTATCGAAAGTATATTTGATACAAATAAAAAATTTTGGAGACAAAATTAAAACAAAATAAAATTTAAAAATATTTTAAAATTTTTGACAAATTTTAAGAAAAAAAATATATTTTACCCAAATAAAAAAAAAAGCAATGATACATGTATTTTTTTGGTGAATTTATACCATTTAATTAGATTTAATTATAAAAATGTTTATACATGTCGTAAATCTTAAAATTTCAAAACACACCCTTTTCTAATAAAACACCAAATATGATGTCATAAAAAAAAAGGATAATTTGCGAAGTTTACATCCAAGATTCCCTCGAAAAAGAAAATGCATCTGAATTAAAAAGTATAGATAATATTTCGAAATTTTGTACTCCAATAAAAAGAAGATAATTTATTGGAAAAAGTTCCCAAGTAATGTGGCGCACATTAGATTAGTGACTAGAAGGTGACTAACGTGAGCGGAGGGAAAATGTCACTCGCCTCCTTCGTGCACACAAAAGTACACCTTTCTCTATCTCTTTCTCTCTCATAAATCTTTTTCTCTCTCCAAACAATTCTTCTGTGTGGTGCCCTTTGGACTTTGGAGGCCAATCATGCACAGTGCATTTCAGTTATACCTTCCTGCAACTCACTCCTTCCCACTCTGCATTTCGCTAATTCGCTTAGCTCACTCAATTTCTTCAAAGGTATGCAATAATCTTACCAAACCCTACACAAATTAGGGTTTTTGAAAACCTCAATGGAGGCTAGTGTTTCAGGTTATTGAGTAGGAATTGTATCTTAAAATCATTAATTATTTTTGTTTCTGTTCAAACAATCCCTCTTTTTTTAAATGCAATGGGTAATGTTGAAATCCCCAATTGGCTCAAAGGGTTGCCACTGGCACCTGAATTTCGACCTACTGATACCGAATTCGCCGACCCGATTGCTTATATTTCAAAGATTGAGAAGGAAGCTAGCAACTATGGGATATGTAAGATTATACCACCATTGCCCAAGCCTTCAAAAAAATACGTTTTTTCTAATTTGAATAAGTCCCTCTTGAAGGCCTCTGAATTGGGTCCAGAGAGCAATTCTTTAGGTTGTTGTAATTCTTCGAGAACGGATTCTAGGGATGTTAGTAGTAGTGATAGGCTGTTGAGGGCTGTCTTTACTACAAGGCAGCAAGAACTAGGGCAGAATGTGAAGAAAATCAGCAAAGGGAATGTTCAGAATCCACTGCCAGGTGGTCAAAAACAAGTTTGGCAGAGTGGGGAAGTCTATACACTTGATCAGTTTGAGTCGAAATCGAAGTCCTTTGCTAAAAGTGTGCTGGCTACGGTGAAGGAAGTTTCTCCACTGGTTATAGAGGCTATGTTTTGGAAGGCAACATCAGAGAAGCCTATATATATTGAATATGCCAATGATGTGCCTGGGTCTGCTTTTGGGGAATCACAGGGTCAATTTCTTTATAGTCATAGAAGACGAAGAAAAAGGACTTATTATAAGAGTAGGCCACATAGCACTGATTCTAAACAAACTGAAATGGATGGCATAGGAGATACCCAAATTGATGAGAATAAGGGTGCTTCTGCCAAAACTCATGCAGAACAATGTGTACAGTCCCAAACAGCTAGTACTGTGACACTTGCATCAAACGAATTTTCACAATCTTCTAGGGAAAAGGGTTCAGATGCTGCTGATGATGATATGGAAGGCACTGCTGGTTGGAAGCTTTCAAACAGTCCATGGAACTTGCAAGTTATTGCACGCTCATCTGGCTCGCTAACACGTTTCATGCCCGATGATATTCCTGGTGTTACTTCACCTATGGTATACATTGGTATGCTGTTCAGTTGGTTTGCTTGGCATGTGGAGGATCATGAGCTTCACAGCTTGAATTTCCTTCACACTGGCTCTGCAAAGACTTGGTATGCTGTTCCTGGAGAATATGCCTTTGCTTTTGAGGAGGTCATTCGCTCTAAGGCATATGGTAGTAGTGTTGATCATTTAGGTATGTTAGTTTTTCACTATCATTTGTTTACAGAAAAGATTGGGACCAATGATTTTAGATGTATTAAAATTAAATAGTTAGATTTGTTCACTAAAGTTCTTATTGGTGTCAATTTCTTACATTTCCAAACATGAGCAACTTAAACCCATCTGGTGGGCTAAGGTTTTATATATAAGTTTGTATGGTAAAGTACACTCAGGACTCAGAATG
>NC_029793.2:135179936-135181327 GCF_000816755.2 Arachis ipaensis | reverse complement strand
TTTTAAGGCAGAAGAAATTTCATATTGAACTGCATATTTAATTCCTAAAAATTCTCAAATTAAAAAGTTATGCTTAAATGGAAAAAAATATTTAAATTCTTTTTATCTCATTTATTTTTCTCTTTAGCTTGTGCAGTGCTTTTGTAACCCAAGTTCAGTTTCTTTTCTTCTCAGCTGCTTTGAAACTTTTAGGTGAGAAAACAACTCTTATATCACCTGAGGTAGTTGTTGCATCTGGGATTCCTTGTTGCAGGTCAGTTGCTTGGCATATTTGAAATGCTTTTATGTCATGAATGAATCATATGTCAAATGATATTATCAGAAATTATTATTGTTTGTAATTTATAGTTGTATTAGAGGCTGTTGCTAGTTTTTCTGTTGTCTATACTATTCTCAATCGAGTCATCATGGGATTTCTACTTACATTTATGCTTTCTTTCTTTAGGTTAATACAGAATCCTGGTGAATTTGTTGTGACATTTCCAAGGGCTTACCATGTCGGATTCAGCCATGGTAATTGCTTTGAAGTTTATATATCTTCATGAAATGCAAGTCATACCTTTTTTCCTTTAAATGGTGAAATAATCATATCCACTTTTCTATAATGCAATGTGGGCTATATGGTGCTGCTTGACTTTGGTAATTAAAGAAATTGGCTGCATATCAAAGAGTACAGTTAAATGGAAGTGTTTAAAAAATTAATTAAAGGTGATGGATTATGTGTATCACATGATCATTATATACTGTCAGTGAAATGGAATAATCTGATAGACAACTTATGATAACAAAATGCCTATCAAATCATTGTGAAATGTGGTTTGGGCATGAGTTATGACCACATGTGTATTTCCTGTAGGTTGCCTGTTCAGTTTTTCATAACAATTTTGAGTTGGATCTGTCTTTGCTTATTCTTTTTCCCCTTTCCTTGACCTTCAATTTTTCATGAGAAATCATTTTACCAAATCATTTGGATCTGACTTATGCTGTCTCATGAATGCTATCTCTATTTTCCATCTTCAACTAACGCTTTTCTGTGTACTATATGGTGCAATATAGGTTTTAACTGTGGGGAGGCTGCTAACTTTGGAACTCCACAGTGGCTTACAGTAGCTAAGGAAGCTGCTGTGCGTAGAGCTGCTATGAATTATCTTCCAATGCTCTCACATCAGCAACTGCTTTACTTGCTGACCATGTCTTTTATTTCTAGGTGAGCTAAACCTTCACAACTGCTTTATAAGTAGATACTACTACTCAAAGGTTTATCATCATTCCAAATATGATTTCCTATGTTCCTTTCATTTTCTTTGTCTAACCAATTTAAAAAGTGGTAATAGTCTATTATTTTTATGGTTCATGATTTTCATTCTGTTCCTTCATCAGTTATCCTTTAA
>NC_029793.2:135178764-135179265 GCF_000816755.2 Arachis ipaensis | reverse complement strand
TTTTTCAACCTAGTGTCTGAATCTTCTTACAAGCAAAATTATTATATAACTCATGCTATTATTATGGAAGTAGTATGTCATTCAAAATAGCGATTTGGGGATTTACTACCTGATGCTAAACATTGGTATAAGGGAGTATTTCACTAGATACTTTATGTTAAGAATATAATATACTTATATGGGTCATATGTTCTTGGTGTGAAAATTCTTTTTTGTCCTAAGGTCTGTTCACATTTGGATTTTTTCATATCAAATATAGTTCCAAACTTCCAATATTCAGAGGCATTATTGCAACAGATTTTTTCTTTATTTAAGAATACCAAAGCAGTACCTAATTATGTTTCTGTTCTATATGACAATCTGTTTGATTTGATAGAGTACCAAGAACATTATTACCTGGTGTGCGTAGTTCTCGTCTAAGAGACCGTCAGAAGGAAGAAAGAGAGTTTTTAGTAAAAAAGGCTTTCATAGAAGATATGCTGCAGGAAAACAAACTTCTAT
>NC_029793.2:135173437-135178200 GCF_000816755.2 Arachis ipaensis | reverse complement strand
ATTTACTGCTAGGTTCTAGCAAAGATTGTTCATTACCTGAAGTTTCTGCTGCTGAAACGGCCATGGTGGACATGCCAAATACTAGTTCGGGAGATAAGATTGGTCATAGTCTGATTGATGAGATGAGTTTGTATATGGAGAATCTGAATGGTCTATATCTTGATTGTGATGATCTTCCATCTCACTTCCAAACTGATTCAGGGGCATTGGCTTGTGTGGGCTGTGGAATCCTTGGTTTTCCATTTATGACTGTGGTACAACCATCTGAGAAATGGATGGAAACTCTTCCTGGTCAAGATTGCACTCTCAACTCTACTGCTCGTAGCTCAGTCTCTGGTAATATCACTTTGTGCTATCATTTGGTTTTAAATTCTGTCATATGTTCATGTTTTGTGTTACGAGGTGAATTGAACATGTCTGTGCTGTAGAAAATGTTGTAACTTATGGGGTTATCACAATGTTATTCTCTAAGTTAAAATCTTAACCAACTTCAGGCATCAAATGGGATTTTAATATTTCTGAGAAATGTTGTGGGTCTCTTTCAACTTTCTGAACTTGTTACCTTCCTTCTTGCACTGAATACTGATTATCGATTTTTCAGTAATGTCCAATTTGTAATGTGGCTGTAATCGACATATCAATTGCTACTTATGTGTCACAATGAAACAAAAAATTACGTTAACTAAAATGGTATTTGGTATATACTATCTTCAGCTACTGTGTTCGTTCTTTCTAATTGTATCCCCCAATCATCTCTCCTATTTTATTCACTTCGAATTGCAGCTACCCTTATTATAATATTATTTGGGTGAAAGTTTATGATACATTACATGTAACTAAGTGCAATCCGTGGTTGAATTTCCTTTTGTATATTTATGAGATGATATTATTATTATGGAAGCTTCTATGATGACAGTTTATATAGAGACTTGACAAAGATGCATGCTTAACTTTTGAGATAGCCCTTTGCTTTACCGAGTAGATAGCATTTTTTAATTGTTGAATTCATCATTATATATTATATGTTGTTCTTCAGGTAATGACTCTGTTTCTAAACTTCCTGCTGCAAAGGAGTTACCAGATCAATCATTTGATTGTAGTAATTGTTGGAACATGGCTAATAAATTTTTGAGGCCTCGGATTTTCTGCCTGGAACATGCAGTTCAGATAGTGGAGATGTTGCAGTGCAAAGGCGGAGCCAATGTGCTTATAATATGCCATTCAGGTTTGTTCGCATATTATAAATCTGTTCACGATATCATTTTCTTAATCTTATGTAAGATCAATATAAATTGCTTGAGGTGTATGGCATTTAAGTTTTGCACCCTTCAACTTTAGTTTTCAGCTAAATAGGCTTTAGTACATATGGAATCCATCTATTCAAGTGAGGCTGTTGATCAATATATAGTTATATACTTCTGTTATAATTTACTTAACATTAATTTTTTATCAGTAATAGACATGAGAGTTCTATTGTAAATTCAGAAGAAAATGACAAGCTCTATTCAAAGTTTTCTTTTACATTTATAATTTTTCTTACTCTGACACACTGCTTTATTGTAGACTATGAGAAGATAAAGGCACATGCCAGGGCAGTTGCAGAAGAGACACACATTGCATTTGATTATAACAATGTTCCATTAGATACTGCATCCCCAGAAAATTTGACTCTCATTGACCTGGCAATTGATGGTGAGGAATATGATGAATGCGAAGACTGGACATCTAACTTGGGAATTAATCTGCACCATTGTGTTAATGCAAGAAATACGTCTCCATCTAAACAAGCTATTTGGACCCTGGCATTGGGCATGCTGTTCTCTGATAAAGGTCCTGGTTCACAATTTATAGCTATAAATTGGCAGTCTCGAAGAGCTCGCTCCAAAAGATTACATCATCTAGCTCCAATGAAACCTAAACCCAGTATTGCCATTCAGAAAAGGGAAGATGATGAGTTGGAGGGAAGAATAGATGATTCTATTGCCAAAAAGAAGTTAATTCAATATTCAAGAAGGAAGTTCAAGTCCAACAAAAATTCTTATTCTGGATCAAGCATTGTCCATGAATTGCAAGAGAAGTCCAAGATTGTGTCGGCTGATTCGAGTGGGGATCATTATAAATGTGGTTCTAAAGGGGAGCTTGATGCTGATAATTTCAAAAGTGATTGTGCTTTGCCAAATGCATCTGCTTCCATTGCAGTGTCTCCAGTGGATCATGAAATTCAGGGTACTGAATTTCCCAATAGCATTAGCTTGAATGCTGATACTTCACAAACTTCTAATTCCTCTCCAGGTCATCGTTTCGTGAATGAAAATGTTGAAACTGAGATTGAGAATCACACTCTGCAGGATTTAGCAATAGATGGAGAAAAAGATGAACAATCTAAGATTCATCATGATACTGGTGTTTTGGAAACGAGTGGCAAGGAGGAGCTTGGGTGTCAGGACAATAAATATTCTAGATCACTTGTGAATTCGACAGAGAGAAATGTTGACATTGATTGTAAATGTGATAGCTTGGATTTGGATGAAGGATTGCATCGAGAGAATCCATCTGCCTGCAAAAGCAACAATGAAGAAGCTGCTTCATCTAGTGTCTCATTGGCAAATCAACCTGTACTTGCCTCTATAGACGACGCCTTAACTGAATTGGCTTCGGAGTCTGCAAAGCAGTGCAAGGTCCAAGAGAATAATACAATTTACAAGGAACCTGTTTCTAGTAATGTTGCAAGAGGCAATACTAGAAGTGAAGCCATCTTGGAGTTAGGATGTTCTGAAGTTGCAGTAGAAACTTGTTCTCAAGAAGAAAATGAATTGAAAATCCAGCCAAATAATAGAATTAATGAGGAAGATAACTCAAGTCCCAAGACACCATTAAAGGAAGATATTAATGGAAGTGAAGATAAATTGTCACAAGATATGTTGACAGAGCAGGAAAGCTGTAAGTTGAGTAATCCGGTTCCCAGATCAAATGCTCGGAAGAAAAGAAAGACGGAACTGGACCAGATAACAGAGAATCAACTCAGCTGCAACAACTTTATTCGAAGTCCGTGTGAAGGTCTGAGGCCAAGAGCTACGAAGATTGCCCCTGAGAAAAGTGAGGGAGATGCCGACCAAGATGACAAGGAGAATCCGAAGGCTAGAAGGGATCGGAAACCTTCTGAAGTTCCAGCTGCACACAAGAACAAAAAAGACGATGTTGAAAAGCCCCACAGGTGTGACCTTGATGGTTGCAGTATGAGTTTCATGACAAAGGGTGAGTTACAGTTGCACAGGCGTAACCTTTGCCCTCACAAAGGGTGTGGCAAGAAGTTCAGCTCCCACAAATACGCTCTCCTTCATCAGCGTGTTCATGATGACAAGAGGCCCCTCAAGTGCCCATGGAAAGGTTGTACCATGTCATTCAAGTGGGCATGGGCAAGGACGGAGCACATACGGGTGCACACCGGGGAGAAGCCCTATAAATGCAAGGTCGAGGGGTGCGGCCTTTCTTTCAGGTTTGTGTCGGATTTTAGCCGGCACCGGAGGAAAACAGGTCACTACGTGAAATCTGATTGAAATATATAATATTCTTTTCAGACCCCTTTTTGTAAACATTGTGCACATATGCAAATTAGTGATGTCTGACCTGAAGCATTCTGGTTTAGGTGTAAAGTTAGGATAGAATTAATGGTTGTTATTTTAGGTCCTCACTATCCAATTTTATTTTATGGCAATTAGAGTTGGTAGTTAAGATAGTTTTGATCTTTTGGGAATTGTTAGACAGCAGATACATGTAAAGAAGCATACTCTAAAGGAGAGTGTGCTGCATCATCACCATTATGTGTCTGCTGGCTTATCTTTTGTTATTGCCACTCACGGTTCTTTGGAAGCAGTTCATAGGATCTTGATATCTTTCTGGATAGCTGATGTTCATTGTACCTGTAAATTACTTGAGATTAAACACCATTTGTTTAAAGGGGTGCAAGAAAACCGAGGTAAGAAACAATTGCAACAGGAATGTATTCTCAATTATTCTTATTTGATTTTCTCTTGCTTGGTAAATTCAATGTTCAAGCATCCCTTAACTGTTGAATTTCCTAGATTATCTGGCTGGCTATCTACCCTTTTCTTGTTTTTCCAAGATGTGTTATTTATACTTCATCTTGTCTCATGCTAGAAATGTGTTCATAACATTTCTCTTCACCTTTTCTTAGGAGAGTTAATGTTTCTTTAGCTTCATTATGTGTAGTTTTTTATCCTGAATGTTTTAATTACTGTACTTTATTTGTGAAAAATGAACTCCAATTTTCGTGAGTATCAGTTGGATTTAAATGGACAAGTGGTCTCTAGTGATTGTCAAAGTTTTGGTCATTTTCTTAGACGTGATACACTATAGAAAATGGTAATTCAGTCATATACTCATATATGATATATAGTGCCTTTTTAATTAAAAAAGAAGGAAATCATAGAAGCTTGCTAATTTTATTTATATACCCTGATGTAAGAGAATGTAAGAATATTAAGATATCAGATATGTGCTGTCTTGCAAATTTGATAGGGACTCTTATTTTGGAAATATATAAATAAAATTGCTGATGCAGCATTTAATGGTGGTCCTCCCTCCTAATGTTCCTTTGAACCAACCCTCTTTGATACGTCAAGTCGTCAACTAGTTTAGTTTTTATTTATTTATTTTTTTTATGGACATACAATTAGTTTATTTAAGAATTTAGGTTCTTTAAATTTTGAATTTTCATTTGAGAGGATAAATTATAAATTCTC
>NC_029793.2:135172161-135173061 GCF_000816755.2 Arachis ipaensis | reverse complement strand
CTTGAATAACTTTTATTTTATAATTTTTTTTTGTTTTATCTATAAAATAAATTATGAGAGATGATATTTTATTTTCTAAAATAAAATTCAAAAGAGGATTCAAATTCTTATTTAAATGACTCAAATTGTCTTGAGATGGGATAGCCTTATTATTATATTATACTGTTGGGTTTGGTAGGCTTTATTCACTATTTCACTCCAATAGTAGTTCTGGGGCTGCTGCATCCATTTAATTATATGTAAGGTATTCCTAACTATTATTATTACTAGAACATTTGTTAAACAAAAGAAAATTTGAATAATTTTATAATATATTATTGTTCTCAAGATATTTTTTTAGACACCTGTTTAAATGAAGATATTAAAAATATTTTATAAAAAATTTTGTATTAGAAGTATATTTTGTTTGTTTGGTTACATTTTAAAAAAGATAATATTTTTATAGTATATCAAATCAAATTTTACAATTCATCATTTAATAATAAAAAATACATCTTTATATAAAAATAATTTTAAAATTTTTATGATAGTATTCAATTTTTTTTTTTAGCGGAAAAATCTAGCTACATGTATAGATATTTCATGATGCATTAAATGTGCTCATAGTTCTTAGTTTTTTACTGTTATGTGCATGTAGTGTTGGATAAATAATTAATTTTGATTGGTTCAGAAATTAAAAGCTTAGGTATGGCTTTGGGGATGGTGCAATGGAGGAACTGGAGGGTAGTTGGGAAATTTCTTGGCGCTCAATTATTTCGTTTTGTAGGTTAGTGATTATTTCAGTCGAAAATAATTATTCATTTTTAACATGATAATACTTTTTATAGATAAAATAGTTGATACTAATGTTTTTAATTATAACATCTTAAATAATATAATTGGAATAACTGAAAAGAGAAA
>NC_029793.2:135171559-135172109 GCF_000816755.2 Arachis ipaensis | reverse complement strand
AGAATATAAAATAACATAATTTTAATTTGTTTTAAATTAATTTATTATTATTTCTCAAACATTCTTGATCTCCTTATTAAGGCACTTGAAGTCTTGAATTATTTATTGAATCCAGAACAACATGTTTTATAAATTTTCAATATATTAAAAAACCATTATCCTTTTATATTTTTTTATTAAACCAGTGGTTCTTTTATACTCGTGCTGACTGCTGAGCCAGTGGCCCAAACCACACTTTATTAACATAAACCTTTTTTATTTGTAAAAGGATTTAGGACTTTAGGGTCATTGTCAGAAACCGTATATTCAATTATTAAGGTTATGGTCCGCTGTTACTGTAGGCATTGATATTTATAAATTATAAAGTATTTAAATTTCCTGTGGCCCAGCATCACTACAATATATTTGTATACCTTATTGGTGGAATCTGAAAATTATTTTTTCATAAAGAAAGAAGCATTTGTCGCCTATTTTCATTTGGACTGATCTTGCTAAAGTTGAGCAGCATGAAGAATCTTATGAATACACCTTGTTCATCTTAGATTAAAAA
>NC_029793.2:135169935-135171554 GCF_000816755.2 Arachis ipaensis | reverse complement strand
CGACTTCCGACTTCATTTGAAATCTACCCACCAACACAAAAGAAGTTAAAAAAGTTCACCTACCCCATGTGTGGCCCATTTATTTAAGAACATGATGCACGTTCTTGCATTGGCTCTGGGGTCGGAGAAAATTGAAGTTTGCATTTTATTTTCTATTTGCTATGAAGCACATATATTTAGTTAAGTTGCACGTGTGTTGGACATAATTTAGATACAACACTCATGATACACGTGGTGTCTGTTGTCACAGATGGATGAGGGTCTGTGTCCCTTAACCATCTCTCCCGGGTTCGATACTCACTGGAGGATGGGAATGGAGCTTGCTTGCTTGGGAGGGTCGCCCACTTTGCCTCAGTACCCGAGGGATTAGTCATTGGGCTTCCGGCTCGATGGATACCCTGGTGCAAACCAAAAAAAAAATTTAATAAAAATAAGAGTAATATTTTAAATAGGTTTTCAAAAAATTTATCATTCGACAGTTTTGTCTTTCACAAAATTTAACTAAGATTTCGATCCTGAGATTCTCAGATACCTCCCAGATACGTCCCCAAAACCGTTTGATCCGGTTAAAGTGGTGACGTGTCAGGTTAACTGTGACATGTCGCAATTAACCTGACACGTCACCACGTTAACTGGATCAAACGGTTTTGGGACGTATCTGGTGGATATTTGAGAACTTCAGGTCGAAATCTTAATTAAATTTTGTAGGGGACAAAATTGTCAGATGGTAAATTTTTTAAGGACCTATTTGGGGTATTATTTAAAATTTTTTTTGGATATGTTTAGAGACATTTAAATACCATCACTATCAACGTGTCTAATCTTATTCTTAATATGTATTCTTAAAATAAATTTATAAATAATATATATTATTATTTATTAAAACAAAAAATATTTTAAATATTTTATATAATTAAAATATTATTACTGTTTATCTCATTATATATATATTTCGTATGCTCGTGTCTTATAAGATTCTAAAATTTGTGTATCAGTAGGTGTCTTGTGTTATGTCGTGGGTAAATAATAATAATAATGTATGTATTTATTACTACCAAAAAATAACAAATGGTATGTATTCATTATAGTAGTATCGGGAGTTGCTTAACACTTTACTAATTTAATAAGCTTGCAAACTCAAGAAATTGGCTGTATTTAGAAAATCTTCACCGATGTTTTAGGAAATTGCTTTGCAAAAGTGAGCAACAAAGACAAGAATAAAATAACATCTTATATAAATGGCCAAAATATTAATTTTATTTTTGCCTCTTCCAATAATCTAATAAATTTAAAATGCAGAGAAGAAAAGGAATTTATTGTAACCCGAGGATTATATATCATTAAATAAAAGGATAAAAATGTGATATAGATTATCAGTCTCTGAAATTTAAAGAAGCAGAGAGTATATTGAATTTTAACAGATTTTGATAAAAGCTTATAGGCAGAAAAATCTAGGTCTTGATTGGAACTTAAAATAGTAATAGTTATGGTTCCTCTCTCTCTCTCTCTCTGTTTTGAATTTTATTATTATGAGATAATCTACCGATTTTTTTATATAAAAATATGAGTTAAGATATTTTGAGTAGGATTTCGTTACAAAATAGAATGAGTCTGAGACA
>NC_029793.2:135160390-135169323 GCF_000816755.2 Arachis ipaensis | reverse complement strand
ACATATTTTGTTATTCACATATATTTTGAGGATGTAAATTAAATTTTATTAATTTAATTAAAATAATAACATAATTATAATACTCTGCTTGAAGATGTGAAATATGATTGAGATTTCTTAAAAGACGTGAATAGGAATTACTATTAGCCTAAGCACGAGTGATAATAATCATGCTGTAGCCTTGTGGGGTATGTATGATTGTATCTCTGAGTTTGGTGGAGTTGGAAGTTATGCTTTTATAATTCTTTTCATGAGATTTCCTTTTGATCTTAGGTAATTTTAATTTCTTTCATAATTTTCCGTTAAAGTAATAATTTCCTATTGCTTTATAGTGTAAAAAAATAAAATAAATTATAACAAAAATAGAATTTAAATTTTCTTCAAAAAAAATTTAAGATAGATTTACATGCAAGTAAGCAGCTATGCAAGGAATATCTAATAATAGAAATTATTTTTTAATCCCTGGTTTTCGAATTTTCCTATATCTTATTGGATATAAACTTCTTTTGGGAGTGAGTGGTTAATGAATATTTCATCTTAATGTAAAATTAAGTGTAAATGATATCTAATAGAGAAAATATATGGAGTTAAACTTTTTTTATACCCAACTTTAACCTTTTGTTTTGAATGATTTTTTATATTCACCTTTTTTTTTTCACTTACACTTATTAAGATCTCTGACATCAATTCTAAATACATATTATTTGTTTTTCTTTCATGACTTTCAATAAAAACACCACAGATTTTGACATTAAAGAAGAACAATGTAATAACAATGAAGAACATACATGTTTTCACATTAAAGAAGAAGCTAAATAGACAAAGACAATAAAGATGAATGAAGAAGAAGATAGAAGATAATAAAGAATATGAACACGATGGAGGAACCTAAAATAATTGAAAAAGTACCGAAAAAGACAATTTTGAATACTTTATTCCATCTTCAAATATTTTTTTAAAAGATTTTAGATGTTTATGTAGATATTAATGTGAATTAAAAATAAAGTAAAAAATGACTTTTTTTGACGGTTAACTAATATTTTAGTTGGACTCATAGTAGTAATAAAAACTGAGTACTTGCTTGATTAACAAAAATAACATCTTGCTCGCCTTCTTCTACATCTTTATCGTCGTTTTGCATTTAATTGAAACTTTGCTACATTCTATGCATGCATGTGGAGGATGATTTTTCAAAAGTCCCAATTGTTGGGTATCCATGATGTGGATTTCTCATGGAAGCAAGTGACAAGGTTTATTGTTTCATGAAGGAGGAATAACTGTAAACAATATTGTATAAAAGAAATTTTAGAAGCTGGAATAATTTGGTTTAACATTTTAAAAATAGGGATTAATTTGAGATCTTTCATGAAGTGTTTTTTTTTTTTTCCCTTAAAAATTAAAAGTCAAAACAAATATATAAATATGTAAATATTAATATATAGTTGAGATAATAAATAAATATTTTATGAATAATATTCTGCAACTATGTGATTTATCGAATTAAGTTTAACAAAGTCATTTACATACACGCTCCTTAATGTGTAATAGACTTTTAACGTAAACGACTTCTCTTTCGACATTTTTTTATGGATTTTGTTTTTTTTTTTTCTGTACTCTCTGCGAATTTTTTTTATTTCTCTGTATTTTTTGTGGATTTTTGTTTTTAGGATGAATGTTGTTTGATCTAAATTTGTTTTTGATCAAACAGTAAAATCAAACAATGAAATCAAATTCATATAGGTTTTTCGTATTTGAAAACAATGAATGATGAAAGTTTAGTTCAGTTGAATTAGGACGAATTGAATTATTGTTTTGAATCGAATTAAGTGGACGAGGTTTTGTTTGTTTCTAGTTAATGTAGTTCCTTAGTAGTTGATATTTGTGTAATTGTTTTGTCTACGAGTTGAATAATTTCGTTTTTTTTTTTTTTTTTTTTTGTAAAAATCAGTGTTCATGGTTGAAGGTTTGAATTTGAATGGAATGTAGGATTTTTGAATTGTTTTTTCGATGAATCTATTTATGTTACGTTTAATGATAGTTTTGGTGTAAACTATTTTTGATGTTGTGCTTATAAGTTTTTGGTGTTTTTGCAGTGTCAGTTTGTCCCAAAAGTTAGAATGACTTTAACACACTTGAAGAAGAAGCTGCTGCTACTTTTTCTTCTCTTTATCCTTTTTCCTCATTTTTTTCTTTCATTATTGTTATTGTCATCATCTTGTCTTCTTTTTATAAGTATAAACACTTCAAATTTAGAATGCACTGAAATTTCTTAATGATGATATACACAAACAAATTCAGTTCAAAACAAGTTCAGACTAAAAGTACACCTTATTTAAATTTAGAATGCATCGAAATTCAAATCCAAAATACACCTAAATTACTTAATGATAACGATACACAAACAAACTCAATTTAAAACAAGTACAAACCAAAAAGTTCACTTTATTTAAATCTAGAATACATTGAAATTACTTAATGATAACTCAAAACTCCTCTTCTTCCTCCTCCTCCTCCTCATTTACTAACAAGAAAAATCAAATAAAGAAGGAGAAGAAACACATCATGTTGCAAAATCACTAAAAAGAGGAGGAGAAAAAGAAAAAATGCAGTAACAACAACAACAAAAGAACGACGATAAGAAAGAAACACGCGAAAAAGAAGAAGGAACGTGAAGAAGAAGAAGGACCCCGAAAAAAGGGGAAGAGGAACACGAAGAAGAAGGAGGTAAAATACAAAGAAGAAGAAAAAAAAAGAAAAAAAAAAGACAAACACAGTAATATTTACGTAGTTGGAGCGTGTATTTACACTTCAGTACTTCACTAATGAAACTGATTTTTGTTGGATTTGAACCAACTTAATTATCAAAAAGACTTGACGTGTAACGTAACTAATATTTTATATATTGATTTGTTATATCTATCTTATCTTTTCCCCTTGTGTGGATAAAGTAATATTACAAACTATCAGTTAAAGAAAATTTCTTTATTAGTATCAAAATCATGCTTTAATTTAACTTATAACTTAAACTTAAAAAAAAATTAAAATTTTAGTATTAAATTAAGTCACTCTAAAAATATGAAAATGGAAAATATTAAATGTAAATATATATAATTAAAAGAAATATTTTCTTAAATATGGAGAACCATGTTAGATTTTATTGGCAGGAACTAGGATATACTAATATAATAAGGATATAATAGGTAAATAAATTAATAATAATGCTCCATATCCATATAAAATATTTATCTAAATCATCCAAGCAGCTTAGGTTAATGCGCCTCTCCCCTCCTCCAAGTTACGTAAAATATACACGCACCCCTCTCTTCCTTTTATCAATGTAATAGATAAACCTTTTTTTTAACATAAACATTCTTCTTCCTCTTCTCTTCTTCAACGTTAACGATTTTTATTGTAATTTTCGGATCTACAATTTTTGCTGTTCATCGTTCTTCTTTTTTCTTTTTTCTGTTCGTTGTTCTTCTCTGCTGCTCATCCTTCTCCTTCCTATTATTTTTCGTTTTCTTCTTCAATTTTGTGGATTTATCTTTTTCGTTTTCAGATTTCAATATTCTATCAAAACAATGAATGATTAAACTTCAAATCAGTTGAATGAGAGCGTTTTGGATTATTCTTCTGAAACGAATTAAGCGGACGAGGTTTGGATTTTTTTTAATCGAATTGAATGGAATGCGATTGTTAAATTGAATTGAATTGAATGTACGCATATGTTCTGAATTGAATTGAATTGATAATTTATCAATTGTAGACACAGGTGTTTTGAATTTATATAATGGATAATATTTTGTTCATTTAGTACTATACAATTGTTTCACCATAATAACGTGTTTGGTTCATTCTGCAGAAAGTTGTTTGAATTTGGTTTTATATAATGGATAATGTTCCATTTATTTAGTACTATACATTTGTTTCACCATAATGACGTGTTCGGTTCATTATGCAGAAAGCTGTTTGAATTTGATTTTATATAATAGATAATGTT
The DNA here is from genome assembly GCF_000816755.2 of Arachis ipaensis. Classification (NCBI taxonomy): domain Eukaryota; kingdom Viridiplantae; phylum Streptophyta; class Magnoliopsida; order Fabales; family Fabaceae; genus Arachis; species Arachis ipaensis. The sequence continues at coordinate 135,165,323 of NC_029793.2, read as the reverse complement.
CCATTCATTTAGTACTATATAATTATTTCATCATAATAACGTGTTCAGTTTATTATGCAAAAAGCTATTTATTGCAAATATACATCTTTTCTCCTAAGTCTCAATTCCAAGTGAACCACTAGTTTATTGCAAATAATCTCTGTTATATGTACACAAGGAGCAAGCGCGTCAAAATAATTAGTTTCTATGAATTACGCCACGTTATTTTCATTGAATTTTGTTGTCTATTCTTTTCCAAGCTTTCCAATAAGTAAAATTCTTTAACATCTCCAAATGATATATTAAAGGCCAACTCTTTTCTATTAGATTCATAAATTTATTTCTCTCAAAGTCCATCCAAGCACTTTTTAGATTATTTTTTGAATCGAATTGAATGAGATGCAATTGCTAAATTGAATTGAATGTACGCATGTGTTTTGAATTGAATTGAATTGATAATATCTAAATTGTAGACACAGATATTTTGAATTTGATTTTATATAATGGATAATGTTTCGTTGATTTAGTACTATACAGTTGATTCAACTTAATAATGTGTGTCTTCGGTTTATTATGCAAAAACTGTTTTGAATTTGATTTTATATAATAGATAATGTTCCGTTCATTTAGTACTATACAGTTGATTTACTTTAATAATGTGTTTGGTTCATTATGCAAAAAGCTTATTTGAATTTAATTTTATATAATAGATAATGTTTCGTTCATTTAGTATTATACAATTAATTCGTTTTAATAACGTGTTCAGTTCATTAAGCAGAAAGCTATTTTAAAACTGAACACTGATAAAAACATTAATATTCAATAGAAAGATTTATATTCCTTCCCCTCTTGTGCTCGGACTTCCGTCTGTGTCAGTATGAAAAGTGATTTATGGATATTTTCCGTATGCATAAATTAATTATTTTAAAATAGGAACCTGTGACTCGACACTGTATCGCTGATTTTTTAGAAAACCGAAAATAAATACTTTATCTTAAGAAAAATACAAGCAGGCATAGATTCATATACAAGACTCCTTACATAATAACTCAATATATTATACATATAAAACATACAATTCCTATCTCTCTTACAAAATTTTAATAACAAAGACGAGGGAAGAAAATAATCTAGTTAATACAACAACATATAAACCAAACGCAGTATAACTCTTCTTAATGCTTCATCCGGTTCCTGAAAAGATAAAGCTGTAGGGGGGTGAGAACCTAACCACACGGTCTCACCACGCAGTTTCAAAGTTGTCATAAGAAGATATTTAATAAGAAAATTGTTTTCAAGCTCAGTGATTATCATTGCCTTATGAATCTTTTAAAAAACCTAGTAGGTAATCGTTCAAAACCTTTTTAAAGAAACGTGTAATTATTTAAAAATCCGAAACATTTCCTTCCTTATAAGAAAAATCTCAATTAGAAACCAACCATGCAATCAAACAACCCAATCATTAATTCAGCACCAAAGTTTATTCTCAAATGTAGCATGCCAGGACAAACACAGGCAAGACAAACAAGGAAAGCACAAGTAGGTAGCAGTTACAGCAAATAGTTCAAGTAGCAGTTAAGAACAGTTTAGCAATTAGGCAAACCAAAACAAGTTCAAACCCAAACAAAGCATACAAATGCATATGATGCATGCCTGTCCTATGGCTGATGAGGCTCATCTGTCGGTTATCCAGCCAACACGACAAGTCTGAATTGTCCTTAGACTGTCCCCCGACGTGCATCCCCAAGAGTCTATGCATAGTTTTTTCTCAAATAATCAATATTGCTCAATGGGGGTAACATTTCCGGGAATTTATATAGTGCCCGGTCACACTTACGTCGTAGGGTCAACAGAGTATCGAGTTTTCAACCTGGTACACGTGGTGGCAAGCCACGACACTTAATCCAGGGAACCTCGTATCTTGGATATTTTAAATTCATAAGCCACAAATAATTCATTCATCATTCATCAATATCTAAGCCATTCTCAATATCATCATCATTCGTCAATCCATATCCTTCCAAATTCATTCAAAAATCATATTTCAAATCAATCCTCATCATCCTTCTTTCTGTTAATCAACAATCTTAATTCAAAACATAATTCTTACTTTTCTAAATAAATCAATCCAAAACAAATAACGTTTAAGAACTAAATCTTTTTAAACAATTACTTCAAACAAAACTTCCAGTTTTATAAAATTTCGGCAGCATCTCCTCTAAAACTCGGATTCTGCCACCCTGTTCGGATCCCAACCAAACCAAACCAAACACCTGTTAATCAGTCAAATCACTTCCAACAGCCATTATCATAACAATAGTACTCAACCCAAAGAAATTACAAAATCCAGAATTCAATCAACCAATCCCATAAATCACAATTTAAACCGACTTCAACCAACAACATCAATCAATAGTTAAGAATTCTCGGTCTTCTCAAACAGTTTCAAACCAAACCATTCCCTCAAACACTTTTTGAATCATTTCCAAAAATAGCAAATCATTCTCAATAAATAACCCGTTTTCAAATATCAAGTCTTTTTCCAAGTTTATTTTAAAATCAAATTCCAATATCAAATCGGGTTTAATATCAAATTAAATTAATGATCTCATTCAACCAAAACAAGTCAATTCAATTCATAAGACTCACGAAATCACAAAAATGTATTTTACGCGTTAATATCGATTTATAACAACTCTGTAATGTAAAATATATTTAAGAAAAAACCCCTACCTCGATTGCGATCTAACTACGAGACTAAACTCTTTTTCTTTTGGCTCGCATTCAGCGGCAGCTGCATCCGTAGTTCCGTTTACTTTCACAACAACAAAAACGGCTTTTACTCCAACCATGTGATTACTGAAACTCGACCCTAGAACGTCAATATCACGAAATTCTCAATAATTCGTAGGAAAACAATAGCAATAAGGATATCAAGGTTAAAATAACTTACTGCAGCTATAGAAAACAGAACGACAGAGCAGCAAAGAACATAATCAGGGACCTATGCATCTGTCCTGATGGCAGTAACATATTCCAATTGGTAAGGCAGCAGGGATATCAATAAAATCAGAATAGCGGAGCAAAATAGAAATAGAACAGATTCAAGAAAGGAGGAAGCAGTTACCGGTAAATCTGGCCTAGTTCCGACAACAACGTAGAGCCGAGTAACTTGCAACAACCAAAACCCAAGAAGATAGAGGCTTCAGATACGGTCTCCGACGGCCACGGACACGGTTGCGCGACTCAAAACAGGACCAGGTAGAGCGGCAGTAGCCTCCAGCAGCTCCAGTGAGCTTCTTTAACGACGGTGATGGCAGGAGCTTCGGCGGTGCTAACTGAGGCTGGACGGCGGCGGGAATGGCGGCGGAAGCTTCACGCAGCACGGCGGCGCCTATCCTTTCCCCCACCGCGAGCTCTCTGTCTCTCTCTCGCCCTCTGTTCCGATGACAGCGACGATGGCTCCCTTCGGCGACGACGACAGCGCGAACAGTAATGGCTGCGGCGGCGAACTTCATCTGCGGCGGCGAGCTTCATCTACAGCGAGGAACAGCGTAATAGTATCGTTCTTCTTCTCCTCTGGCTCGTGGTCGGCGGCGACGGGCGCGAGGTCACTGGCGATCCGCGATGGTGGCAACGAGCTGGAGGACGAACGGCGGCAACTGTGGCAGCGGTCTTCCTCTCCCACCAACGCACTCTCTCTCTTTCTTGGATCTCCCCTTCTCTCGATTAGCAGCGGCGGCGGCGGTGGCAGTGACACCCACCGCGCCGCCTCCCTCTTCTCCCCCCTCTCCCTCCTTCCTCGGTCCCCCTGCCTTCTTTCCTTTTCTTTTCTTTCTTTCTTCGATGAGTGGGGTTATTGGAGTGAAAGTAATTGGCGGCTGAAGGAGGTAAGGGGCAGCTAGGGTTTCATTTGGGATAAAGGGAAAATTATGTGTTAATTAAGATTAGGGTTTTGTGTGTTTGATTTTAGGATTAGGGTTCAATTTGGGGCAAATGTAAAATTAGGGATTTTTGGACAATTTGAATACTGTTAGTATAAAATAATTTTATACATATATTTAATTATATAATATTATATTAATAAAAATAATTATTTTTTATATTAATTATATAAATAATAATAAAAAACGAATATAATTATATAATGTTATAAAATGTTCCAAAGTGTATCAAAATCAAATTTCTGGCAATTTATTAGATGTGAAAGAGAAACTGTGAGCTTTGTCTCCCCACGTTATCCTCGTGCTATTCGGTAATCAACGCAAACGATAAGTGGGAACCTTATCTTTGAATAATGGATGTAACTAATGAGTACTTTTCAGACACATAAATGCAACTATTAAAGTTATTAATCAGAAAAATTTTATAAAAATATGTAAAATTTAATTTTTCAATATATTTATTAAAATAAAATTTAAAATTTTTATTAATAATAATTTTAACATATACTCTTTGACTATATATTAGTTAGATCTCTATTATAGTAATTTGATTAAAAAAAAAATAGCCAATGAATAATAACTCAAATGGCATAATTTTTCCATACTCAATTAAGAGATTGCGGGTTCGAATCTTCTATCTTTAGTAAAAAAAAAAAATTTGATTAAAAAAATAGAGTAGGTAGCAGAACATTAGATTTAGCACATGTTTGTTTTGGATAGATAATGTGTATTAGTATTTTAGTGCACAACGATTATATATATGGCTATAATTTTCTATATATAGCCGTTGGTTGTTGGTCTTTATAGATATTCACATGTGGGTCCAAACTCCAATGGATAATCATATTTATCTATGTTCACGGAAACATTTTTCCAATTCTCCAGCAAGTGGTCTAATATAAAACTAACAAATAACAAAACACATTTACTGTGATGAAGATATTAAAAATATTTTTTTATAAAATTTTTTATTTAAAATATAATTTATTTATTTAGTTGCATTTTACTTA
>NC_029793.2:135158665-135160203 GCF_000816755.2 Arachis ipaensis | reverse complement strand
CAATATACATATACAGTTATTTTATACCAAATTATTAGTTAAAATTTGTTAGATAATTTAACCTATTTTACTAATTTATAAAGTATTTGACAGATTTGATTCTTGACTTATAAATATACGGAGAGTAGCACTAATCTTAGCACCAAAACCAAACTTTCTTTTGTACCAAAATAATATCACCATGGCTTCTCCCCACCTTCTCTCTCTCCTTTCCGCCATAACCATCTTCCTCACACTCCTCTCCAGGGCACACTCACAAGACAACTTCACCGAGTTCACCTTCTCCAAATTCGACTCCACGAACATTAAAAGCCTCATCTTCCAGGGCGATGCAAAGCTCTCATCAAACTACATCCAACTCACCAAAACAAACCCCACCAACGGCAACCCTCTCAAGAACAGCGTCGGAAGAGTCATCCACTCCTCCCTCATTCATCTCTGGAACAGCAAACAAACCCCTCCTCAATTCTCCACCATCGAAACCACCTTCAAGATCCGCCTCACTTCCCCCACAAGGGAGATCGCCGGCGACGGCCTCACCTTCTTCATTGCCCCCGCCAGCATCTCCAAGACCCCCATTCCCAACGACTCCGACGGCGGTTACTTCGGCCTTTTCGGCAACAACACCTTGCCTTCCACCGTTGACTATCCAAACAGTCCTAACCCCATCATCTTCGTGGAGTTTGATAACTACGTCGATGGAAGGTGGGACCCTACTTACAAGCACATCGGAATCAACGTCAACACCACTAGATCTAGGGCTGCGATTCCATGGGATAGAAAAAATGGTGAGATCCTCACTGTAAAAGTTGAGTACAATCCTTTCAACAAGTTACTCTATGTTACTTCTTCTTACGGAAGTGACATCCCTTATGAGGTGTCTTCTTCCGTGGAATTAAACGGCCTGCCGGAGTATGTGAAAGTAGGGTTCTCCGCCTCCACCGGCGACAGCGCCGTCGAGAACCACGACCTCATCTCGTGGAGCTTCAGTTCTTGGTTGCACAATGTCTCTGCCTTGACCACCACTGCCCAACTCAACCAACCTCTACAAGCTCCAGAGGCTACACATGCTTCACTTTTCTCAGCTTGAGAGATATCACCCACTTTAGTTTTTATTTTCTTTTCCAGGACAAAATGTCAGAATTTAACGGTTGGATTTGAGCGATGGGGAGTGAGTTGTACCTTTTTGTTCGATCCAATGGCTATCCTAGTTTCTTAGAAGGGAAAAGAATTTCTGACGATATTTTCTTTCTTGCATTATTGCTTTTTTTTTTGGATGTAGCTCGCGTGGGTCATGTGAAAAATGAATAAAGTGTTGTCAGTGGTTGATGTATATGTTCATTCCGCTTTGATTTTCACTTCACCTACCCTCCTCTGATCTGTTCTCCATCTTGAAGTTTAAATTGTCCCTTGCAAATAAGTACGCAAAGAATGAACACAAAAAATCATTTTTAATTAGGGTTTAATTATTTTATTAATATTTTATAATTTTATTAAATTTTTAATTAATTTATAATTAAGTTTTTAATTTTTTAATT
>NC_029793.2:135140854-135158084 GCF_000816755.2 Arachis ipaensis | reverse complement strand
AAATATATTAAAATTAAATAAAAAAAATTACTTTATTTTTTATCCAATTTATTGATGTAATAAGAAAGAAACTTCTCAATCTAATTTGTCCACTCTTCTAATCACTTTATATGACTATTATAATAGTTTAAAAGATAGAAAATATTTCAAGTGTACCGAAAATACCGGTGTTCCAGTTGTTTTAACCGTTGATCTAAATTATAAAAAATATATATAATATATATTAATTGAAATCAACGATTAAAATAATTAGTGTATCGGTACTCCCAAGTGCCCTTGAAATGTTTCCTAAAAGATATTTATGTAACCTAATCTAGAGTCTACAAGCAATAAAATAACAGTAGCAGTAAAATAGTTTAGCTAAGTAAATTAAATATGTTAATTCAACTCAATTCATTTTTTGTTGATTGCAGTTAGTTTAGTCAAAGCAAGTAGTTAGAAGGTTTTAGAATAGGAAAGAGTTTATTAAAGTAGTTATTTAACTTGTGGTTGAGAATATTTGTAACATAAGTATATAAGGCACAAAACATTGTATTGATATCAGATTTTTCTTTTTTTTTTTTTCATTGGAGTGAGAAATCACGATGAAATTTTTTGAATTGCTTCTCTTCTCTGCAAATTTTTTGTTCTAATTTTGCTAAGAGCATGATTTTTTACATAGTGTAATGAGCGTGGATAGCAAATAAGATTAGAGTTTGAATAAAAACTGTTGCACAGATCTTCAATCTTCTAGTTTTTCTAATTTTGTTCTTCGTTTTTCCTAATTTTTTGTTAAATTCACTCACAATTTTGTTTCCTTTTTCTTCTTTTTCTCTTAAACTTATACAATAAAGTTTGATGAGAGCTTATTCACTTTACTGAATTCCATTAATTACAGTAATAATGTTCCAATCAATGAGTTAAAGTGAAAAAATTCAAGACCTTTGATTTGAGACTCATCAACATGACGAATCGTTCCTCAGATGGCAATTCGAACAATCAAAACAATCTAGTGCAAGTGCATGTGAATTAACTCACATGTCTCTTGAATTAACTTGCAAACCTACAATTAGGGGTGGTAAACGGCCTAAACTCGTCGGTCCGGCCTGTGTAACCTGTCAAAAAAGGCGGGTCGGGTTGAAAAATTGGGACCGCCAATATTTTTCTATTTTTTTTGGCCAAAACCTAACTTTCCCCAACCCAACTTATAAGAGTATGAAGATGAAAATTGAGTATTTTGGATTATGTTTATGTTGTTTTGGAGACAATATTTATAATTATGTTTTGGATTATGTTTATTTTGCTTTGGAAAGAATATTTATAATTATATTTTGGATGAAAACTTGGTTTATAATTATGTTTATTAGATATTTATAATTACAAAGATTTTAATGTTTGTGAATATAAAAATATGATTTTTTTTATGCCTTTAAAAATTATAAATTTATTAATATGGTTGTGAAATTATATATATTATTTAGTAGTTAATAGTAAAAAAAAGAGGAGCTTTGGCGGGCTTAGCCCGCCAGCCCGCAGTTAGGCGGGGCGGGGTGGGATTCTAGGACCGCCTCACTAGGTGGGGCGGGACGGGCCAGCCCGCCAAAGGGCGGGCTTCTGGCGGAGTGGGGCGGTGCGGGCTTCCCTGCTTCCACCCCTATTCTAGAGTGGCGTGGGGTGGTACCTGCAATGACACTTCGACACTCAACTCAGAATGTATCTTAGAGGTGTGTGTGCGAATTAGGATTTCAAATGTCGTCGCTTAGGATTTCAAATGTGTTCCTCTCCAGATTAAAAGGCTAAGGTTTAGTTGTAGTCATGGGCACTTCAACAGCAGGTATGAACACTGTAAATAGTGGTTCTTCATGTAGTCGCGAGAAAAGAAATGATGGGTGTGAGGAGAGTTGGAGCACAATATCTTTGTGAACATAAAAAATATAATTTTTTTATGCCTTTAAAAATTATAAATTTATTAATATGGTTGTGAAATTATATATATTATTTAGTAGTTAATAGTAAAAAAAGAGGAGCTTTGACGGGGTAGAATTCTAGGACTGCCTCACTAGGTGGGGTGGGACGGACTTCCCCACTTGCTACCCCTACCTACAATCACAAATAGCAAGAAGCAATATGAATCCAATGTAAGATCTAACCAGTCCTTATTTCGTTCATCCTGGTGAGAATCCAGGTGCACCAATCATGCCTGTAGTCTTAACTCCTAATAACTATGGTAGTTGGAGCCATATAATGCATTTGGCCCTAAAATTAAAGAATAAACTGAAATTCATAGACGGAACAATTAACAAACCAGATATAGATAGTCCAGAGTTTAAGGCATGGAAAAGATGTAACACTTGTTGTTTCTTGGATAAACATTTCACTGAGTCCTGAAATCTTATGAAGTGTGATGTGGAATAGAGTTGCTGTTGATCTATAGAGAGATTTGAAACACAGATACTACCAAGAAGACCGATTTAGAGTTGTTGAACTGCAAAAGGAGCTATTTGCCATTAGGCAAGGTGATCTAAACATCATAGCCTATTTCAGTAAGCTCAAGCAGATTTTGGAGGAACTAAACAATTTTAGAATTATCCCTGAGTGTGTGAATTGTTCAGATACATGCTCTTGTGGATTATCCAGGATGCGAGAATTTAGAGATGAAGACCAAATAATGAGAGTATTAAGGGGACTAAATGAGCAATATTCAACTGTAAGATTGAATATTATGTTGATGACTGATGAGCGGATAATTTATACGCTTTTTGACATTGTTTTTAGGTAGTTTTTAGTATGTTTTAGTTAGTTTTTATTATATTTTTATTAATTTTTAAATAAAAATCACATTTTTAGACTTTACTATGAGTTTGTGAGTTTTTTTGTGATTTCAGGTATTTTTTGGCTGAAATTGAGGGACCTAAGCAAAAATATGATTCAGAGGCTGAAAAAGGACTGCATATGTTGTTGGATTCTAACCTCCCTGCACTCAAAGTGGATTTTCTAGAGCTACAAAAGTCTAATTGGCGAGCTCTTAATTGCGTTGGAAAGTAGACATCCTGGACTTTCCAGCAATATATAATAGTCCATACTTTGCCCGAGATTTGATGGCCCAAACTGGCGTTCCAAGTCAGCATAAAAATTTTGGCGTCAAAACGCCAGAACTGGCATAAAAGCTGGAGTTAAACGCCCAAACTGGCACAAAAACTGGCGTTTAACTCCAAGAAAAGTCTCTACATGTGAAAGCTTCAATGCTCAGCCAAAGCACACACCAAGTGGACCCGGAAGTGGATTCTGCATTAATTGCTTATTTCTGTAACCCTAGGCTACTAGTTTTCTATAAATAGGACCTTTAGCTATTGTACTTTATATCATATAATCTTTCGAACTTATATGTTCACGTTTAAGGCTGGCCTCACGGCCATGCCTAGACCTTTTGTTCTTATGTATCCTTCACGGTGGAGTTTCTACACACCATAGATTAAGGTGTGGAGCTTTGCTGTTTCTCATGAATTAATGCAAAGTACTACTATTTTCTATTCAATTCATGCCTACTTCTTCTCTAAGATATACACTCGTTCTTCAACTTGATGAATGTGATGATCCGTACTCATCATCATTCTCACCTATGAACACGTGCCTGACAACCACCTCCGTTCTACATGCAAACAAGCTTAAATGTGTATCTCTTGGGTTTCTAATCTCAGATTAAAACCTTCGTGGTATAGGCTAGAATTATTGGCGGCCATTCCTGAGATCCGAAAAGTCTAAACCTTGTCTGTGGTATTCCGAGTAGGATCTGGAAAGGGATGACTGTGACGAGCTTCAAACTTGCGAGTGTTGGGCATAGTGACAGACGCAAAAGGATTAATGGATCCTATTCCAACATGATCGAGAACCGACAGATGATTAGTCGTGCGGTGACAGCGCATTTAGACCATTTTCACTGAGAGGACGGGAGGTAGCCATTGACAATGGTGAAACCCAACATACAGCTTGCCATGGAAAAGAGTATGAACGATTGGATGAAGACAATAGGAAAGCAGAAGTTCAAGAGGAACAAAGCATCTTCATATGCTTATCTGAAATTCTCACCAATGAACTACATAAGTATCTCTATCTTATTTTCTGTTTTATTTATATTTTAATAATCAATTCTCCATAACCATTTGAATCCGTCTGACTGAGATTTACAAGATGACCATAGCTTGCTTCAAGCTGACAATCTTCGTGGGATCGACCCTTACTCACGTAAGGTTTATTACTTGGACGACCCAGTGCACTTGCTGGTTAGTTGTGCGAAGTTGTGATAAAGAGTTGAGATTACAATTGTGCGTACCAAGTTGTTGGCACCATTGATGATCACAATTTCGTGCACCAATGACTCTACTGCCTGATATGAATCAGGTGTTCTCAATGCTCACAAAACAAGAGCGACAATTCAACAATGGAGATGCAAAAGTATTGTTCAACTCAGCAAGCATAAAGAATTTTTGACGGCAACTTGAGTCCTCAGTCATGAGAGGCAGAGGAAGAGGGCGTGGACAAACACCCCAAGGGAGAAAAGGAAGAGAAGTAAAAATGATGTGTACCTTTTATGGAAAACAAGGACACACTGAATAGATATGCTACAACAAGCATGGCTATCCTTCCCATCTAAAGTAAAGATAGCAACAACAATACAACTCTTCCATCAACCACATGTTCATTGAAAAAAATAAAGATGAAAATCTCAGTGAAAAGCAACCTCAGCTTAATTACCATCAAGAGAACAGTGAAAAATCAAAGCTTGAACTCATACTAGAGCAAAAATTAGCCTTGTTTGAACTTTTCAAAAGAAAGAATATGCCGCAGCAACCTCACAATGCAAACCAGGTTCTGACACAGTCAATTTAGGCCTCACCACAAGGTAAAAACTACACAATTGCAATTTAGCGCAAGAATCATGAGCTTCATAACTCCAAAATCCACACTTTGGGTCATTGACTCAGGTGTAACAAATCATGCAACCTTTAGTTTAAATGATTTTCAACAGATTGAACCAATTAATGTGAAACTACCTGATGGAACCAATATAATCATTAACATCATTGGAACTATCATTTTTTCAAAGGAACTTTTTCTCACAAATGTTTTATGCATTCTCTTATTTGATTTTAAACTCATTTTAGTTTCAAAATTAACCTCAAATTTAAAATGTCAATTGTTAAACAATGATGAACATTGTGAGATACAGGATCAATTAACAACAAAGATGATTAGCATAGCTAAGTCTGGAGATGGACTCTATGCAATGAGAAGCAACCCATTTTCATCAAAGAATTACCTTCGACAGCAATGAATCACATTACATCATCCATCAATAAGAGAACCTGGCATGCTAAATTAGGACACTTACATTGGCATAGACTTAGCATACTTAAGAAAAATTACTCTTTCATCGATTGTACTGAAACTAAATTTGCCTAACACATGTTATTTAGCAAAATAGAAAAGATTATCCTTTGATTACTGTTTTACTAAAATAAATGATTGTTTTTACTTAATTCATATAGATATTTGGGATCCAATCTCAACTCTATCATATGAAGGACACAAATACTTTTTAACAGTTGTGTATGGAAAAAACAAATTTACTTGGATCTATTTTTATGAGAACAAAATCAGAAATGGCTCAATTGGTTCCAAATTTTGTTCACTATGTAAAGGTATGATTCAATAAATAAGTCAAGTGCATCCGCAGTAATAATAGACCGAAATTCCTTCTCAAAATCTACTTTGCTTCTAGTGGAGTTTCACACCAAACCTCTTGTGTGGAGACACCAGAGCAAAATGAAATTGTGGAAAGAAAACACCAACATATATTAGGTGTAGCTAGAGCACTACTTTTGGTTTTGGAGTTCTAAAATGCTTTTGGCAATATGCCATTGCTCATGCTACACACCTAATAAATAGAATACCAAGTATTGTTTTAAAGGATGTCAGTCCATATGAAATTTTGCACAACAAATTGTCAGATCTTTCAAACTTGAAAGTATTTGGATGCCTAGCTTTTGTATCTACACAAACAAACTCTAGAACAAAGTTAGACCCAAGAGCTAGGAAAGCTGCATTTCTGGGATTCAAGATTAGAACAAAAGGTTTCAGATTAATAGATACACAATCAAAAGAAATTTTTGTGTCTCAAAATGTAGTCTTTTTTGAAAATGAATTTCCTTTTTTAGATAACAATTGTAGCAGCAATAGTAAAAAAAAATGCATTTCTTCAATCTCTATATTGTATTGCTCCTTTTTTTTATGATTCATGTCTAGCAACTATACATCATGCATGATACAATACATATCAAATGCAACCCATAGATTCGGATCATAAATCTAAAGCACACCAGGATTTTGAAAATGCCACAAGCACTTCACATCAGCAACCATTGCATGAATTCTCACAAACTGTCAGTAAATAAATTGCACAACATTTATATGACACAACACATTCATCCCTTGACATCATACATGAACCACCTGCATTATCAATTACTCATGACATTCATCTGCATGATCATGTTGTCAGAAGGTCAACAAGCAAGAGAAAAAAGGCCTCCAGTCTACTTGCAAGACTATCATTGTATGCCCACCAAAGCATTTCACACTAGAAATAACATCATCAAATATCCCTTCTCACAACAGTTATCATATGATAAACTGAATTCAAACTACAAGTCTCTCTCCCTAGCCATTTTTTCAAAATTCAAAACCTAGCACATATGAAGAAGCTGCTGCCCACCTTTGCCAGAGAGAAGCTATACAAGTAGCATTGAAGGCTCTTGATCAAAATCAGACTTGGTGCCTTACTGAACTCCCACATGGTAAGAGGATGTCGGTTGCAAGTGGGTATTTCGGGTGAAATTTGTAACACCCTACCCCATAGAGCTTTACGCTTAAGTCGTAAAATAGAGGTGGTGAGATATTACGACCTCTAAAAGAAAAGACTTATATAAATATAGTTGAAAAAATATATATATAGGAGCCTTGAAGAATAAGCTAAACAAAACAAAAACAGAAAATCGTTTCTCACTCGTATGGATAATCATAAAACGGATAGGTAAGCTCAAAAGAAGGCTAAAAATATAATATACAGATCAGAGTTTCAAAAACACAGATATCAAGCTCCAAACTTGACCTGCGAAGCTAAGGCCGTCCAGAGCATATATATATATAAAACTCAACCAAAAATAAAACTCAAACTATATAATAAACACATGTTTCTCCAAGTCAACATTTAGGAGGGGTAATCTTTTACCAAAACCAACCAACTCCAGTAACAAATTATTTACAAAAAAAAAACGTACCACACATCATATACCATATACACAATCCATCAGTAATTCATTCAATTCATTCCTATCTTAAGGTCTTCTAGCCTAAGTTTTCACGTGACATTAAACATTAACTACGAGAAACCAAAACCATACCTTGGCCGATTCCTCCCTAAACTTGGAACACCTCAAAAACCTCTCTTTTCACAAGCTCCAAGCTTTCAAATGTCAATTTCTCAAACTTAATCACCCGAATTTCGTTTCAAATCGCCCAATTGAACTTTAAATCAACAAGAACACAATCTAATTCACATAACATCACTATAATTATCATAGAGTTTACTAATTCAATATTTCACAAGGGTTCAATAGTTCCTTACCTTACCCACGGATCAATTGGACAAAACCCAGTGATTATCCGCTACTAGAGTTCACCTAAACCATCAAAATCATTCAATTTCTCAATACCCAAATCCTAAAATCACGAAATTGAGGAGAGGGAGAACTTGGAGATAATTGCTAATTTCTTGCCACTTTTCAGATAGAATTGAAGAGAATTCTAAGATGAACATGTAGCCACTGGCGGCTCGTCAATTGGAGCTCCGGATTGAAAGTTATGGACAACGAAAGTTAACGGTGATGAGGGTTAGGGTTTTCATGTTAATCCCTCTCTTCCTCAACGTATTTGCAGAAATGAAAATGGAAATGGCTCGTTTAGTGGCTTTATAGGTTGGGTTTGGGCTCGGTCCAGCCGGTTCGGCTCGTTGGCCCAGTTTTGGGCCAAAATCTTTAAAATTAGTGTCAAAATTTGTATTTTTAATATTTTTGGGCACGATTCGAGTTCGGTTCAACCAGTTCGGCCTGTTGGCTATGTTTTGGACCAAAATCTTTAAAATTATTGTCAAAATTCGTATTTTTAATATTTCTACCCCTCTAAATTATAAAAATTAATTTTTTTAATTTCTTTGAATAATAATTAATTTATTGGATAATTATTTATTAATTTTATGGGGTTTGCAAAATTCCCCAACCTCATACCAACATAGTAGAGATTGACACTTTCTCTCATATAGAGCCTCATACGGAGTCATTCCAATGCTCGCATGGTAACTATTATTATATGCAAACTCTACTAGCGGCATATACCGATCCTAAGTTGCCGGTTGGTCTAAAACGCAAGCCCTCAATATCTCCTCAAAGGTTTGAATTATCCTCTCCGATTGGCCATCAGTTTGAGGATGATACGCTGTACTTAAACTCAACTGAGTTCCAAACGCCCGTTGAAAAGCTCCCCAGAATCTTGAAGTGAAACGAGGATCTCTATCAGAGATTATGGTGGTAGGCACACCATGCAACCTTACAATTTCCTTGATGTACAAATGTGCAAGCTCCTCTAAGGTACAATTCATCTAAACGGGTAAAAAATGAGCTGACTTCATTAGCCGATTCACAATCACCCAAACCGCGTCAAATCCAGTTCAAGTTCTTGGAAAAACCGACACAAAATCCATGGCGACGCTTTCCCACTTCCATTGTGGAATTTCTAAAGGTTGTAATGTTCTGGACGATCTCTGGTGTTCAATCTTTACTTTCTGACAAGTCAAACATTTTGAAACATGCAACACCACATCAATCTTCATTTTTGGCCACTAGAACATTGCCTTTAGATCATGGTACATCTTGGTACTTCCTGGATGGATAGAGAATCCACTCCTATGCGCCTCCTTCAAGATATCTTGAAATTCTCAACATTCGGTACACAAATCCTACCCTTGTACCTCCATATTTCGTCTCCGTCCCATGAAACCCCCCATCACTTTTCTTTCTCTATTGCCGGCAACGCCTTTGTAACTCCTGATAGTCTTGTTGAGCTTTTAAAATTTCAGACTTGAAGTCGCTAGAGATCTGCAGTTGGTTTAGGCATACATTCCCATTAAATTCACCGACAGTCAGTCTCAAATCCCTAAATTTGCTCACCAACTCCTCTTCCTTAATCATCATCCAAGCGACCATCAATGACTTTCGACTCAATGCATCTGCTACAACGTTCGCCTTCCCTGGGTGGTAACTTAACTCAAAGTCATAATTCTTCAGCAACTCCATCCACCTCCTTTGTTGCATGTTGAGCTCTTTCTGATCAAAGAGATACTTGAGACTCTTGTGATCAGAGAAAACTCGAAACTTCATTCTGTATAAGTAATACTTTCAAATCTTCAATGCAAATACAACCGCTGCTAATTCCAAGTCATGAGTTAGGTAATTCATCTCATGAGGTCTCAGCTGACGTGATGCGTAAGCTACCACGTTCCATTGTTACATCAACACACACCTCAGACCTTTCAACGAAGCATCGTAATACACTTCAGCTCCTTAGGTTCAGGTAACACAAGCACAAGCGCTGTAGTCAGTTTTCGCTTCAAAGCTTGAAAGCTCTCCTCACATTTTGATGTCTAAGCAAATGACGCATCCTTTTGAGTTAACTTTGTCAAAGGAAATTCAATTTGTGAAAAGCCCTTGATAAACCTCTAATAATATCCTGCTAAACCTAAGAAGCTTCTGATATCCATCACTGATGTAGGTCGTCCCCAATCCATTACTGCCTTAACTTTAGAAGAATCCATAGCTATTCCTTGCTTACTCACTATGTGACCTAGAAATTTCACCTCATTCTTACAGAAATTAGAAATTTTAGCGTACAACTTCCTCTCTTTCAGAATCTACAACACGATCCGCAAGTGTTTCGCGTGCTCCTCCTCAGTCTTAGAGTAGATTAGAATATTATCAATCAAGACGATGACAAATCTATCCAGGAAAGGACAAAATATCTGGTTCATATAGTCCATAAACACAACAGGGACATTGGTTGACCCAAATGACATCACAGTGTATTTATAGTGACCATATCGAGTTCTGAAAGCAGTTTTCGGGATATCTTCTTCTCTCACTCTTATCTGGTGATAATTAGACCTTAAGTTAATCTTGGAAAAGACACCAGCTCCTTGTAATTGGTCCATCAGATCGTCAATTCTCGGCAATGGATACTTGTTCTTCACGGTTACTTTGTTTAATTGCTGGTAATCTACGCACAACTGCATACTTCCATCCTTCTTTTTCACCAACAACACCAGCGCTCCCCACGGAGAAATGCTCTGACGAATGAAGTTCTTACTCATTAACTCCTCTAGCTAAGCTTTAAGTTAAGCCAGCTCCAAAGGCAACATTCAGTAAGGCGCAATTGAAATCGGTCCTGCTCCAGGAACCAACTCAATTGCAAATTCGATTTCTCGGGAGGGAGGAAATTCAGGTATGTCTTCAGGGAATACTTCTGGAAATTCATTCACAATTGGAATCTAATTCAAACTTTGTTCATCGCCCGACACACTGGAAGCCAATAGTATGAATCCTGAACACTCACTTCCACTACAATTCACCATGACAGAATTTAAATAATATCCATTCGCCACCACTGGTCCTTCTGAACCTTCCGACATAAACTGCAGTGATCTTTCAAAATAATAAAGGAGAACATGGTTCTTTGATAACCGATCCAATCCCAGAATGAGATCGAGGCCAGTCATCGCCAGATAAATTAAATCATGGACAAAAGTTCGGTGCTTAATTTGGAATGGAAATTGTTGACAACCTAATCCAGTTATGACAGTCTCAGAGGCAGGAGTATGTACTTGCAAATCATAGTTTAGCATGGTTATCTTCAATCCCAACTCATTGGCTTTCTCAAATGATATAAATGAATGTGATGCCCCAGTATCAAATAAAGTAATTAAGATTTTACCACCAATTTCACATTTACCTTTGATTAGAGTGTCTGACCTCTCAGCACCATCCGTCGACATGGTAAACACAAGTCCCTGCTGCTGAACTCTCTCAGCTTCCTATCTCTTCCTCTCTGGATAATTCCAGGATAGATGTCCAGCTACACCACAGTAGTAGCATATACCCAGTCCAGCTCTACATGGAGTATTAGGATGATATGCCCCACATCTCCTACATGTCAAGTTGTTGGGAGGATTCTGAATCTGCCTTCCTTTGCCTCTTCCCTAGTTGTTATTGTTGAATCTCCGGAAGGTGTTATGCCCTTGATGTGGCTGTGGAACATAGCCTCCTCGCTTGAAATTCTATCCTCTATGTGTGAAGTTCCTCCCCTGATCTCTCCTAACAAAAGCTCGGTGATCACTCTTGTCCAATGCTGCCTTTCTCGCACAATCCTCTGCAACCCAGCTCTTGTTTACTAGTTCAGAGAAAATTCTTACCTCCATCGGGCCCACTGTACTTAGGATGTCACTCCGTAGACCATCTTCATATTTTATGCATTTTCATTTTTCAAAATTCCCCAGATTACTCTGACAAATCCTATAGAACTGACACAATTTTTCAAACTAATTGGTGTACTCTGCCATTAACATAGGACCCTGTTTTAGCTGTAGCAACTCAAGATCTTTCGCTGTCCTTATTGAGTTTGGAAAATACTTCTTATAAAACTCATATTGGAATACATCCCAAGGGATTGCAACATTATCTCGCTGCAGAAGGCGTCGGGCTCCCCGCTACCAATACTGAGCTTCACCCATCAGCTAATAAGTAGCAAACTCAACACACTGATCTTCAGCCACTTGTTGCGCTCGCAAGGCTCGTTCTATTGCCTGAAACCAATTGTCAGTTTCTGTTGGATTTGTGGTTCCTCTAAAGGTTGGTAGATTTATCTTCAGAAAAGTTGCTAAGGTCATGGGTCCAATTCTGTCATTACCCCATTTCCGTTATTAACTTGCTGACCAAGGGCCTCAGCCGTTGCCTGCATAGCACCCGTCATGTTTTCCAAAGCATTCATAAATCCACAGGATTATTCATAGTTGTTTCAGGTTCTGCATTAATATTTCGGCCTCTGCGTCGACCACGTCCGTGTCCATGAGTCATCATTTGGTTCCTGTTCACACCAAACAAGTGATATTAAGGTGATCAGTCTCAATATCTCAAGTCTAATGCTTCAAAGTTCCAAATGCATACTCATAAACAAAGATGCCACATATATCAATCAGACATCCTAATTAGCATATACACACACCCAGAGTATGCCCATAAGCATAGTCAGTCCGTCTCTCAAGCTCTACAGGAATGAAATGCTCTGATACCATAATGTAACACCCTATCACACAGAGCCTTACGCTTAAGTCGTAAAGCAGAGGTGGCGAGTTATTATGACCTCTAAAAGAAAAGACTTATATAAATATAGTTGAAAAAAAATTATATCTAAGAGCCTTGAAGAATAAGCTAAACAAAGCAAAAACAGAAAATCGTTTCTCACTCGCGTGGATAATCGTAAAACGGATAGGTAAGCTCAAAGGAAGGCTAAAACATAATATACAGATCAAAGTTCAAAAAACACAGATATCAAGCTCCAGACTCGACCTATGAAACTAAGGCCGGCTAGAGTATATATATATATATATATATATATATATATATATATATATATATATATATATATTATATATATACAACCTAAAATAAAACTCAAACTATATAATAAACACCTGTTTCTCCAAGTCAACCTGTAGGAGGGGCAAACATAAAATATATATAGAGGAGAATCTATATACATATATACATAGCATAAATACAAAATACAGCATCCCAAAATAACCAAACTTCGGTTGCACAGGAAACTCTAGACGCTCAGCGAGGTGTCTCTCGACTTGCATATGAAAAACAACAGAATATGTATGGAATGAGAACTGGAGGTTCTCAGCATAGTAAAGGTGCCCACATAGTTAATATAAAAGGCCCCGAAAAAGCCAGAGGCATTCCTAGAACTCCAACACTCAGATTTCAGTTTAAAGATTCAACTAAACGAGAAATTAGGTAAGTTATCTAAGGTATTCAAGTTCTGAATCTAACTTTAACCTAACACTTCACTTTCTGTCTCCTCCAATCCTCCGAATCACCGGTGGGACAACCCCCCCTCACGCCTCCGCCAAGAGGCGTCTCTCAGAAAACATACACATACAATTCAAGCAAGAAAAACACAGATAGAGGAGCAATTATAACAAGTAGAATAAGTAGCAGATAAGCAGAGCTAAACAGTTAAGCAAACCAAAACAATGCACACTCAAACAAAACAAACAAATGCATATGATGTATGCCTGTCCTATGGCTGATGAGTCTCATCTGTCGTTTATACAGCCAACCTGACATGTCTTGGTAGTTAACCATTGGACAGTCCCTTTGTGCGCGCATCCCCAAGGTAAAAAATAATATCCATGGAGTCAAACTCTAAGCTCAAATATAATATTCCATGGAGTTAAACTCCAAGCTCAAATATAATATAATATTCAAAATCCATATATATATGCATGCCCATGGGGGAACCCGGGAATTAAAGTGCTCGGTCACATCTTGCGACAGAGGATCAACAATTAGTCTCAATATCATCGTCATTCATACAAAATTCATACTCAAAACTTAATTCATTCTTTTCTAAATAAATCAAACTCAAAATGTAATCGTTTTCTTAATAACTCAAAATCAAATCATAAAATCCTTAAACCAAAATCTTTCTAAATAACCACTTCAAACAAAACCTCCAATTTTCATAAAAACTTCGATAGCACCTCCTCTAAAACTTGGACTTTTGCCACCCTTCAAGGGTCCCAACCGCCAAACCAAACACCTCTCAATCATTCAAATCATTTCTAGTATCAAATTATTTCAAAATCAAACCAATTTCAATATTAAATCTTTTACCAAAACTAACCAACTCTAGTAGCAAATTATTTACAAAAAAATGTACCACACATCATATACCATATACACAATCCATCAGTAATTCATTCAGTTCATTCCTATCTTAAGGTCTTCTAGCCTAAGTTTTCATGTGACATTAAACATTAACTACGAGAAACTAAAATCATACCTTGGCAGATTCCTCCCTAAGCTCGGAACACCTCAAAAACCTCTTTTTCACAAGCTCCAAGCTTCCAAACCTCAATTTCTCAAACTTAATCACCCGAATTTCGTCTCAAACCGCCGAATCAAACTCCAAATCAACAAGAACACAATCTAATTTACATAAAATCACTATAATTATCATAGAGTTTACTAATTCAATATTTCACAAGGGTTCAATAGTTCCTTACCTTACCCACGGATCAATTGAACAAAACTCAGTGATTATCCGCTACTAGAGTTCACCTAAACCATCAAAATCATTCAATTCCTCAATGCTCAAATCCTAAAATCATGAAATTAAGGAGAGGGAGAACTGGGAGAGAATTGATAATTTCTTATCACTTTGTTCAGATAAAGTTGAAGAGAATTTCGAGATGAACATGTAGCCGCTGACGGCTCGTTAATCGGAGCTCGGGATTGAAAGTTACGAACGGCGGAAGTTAACGGTGATGAGGGTTAGGGTTTGCACGTTAATCCCTCTCTTGCTCACTGTATTTGCAGAAATGAAAATGGAGATGGCTCGTTTAATGGCTTTATAGGTTGGGTTTGGGCTCGGTTCGGTTCCGGTCTAATCAGTTCGATTCGTTGGTCCGATTTTGGGTCAAAATCTTTAAAATTAGGGTCAAAATTCGTATTTTTAATATTTTTACTCCTCTAGATTATAAAAATTGATCTTTTTAAGGACTTTGGCTACGTAGACTATATACCTCTATCAACCCCTATATACTTCACTCATAAATTGACCAAACAATTTAGAATTGCACTCCCTGATTGCACTATGTATAGCAACTCATAGGCAGATTGCACTACCTCACTATGTATACCAATTCCTCGATTGTGCCACCACAAATCATTCGCAGGCTGCCTTCAGAGTGCTCAAGTACCTTAAAGGCAAGCCAACTATTGGTCTTTTCTTCTTTGCCTCCTGAGACATGCACATCTCAGGGTTCTCAGATGTTGATTGGGCCACATGTTCAGACACTTGAAGATCAATTTCTAGCTACTGCTTCATACTTGGAAGCTCTCTAGTTAGCTCAAAAAGTAAGAAGCAAACCACTGTGGCCAGATCCTCTGTCGAAGCAGAGTATAGAGCATTGGCTGCTACAACTTGTGAAGCCAGATGGTTATCGTTCCTAATGTCTTTCATCGGGTTCCCTCTCTAAAAACCAATAACACTCTTCTGTGATATTCAATCAGCAATTTACATAGCTAACAAAGAATATTGAAGTGGACTGTCACATAGTTAAAGAGAAACTGCTTTCTAATTTAATTCATCTCATGTCTGTTAGCTTTCAGGAACAACTCGTAGACTTTCTCACCAAAGCCTTAGCCCCAGGGGCTTTCTCAACAAACCTTAATAAGCTTGGATTACCAGATTTATACACTCTAAGTTTGAGGGAGGGTGTAACCTAACCTAGGATCCATAAGCAGTAAAATAGCAGTAGCAGTAGAATAGTCTAGCTTAGTAAATTAAATGTGTTAATTCAACTCAGTTGATTTTTTGTTGATTGCAGTTAGTTGAGGTTAGTTAAAGCAAGTAGTTAGAAGGTTCCAGAATAGGAAAGAGTTTGTTAGAGTAGTTATATAACTTGTGGTTGAGAACATTTGCAACACAAGTATATAAGGCACAAAACACTGTATTGATATTAGATTCTTCTTTTCTTCTTTCATTGGAGTGAGAAACCACAATGGAATTCTCTCTGAATTGCTTCTCTTCTCTGCAAACTTTTGATTCTGTTTTGTTAAGAGCATGATTTTTCACACAACCTCTTATTAGGTTAAAATAAAAAAAAAAAGCTTAAACCCACAAACATAAAAGTCCAATTTAGTAACTAAATAAACAAAATCAAAATATATCAAATTAAATTGAACATTCTAAAAATATAAACTAATAACTTTAAAATAATACTTGAACTCTTCATATCATGAACATTTGAAATACATATCAGAATTCTTATACTGTTTTAATTTTATAATTAAGTAGTGTCGAAATCGTTAAAATTAGCAAAATATTTCTCCCAAAAATATTTGATTAAAAATCTAATTAAGTTCTTAATTGTGGGTATCTCTAATTTACAGAATAACTCAAAGGTTTAAAATTCAATTTTTGTTGTTTCCATCATAAAAAATATTAGCATAAAATAAATAAAAAAATTATTAAAAAAGTCATGCAAATTTCAAAAAGAAATTCTTAAAAAAAAAGGTTTATGACATGACCGTCGTTCATTTGATCTCATTTACATTTTACACCATAAATTTTTGTTATTTATATACATCTAGCTACTGATATTTTATATTAATATTTTGTGTAGGGGTGGCAAAACGGGTTAAACCTGTCGGGTCGACTCGCTAAACCCGCTAAAAAGAGCAGGTCGGGCTAGGATTTGGAGTCCGCCAAATTAAAAAAAATCCACCAAACCCGCACCGCCAAATTGGCAGATTTTGGCGGGGCGGGCCGGTCCGCCGGGCCGAAATTTTTTTTTTAATTTTTTTATTAAATAATGTAAAGAATTAATAACAAAGAAAAAGAATAATACATTGGGGTCAAATACTTAAATCCATAAATTTGTAGAGGAAAAATGTCCTTTAATTTCTTCTCAACTCAAATGTAGAGGAAAAATGTCCATAAATATGTAGAGGAAAAATGTCCTTTCATCACGTCACAGCTCACAACTCAAATTCTTTTTTGTTTTTGTTTTTGGTCAAGACAGCTCAAATTCTCACAATCCACATATATTTTTTTTTTACACTATTTGATGAAGCCCGCTAGAAATAGAATTGCTTTTATTCGCTTTGGTTTTGCAGATAGCTTTGATTTGCTTTTGTCATTATCTTATCAGATTATCACAAAAAGGCCCACAGTTGACAGCAATTTTGTATGTGTATGTGTCTCTGTGTTCTTTCTTTTGGTCATGAAGGTCTCTGTGTGTTGTATTAAAAATAGATTTATCATAATTTGGATAGGGCTTCATGATTTAACCCAT
>NC_029793.2:135116808-135140630 GCF_000816755.2 Arachis ipaensis | reverse complement strand
TATAAAATATTGTGATTATGACGATTCATAAATGAAAAATGTTTACACGAGAGAAAATTGGAGCACTAAGACATACAACATTAGAAATTCTCATGTGCTTCAGTCAGTTCAGTGTACATATATTATAAAGCAAATATCATCATCATTAGACTAAGGAAAGTTTTATGGTGTGGATGGCATTAAACATCCACATTTGTAGATATTATGTGTATACCATAGTTGATGAATATGTTTGGAGTTGTTTATACTTATAGTTCAATTGATGGGATAGTATGTTAGACAATATCAGTTCTTTTACAGCTTTATTGTACGATGTACGGAAATTAATAAAGCTAATGAGATGATAATAAGACACAACTAATACTAATTATTTTTGACAAATTGGGACTAATGGATAAGTTGTGTTTTTTTGTGTGTCTATATGGCTATAACTGGTTTTTAAGCTTGGATTACCACATTTGTTACAGCTGTGCAGAAACAACTTTTTTTAGGATAAAAACAAGTCAAAGGTAACATTAAAAAGAAAATGAGCTGATGTATTTTTTGATTTGTTTAAGGTAATCGAATTTTTTATTTTTTAGGAAATGTGACTATGCTTCTCTGATTTGTTTTTGTACAAGTTTGGACTTTTAGATTACCCTAAAAAATAAAAAATTCGATTACCCTAAATAAATCCAAAAATACATCAACTCATTTTCTTTTTAATGTTACTTTTGACTTGTTTTTGTCCATAAAAAAAATTGTTTCTGCACAGTTGCAACAAATGTGGTGATCCAAGTCTAAAATCCAGTCATAGCCATGTAGACAAAAAAAAATACAACTTGTCAATTAATCCCAACTTGTTAAAAATAATTAGCATTAGCTGTGTCTTATTATCATTTCATTAGCCTTATTAATTCTCCGTACATCGTGCAGTAGAGCTGCAAAAGAACTGGTACTACCTGACATGCTGTCCCATCAATTAAACCTGCAAGTATAGGCAACTCCAAATATGTTCATTAATTGCGGTGTACACATAAGTGTAGATGTTTAATACCATCCACACTATAGAACTTCCCTTAGACTAAACCCTTGCGTGAAGTTTATTGGTTTTGCTTTGGTCAGTTATAACTAGCCGTTAGCTTCCCATATATACTGACTACTGAAAAGCTAATATATAGTCTTGTAATGTCAAGCGCAACGATCAAGATCAAGAAGAGAAGGATAAAACTGTAATATCATAGCTTAGGTTGTTAATATTTTGTTAGGCATTAGATAGTTAATTATGTTTTCTTTTGCTATATATATATAAGAAAGTTCTATGGTGGCATTGGTTTTGGTGGCTAACTGTAGCATAAATTTGACCAACAAATAAAACATTGATATATGGCAAAAAAATTAAATTTAAAATAAAAATGATTTTTAAAATTACAAAAACAAAAAATAATTATTAAAAATTATTTTTTAGAAATAAAAATAACAATAAAATAATAATTAAAAAATTATTTTAATATTTTTTAAATTATTTTTATAATTACAAAAAAATTATAAAAAATTATTTTGATAAAAGTAATTATAAAAAATTATAAGAAAGAGAGAATCATTTTAGTTTTAGATTTAATTTTTTTTGTCATGTGTTAATATTTTATTTGTTGGTCAAATTTATGCCACCTTTAGCCACCAGAATCAATGCCACCATAGAACTTCCCATATATATATAGCTTGTATGCTAAGTAACAATACAATATAATATCAAATGCATATTCAGTTTCCAATCTCTTCTTCCCTCGTTTCTCTGCTTCTATTCTTTCTTCATAAGAATTTATTCAACACAACTCTTCATCTTTTAACTCAAAATTTCACATGGTATCCAGAGCCTTTAATTAATAACAATGGCGATGATAGTTGCTAATGCATCCACCACCTTCAAGTATCTTCTTTCGGTTATTGCAGATATACTTGATGGAAATAACTACTCTACATAGTGACAAACTGCAATCTTCATGGTTCAAAGCTTATAGGGAGCATTACTGTTGTTGAAGATAAATCTTTTCTCATTGCATATGAGCATATAATAAATGGATCAAAAAGACTAGACTTAACATTTGCAGTTAGCAAAATCTGTTAATACATGCACAATCCCACAGTCAACCATTGTCCATTGGAGAATCTTAAAATGTATACTCAGATATGTTAAAGGAACCATGGATCAAGGAATTTTATTCTCTGCCTGCACTGACTTTAGATTGCTTGCCTTTTTATATGTTGATTGGGATGTTGATGCAGATTATTGAAAATCAATAACCGGCTACTGTGTTTATCTAATTGGTACAAATTTGATAGCATGAAAAAACAGTAAGCAATATGCAGTGAGTCGTTCTAGCAGTGAGGCTGAATTTTTGAGCATTGGCAGCAGCTCAATCAGAGTTGATTTGGACACAAAACCTTCTTCAAGAACTGCACTTACCTCTTTTAACAGCTCCAACTGTTTATTGTGACAATCAAACTGCTTGCTTGCAGCAAATCCAATTACGCATAGCAAATCTAAGCATTTTGAATTGGATATCCCTTTTGTTAGAGACCAAGTCACTTAACAAAATTTTTTTGTCATAAATATACCTTCTCAGGACCAAGTTGCTGATTGGTTTACCAAACCCCTCTCTATCAATCTGTTCACTAAATTTCGAAGCAAACTTCGAGTGTGTTCAAACCCCACTCTCAATTTGAGGGGGCGGTCAAGTATAAAGATCAAGATCAAGAAGAGAGGGATAAATTTGTAATATCATAGCTTGGGTTGTTAATATTCTGTAAGTGTTGGATAAAATAAATCAACTTGTATCCACATCCGATCCATATTAGAATCATTATGAATGATCATGAGATAAACACGTTATCAAATTGGATAAACGTACAAGAAACTAGAAGACTCCACATATTGCCAAGTGGTTAAAAGATTTGAGAATTTATAATTCATATGATATTTTCTACAAAATCCTAGAAGATTCAAGAACGTTACACATTGTTTACAACATGCTAGAAGTGTTTAAAATGTAAAGTCAAATATGAGTTGCAAAGTTTGACTACATGCTAAAAGTAGCCAACAATAGTGGCTTGAACTTTCTACAAGTTTCATCACCTCCATTACAACTCATGCTTAATTGTTCATAGCCAATAATAACCTTTCTTAACAATTAAGTACATTATCATATTTTGTCTATATAAATGTTTGAAACCCATGTACTTTAATAATCTCTTTATATGAATGAAAATGTATTGAGTTGATAGAAATTCTCTTCTCCTTTATGAGTGTGTTGGTGAGTTTGAGAGATAAAAATATGATAGTGCTATTTATGTGAGCAAGTGATTCTAGGACCAATTAAGTGTGAGTATTATACTTACATTTGGTATCAGAGCCTGGTTAATCCAGCACCTGGTGTTTGAGAGTTTGTGAGGTGTGAAAGAGTTCTCACATAATTATTTGTTCATAGAGTCAGATTGGCAAACACTTTCAATATTGTGTGGTCCGGTCCCAAGTTAGATGAAAAACTTGATTATAGTTATTGAGAGACTTTAATGTCTATCCATTTAAAGGCTCATAACCTGTGGAATTTCATTGAAATGGGTTCGCAAGAAGGAGCAGATGCTGCCCAACAGAGGAGAGATTAATTGGCGCTGTCTCAAATTCACCAAGGTGTAGACTATATGGTGTTTAACAAAATAGCAAATGCCAAAAAAGTGAAAAAGAAGCATGGAACATGTTGAAGCTATCATACAAAGGCTTAGATAAAGCCCAAAAAGTAAAGTTACAGTCTTTGTGTAACAGCCCAGACCACCCGCTAGCATGATATTGTTCGCTTTGGCACACAAGGCCTCACGGTTTTGCCTTTGACGATAGCGATGATAACTGAAGCCCCCATACTTACACGTCAAAACGCGTCGTGTTAGGGAGAGGTATCCACACCCTTATAAGGCATGCTTCATTTCCCTCTCCAACCGATGTGTGACCTTACAATCCACCCCCTAAAGGAGCCTAGCACTCTCGCTGGCACATCGATCCGGGCTCCGCCTCTGATACCATCTGTAACAGCCCAGACCACCCGCTAGCACGATATTGTCTGCTTTGGCACACAAGGCCTCACAGTTTTGCCTTTGACGATAGGGATGATAGCCAAAGTCCCCCACACTCACTCGTCAAAACATGTCGTGCTAGGAAGAAGTATCCACACCCTTATAAGGCATGCTTCGTTCTCTCCCCAACCGATGTGAGACCTTACAATATTGATGTAAACTCCGTTAAATTAGTAAATAATTAGTCAATAAATTATTTTTAATAAAGAATATTAGAAATATGAATATTATATCAAATTAGGATAGAGCTCATCGAAACGAGAATTTTGACACTAATTTCGAATAATTTGGTCTAAGATTAGATCGAACGGGTCAAACCAGTTGAACCGGGCCTGTGGGCTCAATTGGCTCAGCAATTAAATGAATTAAAACCTCTCTTCTTCCTCAATCAGCTAAATAGCACTGAAACGTAACAAGGAGAAGAGAAGCCATCCGAAACCCTTACGGTGATTTCAAGATCCCGTAACTTCTCCGTCCGAGCTCCGATCGCCGCACCATTTGCGGCCATGCGTCCACCGCGTCGAGTTCTACATTTCTACGAAACAATTTCATAAGTAAAACATTAATCACTCCCAGCTACTCCTTTCCCCCAAATTTTCAAAAATAGAATAGAGATATTGAATTTCTTTGCTTTTTGATGTTTTAGGATCCAATTAACTTAAGGAAAACATTCACTCTTGCTTATGTGAAGTTGGGTAAGGTGAGGATATAATAATTCTATCTAAATATTCTGAATTTGTGTTTTGAGAATTAAATCAGGCATATATGTGTTATGAATGTGTATTAGGTTGTGAATAAATAATTGGAGCTTGAAATTGTGGATATCGAAACTTGGAGGAAGCTGTTTTGTTGAGGTTTTGGGGCTGTGTTGATTTTAATTAAATTGCTTTGGTCATTACGAGGAAAATCGGCCAAGGTATGATTTAGGTTTCTTGCATTTAATATATAATGTTCTGTGAAAACTTAGACTAGATGACCGTAGGATAAGTTAGAACGAATGTGTATATTGTGGTTTAGTGTCTTGTTATTAAATATAGATTGATGTGATGCTGATTAGTTGAAGGATTGATAAATTGATAATCATTGATTTGAGAGCACAAGTATGTAATTTATGAACTATGGTTTGGTTGTGGCATTTGGCATGTGTACATATAGTTTTTGTTGTTGGATTTGGTATGTGTATATGTACTTGTAATTGGTGTGAAGTGTGATTTTTCATGGTGGTTATGGTGTTGAGGAAGATGGACTTTTTGGTGCTAGCATATGTAGGTTATTGTGTGGGAAACATGGGAATTATTTTGAATGAGGAAGAGGTTTTGTGAGTTTACAAAAGTTGATTTTAGGCCGAATCTCAGCGAGGCATAACTTGGCTTTCGGACCCTCAATTTGCTTTAAACTTGTTTTAAAATGAAAATTGAGTTCGTGATATTTATGCCATTTGAAGAACGGGTGAAAAATGTTCTAAATCGAAGAAGTTATGGGCATTGGAAGATTTGATCTCAAAACTGGTTTTTGATACAATTCTGCAACTTTGTACTGAATCTGTTTTATTTTAAAGAACGTACGCCCACGCATACGCATGGCATGAAATTTTGGCGTTGCGTACGCGATTGGTCCCATGCGCACGCGTAAGGGGTTAGCAAGCATGTCCACGCGTACGCATGACAAAGAGACACGCCCGCGAGCTGCAGTTTCACACTCCCACGCGCACGCGTAAGCCACGCGTACGCGTGGCCCCTATTTCAACAAACATGGTTTTCAGCATTTTAAACCCTATTTCAAACTTCTAACCCTCTATTTTCATTCCTTTAATCATAAATAGTAGTATTAAACTTGATAATCAGATAAAGTTATAAGATGGGGATAACTTGAAGGTGAAGTAAAGCTGAAAAGTAATGAATTGATTATGAAATGTTACGGATGATCATATATGATACTTGGCTGGATGTTCAAATGAATAATTATGTATGACACTTAGCTTGAATGATTAAATGATATGAGATACGAGATTTTCTGGATAAAGTGCCGTGGCTTGCCACCACGTATACCAGGTTGAAAACTCGATACTCTATTGATCCTACGACGTAAGGATGACCGGGCACTTATAAATTCCCGGGAATGTTAATCCCCATTGAGTAATATTGATTATTTGAAAAAAACTATGCATAGACTCTTGAGGATGCACGTTGAGGGACAGTCTAATATTAGTTGAAGGATTGATAAATTGATAATCATTGATTTGAGAGCACAAGTATGTAATTTATGAACTATGGTTTGGTTGTGGCATTTGGCATGTGTACATATAGTTGTTGTTGTTGGATTTGGTATGTGTATATGTACTTGTAATTGGTGTGAAGTGTGATTTTTCATGGTGGTTGTGGTGTTGAGGAAGATGGACTTTTTGGTGCTAGCATATGTAGGTTATTGTGTAGGAAACATGGGAATTATTTTGAATGAGGAAGAGGTTTTGTGAGTTTACAAAAGTTGATTTTAGGCCGAATCTCAGCGAGGTATAACTTGGCTTTTGGACCCTCAATTTGCTTCAAACTTGTTTTAAAATGAAAATTGAGTTCGTGATATTTATGCCATTTGAAGAACGGGTGAAAAATGTTCTAAATCGAAGAAGTTATGGGCATTGGAAGATTTGATCTCAAAACTGGTTTTTGATACAATTCCTCAACTTTGTATTGAATCTGTTTTTTTTTTTAAAGAACGTACGCCCACGCATACGCGTGGCATGAAATTTTGGCATTGCGTACGCATGACAAAGAGACACGCGCGCGAGCTGCAGTTTCACACTCCCACGCGCACGCGTACGCGTGGCCCCTATTTCAACAAACATGATTTTCAGCATTTTAAACCCTATTTCAAACTTCTAACCCTCTATTTTCATTCCTTTAATCATAAATAGTAGTATTAAACTTGATAATCAGATAAAGTTATAAGATGGGGATAACTTGAAGGTGAAGTAAAGCTGAAAAGTAATGAATTGATTATGAAATGTTACGGATGATCATATATGATACTTGGCTGGATGTTCAAATGAATAATTATGTATGACACTTAGCTTGAATGATTAAATGATATGAGATACGAGATTTTCTGGATAAAGTGCCGTGACTTGCCACCACGTATACCAGGTTGAAAACTCGATACTCTATTGATCCTACGACGTAAGGATGACCGGGCACTTATAAATTCCCGGGAATGTTAATCCCCATTGAGTAATATTGATTATTTGAAAAAAACTATGCATAGACTCTTGAGGATGCACGTTGAGGGACAGTCTAATGTTTTCGGACTTGTCGGGTTGGCTGGATAACCGACAGATGAGCCTCATCAGCCATAGGACAGGCATGCATCATATGCATACTACTTGAATTACTTGTTTGTGCATTAACTGGGTGTGCCTAAGTGTACTTGCCATGTTAAATGTATATTTGTTACCTGCAGTATTTGTAACCTTCTTGTGCTTGCCTTTATCTGTTTATTTGTCTGTGAAATGCTGACGGAGATGGAGGTATGGAGGAATGGCAGTATGGGACTTAGATTTTAAGGTTAAGTTAAGTTAGGCTTAGATACTCTTAGAAAAACCACCTTTTATGGCTTCTGTTTAATACTTTAAGCTCTATAATCTGAGTGTCAACATTCTAGGATTGCCTCTGACATTTCCAAGACCTTATATATTATGTGTGTGGCACCTTTACCATACTGAGAACCTCTGGTTCTCACCCCATACTATGTTATTGCTTTTCATATGCAGGTCGAGGGGCATCTCGTTAGGCATCTGGACTCCTGAAGCGAAGTGGTTACTGGGTTATTTTGTTGTACATTAATGTATATATATGTACTTAGCTTTCTCTTCGTATAACTTGTTCTTTATGATCCTCTTAGAGGTTTATGGAGAGACAGGATTTTGTTTATATACATTTGGGGAGTAAATCCTCAAAATGGTCCCCCAGATTAGGCCCGTGTACCAATGTTTCCCATCAGTTTCGAAATGCTCTAAATGCACCCTCCAATTTGAGCTCCATGCGAAATCCTGGTCTTTCCACCCAATTTCGGCATGACTCAGCAGCCGGAGCACTGAGCTGGCGGTTCCACCTCCACGTAGGCCGCCGTAAACGGCTAGTTGATGTGGAATATCATCAGAGAATCCCCAAATTAGTCCCTGGTACCAATTATAAACCCTAAAGTTGTTCTTCCTTCTTCCTTTATGAATTAGTTCGTCGTCCAGCTCAAGCTCTTCGGCTTCTACCCTGTGGTTGGTCTGACTGTTGTTCGATTTCGTCCTGTTATTCTTCTTCTTTGTCCTCTCCCACCATGAGTGACAGTCACGCGTCTGGAAGGTCAAATCGTTCATCTGCGACCGGAAACTGGAAAAGGAACAATGTGCGTAGCTAGTGTTCGGCAGTTCCAGACTGGTGCGGTTGTGGGTGCAGGCCTGTCCTTCAGTAGTCAGGGACGGAGACTCTTCCTAATAAGCCATTCTTTGGGTGTCTGAATTATAATGTGAGTGCATTTACTGGTTGAAATTTCAAGTGTTGGTTAGTTGAGGTAGTTTTTTGATAAGGTTGATGTATATTTGCAGACTAGTGGAAAGAATTGGTGTGGGTTATTTGTCTGGGCAGATTCTATACAGGATGAGGTGCCAGTGAAGTCTGGTGAAGAAGATGAGCATGGTGGGATGAAGATGAACATTACATGGAAGGTGGGCAAACTGGAAGCAGATGTGAGGAATGTAAAAGTGATGATCCAAGTGCTTGGTTTAGGGGTATTCGTGTTTTTTGTGTTTGTGTTGATGTTAATGTTGAATGTTTGATTAGGCTCAGAACTGAAGCACAGAACCAGTGTAATCCATTTTATGAACAATGTAATTGATATTAGATTGATTTTGATATATTGAATGATTGTGTTGTTTGGTGGGATCTAACTATTTGGTTTTGTTTTTGTAAACAGAATGGAACACCCAATTATGTTATGGATAAGCAACAATAGCAAAAGCTTACATAAGGCATAATTCATAACTGAATGACAATAACACTAGTTCATATAAAATTCTGCAATAATGCAGTGATCACAATAACAAGCAAAAAAATACTGAACATTGTTTCAGCTATATTCCAGCAACTTAGTTAGTATTTAAAAGTTGCAAAGGTGTCTATGAATCACCATAACCAAACAAAAAAGAAAAAGCTAATTGTTTCACAAAACACACAAACTTTCAGAATTTCAACCTAAAGCTATGAACATAATCACTTCATTCTTGGCGGTTTAAACCCTGGGGTGGGCACAAACTTGAGGAAGTTGGCCAGCCGTGCTGCAGTTACATCACTAGCTCCCTCCATTTGATTTAATGATGCAGAGCCAATTGGAGTAGGGGACCTTCTTCTAAGTGGCAGTTTTCCAGGTCTTGTAGGTGTCTTCCTCTTTTGTTTATGCTCCTGCAATGCAGACAGTAATAAGGCCTAGAAAATAAGATGAATGTCAAATAATAAAAACACATTACATGAAACATTATTGTACACAATACCTTTTGGGAGTTTTCGGCTTCAGAGTATGAGGACTGAGACAGATCAATCTCAGCCTGCTGGATATCCACTTTCACAAGAGTGGCAGGATCAGGGCTAGATGTAGTAGCAGTAGCAGACGCTGTTGCAGTTCCAGATCCTGTAGCAGCAGTAGAGGCACTTGCAGTTTGAGTTGTAATAGAAGTAGTTGTTGTAGCTGACGCAGAGGAAGTTGCAGTGACATTCTGAGCAACAGCCTTAGGGTCTTTAGCAGCAGCCTCCGCAGATTTGGCGACAGCATCAGCTTCTGTAGCTTCAGCAGCCTTCTTCTTCTCACACCCTCTTTTTGTATGACCTTTCTGCAAGCAATACTTGCAAGTGAATGGTCGTAGCTGTCTCTTCAGAGTGGTGGTTGGCTTTGATTTCTTGCTAGACTGACCTCCTTCATCCGCATCCTTCCTCCTCTTGGTTTGGAGCTGTCCTGGTTTCCTCTTAACCAATGGTGCCAATGGTCTGTTGTTCTCAGATCTTTCCCATAATTGTTGCCAGGTAAAGGGTTTATGTGGTGGGAGTAAGTAGCTTTGTACGACTCCGTTGTCAAGAGCTTGTGGCAGAAATCCTTTGGCCACTTATTCACTCTAGCAATAACAGCACAGGCGTGAACACATGGGATTCCTGCAACAGCATAAACAGCAAATAATAATTAATTCAGATACAGCAGAGACAACATTTTAGAATACACACTCATATTTTTCCCATAACAGACCCTGATTTTGTATTACAAGCACCATAATAGCCCCTGACTTTATATTACAAGCACCATAATTGTCCCTAACTTTTGCTATCGTGCATCTAAAGTAGTCCTTCTCACGAGTCATTAGCATCTTACAGTATCGAATATAATATAATATAGTGAAAGTAATCAAATAGGAAGATAAATAAAAAGGGATTAACAACCATGTACCTTTTGCATATCAGAAATGAAACACCAACTATGTGTCTTGTAATCTCCCAAATCTGCGTGCAAGAGTTTCAGGAACCATTTTCAGTTAGCAGTGTTTTCAACTTCCACAATTGCCCATGCAATGACGTATATGTGGTGGTTTGTATCCTGCGCAACAACTGATAGAATCTGCCCTCTAAAGACAGTTTTTAAGAAAGCACCATCAAGTCCAATGAGTGGACGACATCCTGTCCTGAATCCATTCTTGCAGCCACTTAAACACACATACATTTTCTCAAATATCACATCACCATTTGGCTGTGGAATGGTGCAAATTTGGACAGTCGAACCCGGGTTGGTCTTCAACAGTGTCTCCCCATAGTCCCTCACCATTGCATATTGTGCCTTTTCATCACCATATACAAGGTTTCTAGCATCAGATAGTGCCCTTGAGATCGAATTCCTATTCAATGACAGATCATACTTGGTCTTGAAGAAGGTGTTTGCATCATAATGCATGAAGTTGGGATACTTTCTCACTTTCTTCACCAGCTTACTAAAAACCCAGTTACGATTGACTGCTCTGTTCTTATCCTCCTTTGCACAGGTATGATCATCTCTGAAAAAGTGAAAGTCTTCACTTGCCAGCAAGTATCGTCTCGGTCCTTGGAATAAAAAATAATCCAACTGCATTCCTTCACCTTGCAAACTTCCCTAAGCCTATTCCTATCATTCTTATTGAATCGAATACGCCTTCCTTCCTGGATAGTGTACTCCCTAACAACCTCTTTAAAATTCCACTTCGTATTAAACTTCATTCCCTCTAAGTGAAGCTCCCTAAACCTAGCCCCCTCCCTAAAAACTGGAAACACCTCATCAGATTCAATCTCCTCTTCTAATTCGTCTTCAGGATTGGGTGGAGTTTTCATCTCCAATGAATATCAAGAGTTGGCACCATTAGAATCAGTCCCAGAATCGTATTCATCATAATCATCATTCTTACTAGTTCCTACGAATCCAAGATCCACTTCAACATCAGAATCATCCTCCACAAAAGCATCGTCATCAACACAAATCTTCTCCTTCATCTTATTCTTCCCCTTACCCTTATCCTGTGAATCACTCTTATTTGTTGTTTTCTTCTTACCCTTTACCTTTACCTTACGTGAAGGAACAGGATCCGCAGCACATGAATCAGATGAGCTGCCTTCCCTTACTGGTTTATAGGGCTCATCTTCTGAACTATCACCAGAATTAGAGGAGTCCTCATCAGAGAACATCAACATCACTGGAATCTTGCTACCTTGCCCTCTTTTCTGACCCTTTGTGCCTTTTATCCCAGTTGCAGACCTCAGGCAATACCTCCTGTGAATTTTTGTCTGATTTGGCTTCGGGGTGTTCTTAGCCTTCTTTTTAAGTTTTTGTTCAATCGGCACCTTAACAGAGGCTTTAACCCCTTCCTTCCTAGGTCGACTCACATTATTAGTAGGATTCTTTTCATCATTTGGCCTAGCACCATCGTGTGGGGCAGTGACGAATGGATTTTTGACGGTTTAGAAATTCACAAATAAAATCTCGTTGTAAAGTATAGTTTCTAAACCAAGCAATAATCCTTTCATACAAAAAGTTGTTTGTCACTAGTACAAACCCCTAAAATTTATAAACCGAAGTATTGGACCTCGGAGAGCTTCTCTCTCTAGAAACTAACTCTCAAAA
The DNA here is from genome assembly GCF_000816755.2 of Arachis ipaensis. NCBI lineage: Eukaryota > Viridiplantae > Streptophyta > Magnoliopsida > Fabales > Fabaceae > Arachis > Arachis ipaensis. The sequence continues at coordinate 135,128,354 of NC_029793.2, read as the reverse complement.
CTAATCTAAACTAAAAATGATTAGTGGTTGGGAATGATGATGATTATTCTCTTCATGATGCCTTCCCCTTAATCCTTCATCCTTTTATTCCTTTCCTTTAGCAATTTGGCGCCAAAAATGGGTTCAGAAACCCTCTCAAATCGCCAGGCGCGTGTTGCATTAATGAGGTCATGTGCCATCATCGGCGCGTGCGCGCATGGTACGCGTGCGCGTCCCTGGTCGATTCTGCAATGCGCGCGCGAGCGCTTTGTGCGCGTGCGCGTGCGCGTGCATGGCTGACTTTGCTTCTTTGACTTTTTATGCTTCTCTCCACTTGTATGCTTCCTTCCTTGCTTCCTTTGATCCATGCCTAGCCTATTTCAATCCTGGAATTACTAGCAAACACATCAAGGCATCTTATGGAATCAAACAGAAACTAGAATTCATCAAAATAAGGCTTAAAAAGCATGTTTTTACACTTAAGCACAATTATGGAAGAGATAACAAAACCATGCTAATTCTTAGGCTAAATGTGACAAAAGGTTATCAAAATACTCTAAATTCAATGCAAAACAAACCGTCAAATTGGGGTTTGTCAACCTCCCCACACTTAAGCCTTAGCATGTCCTCATGCTAAAATAAGAAGGAACTAAGGGTTATGACATTTATTGAATGCAACTAAACTATATGAGTCCTATCTAAATGCAACTATCTTAAAGCAATTGGAAATGCTTAGTTCAAACAAATCAATTCCCAAGAGGGCATGTGTAAGCACAAGAGCTAGGTAATAAGGACTAAGTCCAAACCACAATTGTATTGAATTGTCAAAAAGAGTTCAAACTTGCAAGAATATAAATAATATGGGTGAATACATGTACTTGAACTTTTGAACCCTCACCGGATGTGTATCCGCTCTATTCACTCAAGTGTTTAAGGGTTAATCCACTCAATTCTCTTCTAATCATGTTTTCCAAAATTTGATTTTCTTCTAACAACCAACACTTATTCGATGCATGCATACATTCATCATGAGGTCTTTTATTTAGGTTGTAATGGGGTTAGGGTCAAGGTAGGATCATTTATGGTCAAGTGGACTAGGATTTGAATCTTCGATTAGCATAGACCTTCCCACCTAACCTATTTAATGACCTATACAAATGCGAGCTATTCTAACTACCCATTCTTCACTTTTTCTTACATACCTCATGCAATTTTTTTTTTATTTGATTCACAACACCTATGCATTGATTCCTTTTTATTGACTTCACTTTGGGGCATTTTGTCCCCTTTTATTATTTTTTTTTCTTCTCTTTTTTTTTTCTTTCATTTTATTTTTTTCTTTTCATCATTTTTTTTCTTTCCTTTATATATATATATTTTTTCTTTTTCTTCTTTCAAACTAAATACAAGAACATCAATGCATAAGGTCTCTACATTTGATCAATACATGAATATGTGCCCAATTCCTAAACATAAAAGTGTATTGCCCCTTTTTATCCCATCCAATGTTCCCAAGCCTCACCAACTTTGAATAATAAAACACTCTCACTAGCCTAGGCCAATCAAGGATCCAAACAAGGACTTTTCATTGGTTTTCCGCCTTAGGCTTGTAATGTGCTAAAATAAGAATAAGTTGGTTAAGCATAGGCTCAAAATTGGCTAGCAATGGAGAGTAAAAGGTTGGCTATTTGGGTAAGTGGCAAATGAAATAATGGCCTCAATCATATAAATGCACAAACACCAGAAATAAGCGGACATATAGAATCAAGCAAATTAAGGATCACAATCATGGAAAGAGAACAATTTCACACAAGAATGGAAAATAAGTGGTTATAAAATGTAACCACATCAATAGGCTCAAGTCTCACAAGCTTGTGTTCTCAATTCAATACATGCTTCACAAGGTACGAAATTCAAGCAAGTTTCAAAAATTCTTTTTCAATCAATTGGGTTAATGCCCTATATTTAAACTCCTTGAAAAAACCTCAATGTTTGACTAAGCATTGTTGTGATTGAAAAGTTCAAAAATTTTCTTAGTTCACGCTTTCCTTTTTCACTTAGAACCAATATATTATGCAAAAAGGGTGCCTAAGTTTCACTTAAAACATGATTTCTAATCACAATCGCAAACTAAAAACAAAGATAAACAAAATGTATAAAATATCTAAAAGCATCAAAATATCTAAGATCCACAATAAGCAATAAAAGTATCCAAAGCAAACTAGAAATGGCATCAAAATATATACAAAGATGTGCAAAATAGGATAACTAGGCTGAAAAGTTCACCGGTTCCCAAATAGTGCTACCGGTGCCCTCCCCACACTTAAAATCAAGCATCGTCCTCGATGCTAAACCGGAGGATCAGTGGGAGGTACAACGATAGGCTCTGGCTCTGACTGTGGCTGTGGGACCGGCTGAGTCTCCTGTGTCTGAGGTGGTGCCGCCATGTGTGCTGGCTCTGTAGCGTCAGGGGCATCCTGCTGAGCTGGTGCCTCCGCGTCCTCCTCCTGATGATCCTGCTCATCGGAGGCCGGAGAATCGGGAAGCGGAGGTAGCTCAGCGCCCAGAGAGATAAGTGCCTGGTCCATCCGATCCAAACGGCGTCTGACATGGTGTCGCTCTCGCTCTAAGAACCGGAAGAGACGCTGGACCAGGAGATAGGTGGGCTTAGGGGTCTCGGTGACCATAATCTCTCTACCCCGCACCTGAACTGAGTCCAAAGTCGGACGGAAGAAGTTGCAGTAGAATTCCTTCACCCAAGATATATTTATGTCACCCAAATCCCGGTCAACAAAGTCAATACCTAACTCAAGGATCCGACCGGTAATGCGCCGTCTCACATCATTAGGTAGGAGCAACTTCTTCTCAATATTTAGCTTCGTTGTTCGATATCTAGAGAACCGAAGCTCACAGTAGAGATTGGGGAATTTGTCTGGATTGGTAGAAGGCAACTGCTGATTCTCTTTATCCTCGTCATGCAATGGATTCTTAGCATAGTTCTTGTAGATGGAAGGAATGGAGGGGGTAGAGTGTTTTCTCTTCTTAGAGGTGGTGGCTATGGCTTTGCCTTTATCCGACATCCTGAAAAATAGGATAGAATATATAAAACATTTAGCATGTAACAAAGAAGGCATGTTCAGGATACAATTAACAAAGAGCAATCATGATGTTATGGCAGAGGAGCGGCGGCGAGAGTTGCTGCGGCGGCGGAGATGGAATGGGTAGGTGAGAGAGAGAGAGAGGTTGAGGCCGAGTTGCCGGCGGTGATGATGGCGCGGCGGCGGAGATGGTGGCACGGTGGCAGTGAGAAACTGAGGGGAAGAGGGACGGTGAGAGGGGTGAGAGGGAGAGGAGGTCAGAGGGAGAGAGAGGACGGGTGGGTGGTGGTGAGAAGGGAAAGGGCAAAGGAAGTGAATGGATGAGAGAGAGAGGATTTATGGTGAACGGTGATGGTCGGCGGCCGTTACTGCTGCTGCGACGGCAGTTGGGGGAGAGAAGAAGAAGATGGAGGTTGGAGAAATGGGGTGCGCGACTGCGCAGTGTGCTTCGCGAGCTAGGGTTATCCCTATTTTTGAATTGGCGCGCGCGCGCACCGTGCGCGTCCGCGTCTTACTGAGAGAACGTGGGACCTATGCGTGCGCGTACAACGCGCTTAAGCGGGGGTGAGCAAAATAGGAAAGGACGCGTGCGCGTACCGTGCGTGCACGCGTGCATGGAGTTGGGCTAGGGGCTTAGAGTTGGCCCAACTCAGGCCTAACTCTCTGGAGAATGGCCTGGGAGTCGCGCCACTAGACTTGCGCGCACGCGGCAAGTACGCGTCCGCGTGCATTGAGGGGAATGGAGATCCACGCGTGAGCGTACAGTGCGCGCTATCGTGGGGTGGCATATTAGGCAGGGGACAAAATGCCCCAAAGTGAAGTCAATAAAAAGGAATCAATGCATAGGTGTTGTAATTCATAATAATAATAAAAAAAAAGGGGGGGCGTGGACGCGCGCGCACAACGTACGCGTACGCGTCCCGACGCGCATGCACCACGAGCCACACTCCAGAGAGTTGGGCCTCCCTTGGGCAAACATTGTGCCTTGAGCCCAACATTGACCCACGCGGACGCGCACTTGCCGCGTCCGTGCCGATCCTCTGCTGCAAAAGATTGAGCCAAGCCCCAGAGAGTTAAGCCATCTCTGGGCTAGCTTTAGGCCCCAGGCCCAACCCGATCTGCGCGAGCGCATGCATCGCGCCAGCGCGCCATTTCATAATTCGTCAATATACGTGGACGCGCACTTGCCGCGCGCGCGTCCTTGCGTGGTGCCACCAAACTAGGCCATGGACCAGAGAGTTGGGCGTGCCTCAAGCCCAATCTAAGCCTCAGGCCCAATCTCATGTACGCGTGCGCGCAAGGTATGCGCACGCGCCCCTACCGGTGCCCTCCCCGGCAACGGCGCCATTTTGACGAATGGATTTTTGACGGTTTAGAAATTCACAAATAAAATCTCGTTGTAAAGTATAGTTTCTAAACCAAGCAATAATCCTTTCATACAAAAAGTTGTTTGTCACTAGTACAAACCCCTAAAATTTATAAACCAAAGTATTGGTCCTCGGGTCGTTCTCCCTAGGAATTACAAGAGAGCTTCTCTCTCTAGAAACTAACTCTCAAAACTAATCTAAACTAAAAATGATTAGTGGTTGGGAATGATGATGATTATTCTCTTCATGATGTCTTCCCCTTAATCCTTCATCCTTTTATTCCTTTCCCTTAGCAATTTGGTGCCAAAATGGGTTCAGAAACCCTCTCAAATCGCCAGGCACGTGTTGCATTAATGAGGTCATGTGCCATCATCGGCGCGTGCGCGCATGGTACACGTGCGCGTCCCTGGTCGATTCTGCAATGCGCGCGCGAGCGCCTTGTGCGCGTGCGCGTGCATGGCTGACTTTGCTTCTTTGACTTTTTATGCTTCTCTCCACTTGTATGCTTCCTTCCTTGCTTCCTTTGATCCATGCCTAGCCTATTTCAATCCTGGAATTACTAGCAAACACATCAAGGCATCTTATGGAATCAAACAGAAACTAGAATTCATCAAAATAAGGCTTAAAAAGCATGTTTTTACACTTAAGCACAATTATGGAAGAGATAACAAAACCATGCTAATTCTTAGGCTAAATGTGACAAAAGGTTATCAAAATACTCTAAATTCAATGCAAAACAAACCGTCAAATTGGGGTTTGTCAGGCAGCTGCAGCATTTTGCTTTGCTTGCGTCCCAAGGTCCCTTGCTTGATCATCAATGTATACCATAACCTCCTTCCCTTGTATCAGTTCAGGTGACAAAACCTCATGTTCAATGTAGATATCAACAAGACCCTCATTCTGTAAACCCATTTCACACATCTCTCTTAGGTCTGCATCACTGTTTAACTTCCTCAATCCCTCCCCTATGCTCTTTCCAGGTACAAGCCACCAAACTTTCTTTATTCTGTCATAACCTAGCTCCTTATAATAGTTTTTCAAGTAAAATACGTCCAGCCTATCCACCTCAACATCACCCAGACAGTTTCTGTTGTCAGGATAGTAACCAATCTTTTCATCCACACCCTTTTCGAAAGTTCCTCCATTATGAAACATAATGTCTAGTACTTCATCCATCTGCAAAATACGTAAACAAACAAATTAAATACATGCAACAGTAACTTCTGACCATAACTAGACAACCGTATCATTAGAGGAAAGAGCCCTTATTGGATACATAAAAAAAAAAAAAACAGAGCAACCCAAACTCCATGCTAACATCGTAACCACAAAAAACCCAACAACATAGAAATTTCAACAAAACACCAAACGAAGATGAAATCTCCTTCAATCAACACATCACGTGAAGAGCCATCAATGAAAACCAAAAAAAAAAAAATTTAAACTTCAACTATACACTGTATTTCTAACCTTGTTGTAGCTGATGATGATGATACCCTCTGGTTCACCAACTTCCTACGATTGGTGTCCTTCCTTCTCCTGCCAATGAACTCAGAAAAGCACTAACCAGAACGTGCCCTAGTGTGACAGGATTCTCTGGACGAAAGGGAGAAGAAATGTTTGAAGAGAAGTAGGAGAAATACTAATGAATGATCAACTCTTTCCATAAGCAACCTTTCAATTCCCCTTCATCACAAAATCACACCGTTCTGATTCATCAACCCCCTCCAAGCAAAACGACGTCGTTCTGGCGGCCTACGTGGAGGTGGAACCGCCAGCTCAACGCTCCGGCTACTGAGTCATGTCGGAATTGGATGGAAGGACCAGGATTTCGCACGGAGCTCAAATTGGAGGTGCATTTAGAGCATTTCGAAACTGAGGGGCAACATTGATGTACGGGCCCAATTTGGGGGACCATTTTGGGGATTTACTCTATATTTGGGTTTTGAATATATATATATGAATATTCTCTGGCTAGCCTTGACTTCACGGGCTGAGTTAGGAGCTTGTTATTTTGTATCTTTGACTCTCTATTCCTACTTTTATTATCTTATGTTTGATGGTTATAGTTTTCTTCACACGCAAGTTATTCCGTTTCCGAAGCGTTGCGCTTTTCATTTCGCGATTTTGTTTTACCCATTTTTCAAGACTCCTAGTTTATTATATTCTTTCTGCTATTATATGTATGTAATTTAATTTTAGAAGTCGTAGCACCTCGCCACCTCTGTTTTACATTCTAGGTGTAAAGCTCTGTGTGGTAGGGTGTTACACTTTGAAAAGAGAATATGAAAGGTACGAGATGTCTAGTTCAGAAACTGTTGAGCAATATTTTACTCGTGTTAAAAATCTTGTCGATAAGATGAGAGTTTATGGAGAAGATATGTTCGATAGTAAAATGGTGGAGAAAATTCTTTATACCATGTCGATGAAGTATGATCATGTGGTGACTACAATACTAGAGTCTCACAATATAGATACCTAACGATTGCAGAATTGCAAAGAACAATGGAAAACCACATCAACAGAATATTAGAGAAGTCAGAAAAATCAATCAAAGAAACCCTAAAAAGTCGGGTGAATTTAAATAGTGTTGCAGAATCAATCCGTACACAAGAAGGACGAGGTCGTGATTTCAATTTTCAAAGTAGAAGTAGAGAAAGTTTCAAAGGCAGAGGTCGTGACAATTACAACCAAGAAAGTTATAATAATTTTACACTACATAATCAAGGAAGAGGCAGAACAAATTTTAGACCTATAAACCAAGAAAGAGGTCGATGCAATTTTTATCAAGAATGAACCAATTTCAATTGCTTTTATTATAGAAAATATTGACACAAAGCAGCAAATTACATATTTAAAATTATGAATAACAATCAAACACACGTTACAAAAAATCAGCATCAAAATATTGATGATAATCCGGGTACACAAACTTTTACCTCCTCCATTAAATTTAGCATATGTAATTCTTCTAATAATTAAATTCTTGACCTTAACAAAACTCTCAGTTTTCTCCTTAATTTGAAATAACAGAAATGTTCTTTGAGTCCGTATCACCTACAAACGCTGGAAACTTGAGAATGTAACACTGCATGGCTCTTTTTTTTTTGGGGGGGATATGGGCCTTAAGATTGCAAGGCTCCGTTGATTAGCCTGACAGTATGCTCAGTTGACTTTGGAGCTTTAATAAAACAATAAAATTATGCGCCCAAACATTTTTTAAAGCAAGTTTTCAACTAAGTTATTGTGCGATTCTTCTTCTTCTTCTTCTTCTTCTTCTTCATCATCATCTTCTTCTTCTTCTTCTTCATTCTCCTTCGTTATCGTCGTCGTCTTTTTTTTTTTGTGTGTTTCTTTATTCAACATTGTCATTGCTGCGATGCTACCACCGTTAGTGACAACAACGACTCCATCGTCACTGTCGCAGCCGTCATCGCTGACACCGTCGTCGTTGCTTCCACTACTGTTGTTATTATATCATCGTTGTCGCCACTACGGTGCTGCCACCATTGCTTCTTTTTCTTCTTCAACAAAGATATTAAGCATAGAAATTTTAATGCATAATACAAAAATTAGTGTAGCGTTGATGGTTGTTAGAGGCCACATGCATGTGAAAAACAACCTATCTAAAAATTGTAGAGGAATGGTGGTCATAAAATTCAAAAAACTTATATAACTTATTCTTCACATATTTTACCTTGTCTTTATCACCAATAGAATCAATTTTACTATAGCAATGAGTCAAAATATTGAATTTATATTTAGGGTCAAGAATGGCTCCAAATGCAAGAACAACATTATATACATCTCAATAATTTTTGAACTTGAGCATTATTTGTTCTTTCAACCTCCTTATAATAAGCACATAATCATTATTCAGACTAAATGGTGACAAAAAATTACATATCTTTTCAACTCATTTTTACTCATCTGACGATGAAGGATAATCATTCCTAAATCCAGCTTCTTTCTTCAACTTAAAAGCTTTCTTATATGGTACCCATTGTATAAAGTAAATTCTACCTAGTTGGAACATCTAAACTCAATACATTTATATACTAAAATCCTTCAATGTATGAAAAAGTATTTTTTAAACTTAATAATCATATTTTTAGATTTTCTCACATACTTAATATTCTCTCTAATCTTATGCAAACCATTACCAGCTATTTTTAATCCATCTTAAATAATACACTAAAATTTAAAATATGAGCAGAGTAATGAATATAAAAAATTCACCACCACGTAACAACGAATCATACATATTTAAAATGTTTTTCAAGTGATGATCAACACAAGTGTCATTAAAAAATATATTATTCAAAAATAATTTTTTTTTATCAATTTTTTACTCATTCAAAAGTTTAAAAATTTTAGAAGACAATTCAAATTCAATATAAAAAAGAGATATGCGACAAAAAATGAGAATTTTATTATGTAATTTTCAATTCTCATCAACAAAATAGATAATTAAGTATATAAATCACTCATTGTTTATAAATGTCAAAAAATCAGATATTAAGCAAATCCAATTTATAATGGAAACTAAATTTTTTTAAACTTTGCACCTTTTTTGTTGTAAAATTTTATTATGTCAATCTTAATAACTGTATTCCTATTAAAAAGTTTTAAAATTAGACATATATTTCTCCCCATTTCTAAATCCCTTATTATCATTTGGATTATTTATGTGTGTGTGGGTCCACACAAATTCATTATTTGGATTTCGATTTATATTTATTATGTTCAAAATTGATATTACTTTTGGGGCTTCATTTAGTACGTCATAATGGACATGATTATATAAGCTCATGTTATATTATAACCCTATCTGTCATTGGGTGTAATTAATACGTCTAAAATGTCTTTTTTTTAAAAGATGTTTTCCAGTAATTAAAATTTAACATATATAATCGATTAAATCATGTTATTTTTGTCAAAATTAAGTTAGATAAATTGATTTAACCGAAAAAATGGTGAATCAAATCTTGAATTGGTCTAAATTAATATTATTTTTTTTATAAAAAATTATTACAATATCCTTATTATAGAGAATAATTAAAATACTCTTAATATATATATATATATATGACTCTCCAATCCTATTTAATTTTTTCTCATCATTACTATAAATCATCCTTCTCTATATTCAAATTTTAGTGTTATCTCCCTTTTTTTTTGGTTTTTTTGCGTCGATAATGAAAAGTTGGAATTTGCATGCAAAGCGTCTAAAGAGCCACTTAAATAAAGATGTCAAAAACATCTTTTTTAAAAGATATTTTTTAAAAATTAAAATGTAATACATATAATCAATTAAATTATATTATTTTTATTAAAATTAGATCAGATAAATTAGTTTAACAAAAAAAATAATAAATTAAATTTTAAATCGGTATAAATTAATATTTTTTATAAAAAAATTACTATAATATCCCTATTATATATATATTAATTTTGAAAACTTTAAATTCTAACTCTATAACGACAGAGAAGAAAATGACTAAAATTTAGGATTTTTAAAATTAATATATATAATAAAAGTATTTTAGTCATTTTCTATAATAGGGTATTGTAGACATTTTTTATAAAATATAATATTAATTAGACCAGATCAAGATTTGATTCACCATTTTTTGGTCAGATCAATTTGTCTAGTCTAATTTTAACAAAAATAACACGATTTAATCGATTATATGTGTTAAATTTTAATTATTAAAAAATATCTTTATAAAAAGACGTTTTCTCAGCGTCTTTATCTGAGTGGCTCCCATTAACTTATCATTGTATAAATTTATTAGGGCTGGCAATTTATACCCTACTTGTAGATATTTAATCCGATTCAATTTGTTCGAGTAGGGTAGGCTATCCGATTCGTTGCGGGTAGAGTAGAGATCGATCCGGGTATGTTTGTGGGTAGGATAGGTAGGGCTGGAAGTGAGCCGAGCTGAGTCGAGCTAGACCAAACTCAAGCTCGGCTCACGAAAATTAAGCTTGGCTCACGGCTCGACTCATTAACAATCGAGCTTATTTCGTAAGCTCAAGCTTGGCTCAACGAAAGCTCACGAGCTAGCTCGAGCTCACGAGTTGGCTCAAATAATAGGAACATAATCTATAATTCTATATCAATAAATTATAACTTATATATATTAAAAAATATTTAAAAAAAATAATATATTGTCTATCTATCAATTATAAATTTTTTATTTATGTCCTACATCAAAATTATATATAAAAAATGATTATAAAATTTTAAATAATTAAGAGTATATATATATATATTAATACGCATATCCTATATGCATTTAATCTATACTTTTAATATTACATATATAATCGAGCCAGCTCACGAGCTAATGAGCTGAGCTTATCTAAGCTCAAACTCGACTCATTTAATTTATGAGCTCAAATCCAAGCTCAAGCTTGGCTCACTAGCTCACGAGTTCAGCTTATTGAACTATTAATGAGTCGAGTTCGAGTTGGCTTGACTCACTTTTAAGGGTAGGGTACGAATTTAGGGTGTATCCTACTCGCACCCTTTATATAACACATAGTTTATAAAAATGAGGTATATAATAAAAGAGATAAGAGTTGAACCCACAACCTCTCTCATGTAAGGACTTAAAATAAATGAGTAATTATTATACTAGTTAGTTAATTTAGTAATTTAATGCATTAGTTTTTATTTTTTATTTTATTAATATGTAAGAAATTCGAAATGATTGAATTTTATATTTATTTTCAAAAAATTTAATATTTCTGCAGGTAGGGTAAGATAAGGTAGAGTTTAAAACTTTAGGGTATGGATAAGATTAGGGTTAAAAAATTCTCAGCTCGCGAATAAAATAGAGTAGAATTTTAATAAAATTTTTAACTCGTGGATAGAGTAAGATAAGGTTCAAACTTTATCCTACCCTACCCATTCCCAACTCTATAGCTTACGCATCATGATCCTTTTATATGTCAAAATGATATAGAACTTAATTATGACTATAGAAATAGTATTTGTCTACAAATAGAAGAAAAATTATATTTCATAAATAGATTTTAACTTTCTTTATTTTTTTCCCTGATTTTTACAATATATATAGTAAATATATTTAAA
>NC_029793.2:135115913-135116691 GCF_000816755.2 Arachis ipaensis | reverse complement strand
AATAAAGATTTTATAATTTACAATTTATAATATAAAATAATTTTAAAATAATTAATTGATGTTTGCATAAAAAATAATTTTTTAATATTCTTCTTTAATTAATGTATTTATTAGAAAAATGTTAGAAGGTCATTCAAATTTATTAATTTTGGCCATTATTTAACTATCAATTCAATTTTTTTTAATTTAGTAATCTAAAAACATATTTTATCTCGTACTTAGTGGGTAAATGATGAACAAAAACAATAAATTGTGATAATACTCTTACATCTCTCAATTTATTAATATAAAATAATCTTTCGATACCCTAAGACCCTGCTACCAAAGGCTGGAGGCTACAAAAACAGTTCTACTCTTTGGGTGTCGGCTCCAAGCAGTGGCGGAACTTGAAACAAAATTTTCGGGGGGCCAAATAGAAAATAATTATCAAAATATTTTTTTATATGGACCTCATTTAAGATAAGCTTGTCTAATCTCATCTCTCTGGTTTGGGTGATACTGCCAAATTTAAAGCCCTTTTTCAAGATCTCGTTCCAAAAAGTTAAAGTTAAAGTCATCAGATATAACTTTTTGAACTTTTGAAGGTTATATCTCACTTTCTTTGTGATTCATTAAAGTAGAAGAACTATCTACATGTGTTAATATTGTAAAAGTTATATGTTCTCCTTCTTAAATATTAGCATTCCTCTTAAAAAATGTATCAATTTTTTGATTTTTTATTATTATTTTATATAAAAATTTGAATCCTGTAAAATATATAAAGAAGAAGTAAGAAGGA
>NC_029793.2:135107509-135115863 GCF_000816755.2 Arachis ipaensis | reverse complement strand
AAGTATTTAAGTCAATTGAACTATTTTTTATCTTTTGAAAAAGTACTACTAAATTTTTTATAAAAAGTTTGGGGGCCATGGCCACCCCTTATCTGAACTAAGCTCCACCACTGGAAAGTTTCTCGGCCTCTTTAATGATGCATCTGACAGAATTGTTGCTGTTGAATTCGATACTTTTTCCAACTCCGATATTGGGGATCCCAATTATCCGCACATCGGAGTTGATGTTAACTCTATCAGGTCATCAAAAGTTTGTTACTGGAATTTTCATGATGCAGCGATAACTACTGCAAAGATAACATATAACTCTGCTCATAAGAAGTTAACTGTCCATGTCTCTACATATCTCCACAGCCAGCCCGACACTCTTACTTATGATGTCGATAAGCTGCCTAAGCTGCCTGAAAAGGTTAAGATTGGAATATCTGCTTCCACTGGACAATTCTCGCAGACTACTGAGATTCTGTCTTGGATCTTCAAGTCTAACTGAAAAGGAACATCGATAGATGTTGACTTGTTGCCAAGTTTGTGTTGTGTCTTTTATTTTAATTCAATAAGGACAAGCCTACTCGTCTTTAGTTTGTCTCTGTAAGTGTTATGCCACTACTGATACAGGCAAGACTGTCCATTGTTGTTGTTTGTGTTTGGATTTGTTTCTTGTTTTATGTGATATATGCATGGATGCTTACTTTATTTTCTTAGTTTTTGCCTTTATTTCTTCCTTCTGTCTTTTCAAAAGTGCAAAACATCCCTTCTAGTAACTAATTTCCTAGCTAGTTAACTGCATGGACAAGGGATCGGGAAGCACCAAAGGGAAATATGGTTAGAACAACAAATTACCACAACCATGCTTGTTAGTATTTTGTTGTATGTAATTTTGATTCACAACTAGTTTAATTATGCTTATGTTTTTGGGAGGCTAAAAGTTTTAGCTTTTAGGTTCACTTCTTACGTCCTAGGTTTGATTATTAGTTGAGAAATTATTTTTCAATCCTACTGAAGAGAGAATAAATTAAATAAAAAATTAATCATAAAATAATAATAAAATTATAAGTAATGAAAAATTATACTCTAAAATAGTATTAAATAAATGAGTACGAGAGTACTATAAAAAATATATATTCTATTTTTTTGTTTGATTTTATAAAATTTGTCATTGTAATTTAGGTGTTGATTTATCTTATTAGAAAAAATAAATTAAATAAAAAATTAATTATAAATAACAACAGACATAATTGGTAAAAAATTATAATTTAAAATTGTACTAAAAAATACCGAGAAAGTACTAAAAAAGTACGATGCAAAAAAGAATATTAAAAAAAGACAACTAACATTTTTACGTATATACCTAAAAAATGATAGAATAATAATATAAGAAAGTAATTTTAATTTTAACTATAATGTGAATTGTTGATCCCATTAAGTAGAGTAAATTAAACAAAAAATAACTATAACTAATAATAGTAAAAAATTATAATGTCCTAACAAAGAATACTAAAAATATTTAAAAAAATACTATATAAAAAATATATTAAAAAATTATAAAAAATTAAATATATTTAAAAAAATAACATTATAATTTAATGTCATATCTATTTTAGTAATTATCTATCTAAATATGGTAGCTCTTGTTTAAATTTAATTACATGCTTTACTTTTTTCTTCATTTATATATAATAAATCTAAAGTATTTTTTTAAGAATAAAAAACAAAAGCAACCTTAATTAATTTTGGAACAAACCAAGATTGATATTATGTTTAATTGATATTACTTTAAGGATTCATTTAATTTGGTACCTTAATATTAGGCATGATAATACATGCTCATTATGTTAGACGTTACAACCTTATCTGTCTTCGCCTATGTAGTCAATTTATCAAAATAGAAACCTACATATCATAACCTTCTTATATGTCAACATGATATAAAAATTAACTATGTATATAGAAATGGTACAATGTCTAACAAATAAAAGATAAATATTAATTAAAAAAAATGAATGAATATATATCAATAATAAGCTATCTAACAGTAGTAACAATCATTTTAACTTTGTTTATTTATGATTTGATTTTTAGATGTATTATTTTGATCCTCAACGTTCTAAACGTTCTATTTCAACTTCAAAAATTTTCAAACGCTCTACTTTAATTTCAAAAAAAATTTAAACTGATTAAATATTGTTCTATTATTAAATTTGACAGAAACAATTAACAAATTTAAGAATTAATAGTATTTGATTTTAATATATATGTAAATCGACCTATCAACATAAAAAAAATTCTTTAATTTTAAAGCATTGATGCTCGTTAGGATTTGGATTTTTTTTAAATAAGGAGATCAAGAAGAAGAAATATTACAAAAAAAAATTTTGGTTATATTTTTTCTAACATAAAGAAGAATATATGACTTAACAACAATGTTGTTAATATTTACATTACTCATTTCATTAATTATTCGTGTGAAATTTAATCGTATGACAACATTGAACCAATTTAAAATCTTTTAAGATAAAAATAAGATATTTAAAATGTTAAGAATTAAATTAGAATTACCCAAAATAATAAAAAGGTATATATACTGACTAACACAAAAGATGATAAAAGGTATGCAGAGCTAAAATAAAAGACTAGAGTATATATAAGCAAATGGTAAAGAGTGCGGTAAACTAAAGAGTATTCAAAGCAACAAATATATACAAAAGTCCAAAAACATATTAAAATAGAGATGCAAGTACTGAAAATTGAAATAAAAGTTACTGGAATTAGAACAATTCACCACAAAATAATCTGGCCGATGTATGACGATATCCCCATACTTAAAAATTAGCATCGTCCTCGATGCTCATCAAATCAAGCTGAGTGGAAGGAGTGGTCGCCGTCATCTCCACTGTCTCCTGCTGGGGCTTGGGGCTCTTCCACCTCATTGGCCTGGGCCTCCTCTTCATCAATATCAGTGCCGCCCTCATAACGTTGCTTGTTGCGATGTTGTATCTGGTCAATCCTCTCAAAGAGGCGCTGCACATGACGGTAAATTGGCTGCGAAGTAGATGATTGTGCTGCTGGTATAGATGGTGCTGAAGGTGTTGAAGGTAGTGCTGAGGGTCTTACTACTGCTGAGGATGTGGCTGCCTCTGTAGTGGTGGTGGGTGCCCTACGACCTTAGTGTCTGGTGGATGACTGAGGACCGAACTAGTTGCCATGTGGAATGACTTTCTTCGCACCAATAACTACTGGCCTCTCATCCCCATCCTCCCAGGGTACCTCAGCCTGGTGACCCATCTGCATGATCAAGCAGGGGAATGCCAGATTGCCCTTGACATGGGTCTGGACTAGGGGTGGCAAATGGGCCTAAACCCACCGGGCGGGCCCTCGTAACCCCGCCAAAAAAGGTGGGTTGGGCTGAAAAATTAGGACCGTCAAATAACAAAAGCTCGCCTAACCCACACCGCTTAAACTGCGGGTTTTGGCGGGCTTCCCCGCTGGGTTTAGTATTTTTTTGGCAAGGGGTATTTTTACAATTTTTTTTGTCAAAACCCAACTTCTCCCAAGGTCCCAACCCAACTTACAAGAGAATGAAGATGAAAATTGAGTGTTTTGGATTATGTTTATTTTGCTTTAGGAACAATATTTTTAACTATGTTTTGGATAAAAACTTGGTTTATAATTATGTTTATTAGATATTTATAATTACAAAGACTTTAATGTTTGTGAATATACCACCCCTAGTCTGGACCATATACCACCTGATGAGTCTTGGAAGGTATAGTTGCTTTCCTTTCAAGATACACCAGAGAAGTACTGCCATATCTGATGGAATCTCAGTCTCATGAGTGTTGGGAATTACATAGTTACTCATAATCTGCTGCCACAGCCTAGCCTCGACGGTAAGATACTTGACCTTTATGCCCTTCGGACTCAGCTTTGACGGTCCATATGCCCATGGACTGTCAGGGTGGATAGCTATAGTTTGGAGGATGGCATCCCAATCAAACTCCATGAGGTAGAGATTACCTCTTCAACCTTGCAAAAATCATCTTTATCAGTTACTTTGGGCTGAAAGTGGAGGATCTCTTCAATTGCTTCCTCTATGACTAGAATCTACCTGCCTCGGAGTTGAACTACATCAAGGGTCACTTGGTAGAAGTTACAATAAAATTCTTTGACCTAAGATGCATTCAGCCCGCCTAAGTCTCGGTCCAAAAATATCCAACCCCGCTGCTCAATCTGGTGTGTAATGCATTCCGCAGCTCAGGTGGTATTTGTAGCTTTCTCTCAACATGGAGGCTCCGATTTTTCAGAAAATGCAGAAACCTCAGCTCACAGTAGAGGTTGGAAAACTTGATTGCATCAGAAGAAGGGGTATTCTGATCAGCCTTCTCCTTCTCACTGAGTTGCCTTTCAGATAACAACTCATCCACTATTTCAGCGGCTGGTTGTGTACGTTTCCTCTTGCTCGAGCTGACCTTAACCTTGCCTTTTCCTTTCCTGTCAGTCATCCTAAAAAATTACAGAAAATGGGGTATGAAATATAATCTAAGGCATACAAGGCAAAAACAATATGATAAGCAGGCAAGAAACAGAAAGACATAGAAAAGAACAGCTTATGTGTGAAATGAGCTCATACAAGTGGAATTGACTTGGAATGTGAATGCAAATAAGAATAAAAATCAGTTAGAATTCTGATTCCAAGCAATCTTATTCAAGGAAAATTAGGTTACTTGTCCGTTAAGAAACAATGTTGCTATGCGTTAAAGAAAAGAGAAAAAAGAGTTAGTTGGAAAGGAAAATTGAAAAGAAAAAATAAAAGAGTTAGTTAAAAATGAAAAGTTAGGAAAAAGAAAGTTAATTGTTATTTTCATAGCAAGCATGGTTCTTAAACTATGAAGATCTTTAAAAAGTTCCAACAGACAAGCAAGCTCACATTCACGTTATCACAATGCACTATGCCAACGTGATACAAATGTATGTGTAGAACACATAAGCAAATGAATGGTGGTCTCAAGTCACTTGGCATAAGCTTATGCAATTGGTGTTAAAAGGGTTAAAGCATTGATGAACAAAGCAGTTAAGGTGATGTCAAACACCAAAATGCAATTAAGCAGGAAAGTCATAAGATTGAAAGAAACAAATAATTCATGTTCTATGTAACTTGAAGTAGTTAAGCATGATAAAAATGGATGAAGCTAGTTACATGGTTCAAATTTCTCAATTTTGTGAATTCATGCAAAGAGGCTCTAATTACAAAAGAATCCAAGTTTTGGTCAATTTGAAAATCAGTTTAAACCTTTCCATGCATATGAGTAAATCACTATTCAAAACAGGCAAATAAGATAAGGGTATGACCAAAACTTGCAAGAAAACTCCTTTGAGGTAGTTTCCAAAAACCATGTAGCACAAGGGTCTATTTGATACAGAAATTTGTCCAATAGAGCTTTGGTGCACCAAATCCAACAATGCAGCTTAAGGAAACAAAATTATAGAAATCTCAGCTTTCAGCAACAAAATAGTAAAACAATAAGCTGGATAATTGATTAATCGAGCTTAGAAACATTCAAAACAAAAGCAACTGAACACTAAACTCAATTAATCAATTGCATAAAAAAACATATTTAAACAATTTTTGGCAGTGGTTCAGTAGTAAACTAGCACATTTCTCAAATTCGCTCAATCAATTCAACTTCCATATGAATGCAACAATAATTAAACACAATTCAGACTTTTATTCATATGAAATAAGCAAACAAACAACTTGGGTGAACCAACAACAGCACAGCTATTTCCACTCCCATCCATCCTTTTTGAGAGACTTCCACCACTTGACAAGATTCTTCAATTTCAATCTTTTCCTCACCAATTTCTTCTAACTCTTTCCCATCGCTCAAGTCATAAGTTGGAGGTTGAGTAAACTCTATCTCAACATCAGCCTCAAATTCAATGGGAGAACATTCCTCCAACTCGAGGAAATCATACGTGGATGCGAAATCATCATCACTAAGAGATCTAGTTGCTTGGTCCATTTCTTCCAATTCTTCATTCATAATATGCTTTGGAGGTTGCACAACCTCTTCAGCATCACTTTCAAACTCAACGGAAAAAGACTCTACAACTCTAGATTCCTCTTTGCATTCAACATCTCCTAAATCTTCAACCACTTCTTTCTCTACAACAATTTCGGCTTTCTCCACTTGTTTCAATACAAAAGTCCATTCCTCATCCTCCACTTAAGTTTCTAATATCTCTTTCATACTACGCTCTTTAATTGATTCTCCACATTCTCTTTGCTCTTGGAGAATGGTGCGAAGGATGTCATCCATTGGTGCTTGAGGTAGAGAGGAGGGTTCATTGTTTGGTAGAAAGGGTTCACAATTGGAAGGTTGTTCATATTGGTGGAGGTATTAAGGTGGTATATATGAAATTGGTGGTTCTTGGGAGTATATGTGTTGGAACGGTGGTGCCTCTATCGGTCTTCGTTCATAGTAGTCACAAGAGTGTAGTATAAAAGGTTGGCAATATAATGGAGGTGGATTATGGGGAGGAGTTTGGTGGTATGAGGCTAATGAGTATGGTAATTGAGGGCTATGTTGAGGAGGGTATTCATAGGCATATGGTGGTTGTAGTTGATAATCACAAGAAGAATTACCATAACCATTGGATTGGTAAGCACCACGGGACAGATTATGCTAGTATGCCGGAGGAGGTTATTTCCATGAAGATCATTTATATGCTTGAGGCCCCTCCCACCTTTGATTTTCCCATCCTTGATGCAAACCTTCATTGAAATTTCCATTTCCTACAACATAGTGATAACCAAACTCATAGCTAAAAGGGTGACAAATTCATAGTAACAAGAGAAAACCAAAGAAAAAGCTAATAAGAACAAAGAGAACAGAATCCTATAACTAGCAAAAACCAACAAAGAAACTAAAGCAACTATTCACAATATTAACATATATACAACTAACCAATAACAAGTGCACATTTGCAATTCCCCAGCAACGACGCCAAAAACATGATGGAGGGAAATCGTCGATTCGGAATTTTCACAAAATAATCACGTTGCAAGTATAGATCCAAACCAACAAACAACTCTTAATCAAAGTTTAATTTGTTTGTCACAATGCAAACTAATAAAAATTGAGAGTATTTAAACCTTGGGTCGTCTCTCAAAGGAATTGCAGGAAAGTGTGCATATTATTGGTTATGAGAATTTTGGGGGGTTTTTAGTATGATGAACAAGCAAATAAAGCTACAACTAAGGAACTATAAATACTAAAAAACACTCATGGCAAGGATTAAGAGTCAAGGTTTCTTATCCTAGATCATTAACCACAACATGGTAATTACAAAGGGTTAATTCCACTTAGTCATCTTCTAACATTGGAGGGTTAAGTCAAGTGGACATAATTGATCCTAAAACTAACTAACAATCCTAAATTATCAATCACACTGGACATCAATGATATTAAGAAACCTAAGTCCTCAAGCTCAATCCAAAAGTGCTAAAATCTACTCTAAAACCAAACCAAGCATTTTATCAAACACTTAGAAGGCATAAAATGAAAGCATGGCCAAATTACAATAATAATAAAATCTACAACTACCAAATGCAAGATAATAATAATAACAACTCAATTAAACAACAATAAACATAAAAACTTCAAATTTCATTAATAGAAATCAAAAGTAACAAGGGTTCATGAAACTAAAAGTGGCACAAATGAGAAATTAACAAGATGAACTAAGAGAATCAAGGCAATTAAACAAGGAAAATTAATTGAAACTAGATCAAAGCAAGAATTAAAACCTAAATCTAAGAGGAATTTAATCTAATCTACCCTAATTCTAGATAGAAGAGAGAGCTTCTCTCTCTAGAATATGACCTAAAACATGATACTAACTAAACCTAATTTCTCTACCCTTGTTTTCTCTTGAGTTTGGCCTAAAATACTTTAGAAATGAGTTGGATCTGGGCTTGAAGAGGTCCAAAAATTGCCAGCTACATTTTCTTTAAGCGAGTCATGTATTTTGTGTCACGCGTACGTGCAAGGCATCCGTACGTGCAACATGGCCAATTCCCAAAGCACGCGTATGCGCAAGGTAAACGTACGCGTGACCATGAATTTCTTCAAATACTTATTTCTTCATGAATTCTCCACTTTGCATGATTTTTCTCCACTTCTTCAATCCAATCTTTGTCTTCTAAGTCTGAAATAACTAAACAAACACATCAAGGAATCAAATGGAATTAAAGTGAATTAAATTTAGCAAATTAAAAGCCTAAAAGCATGTTTTCACTCGTAAGCACAAATTATGAGAGATTCACCAAACTATGCTATTTCAATAAATAAATG
>NC_029793.2:135101207-135106720 GCF_000816755.2 Arachis ipaensis | reverse complement strand
GGAGGGTTAAGTCAAGTGGACATAATTGATCCTAAAACTAACTAACAATCCTAAATTATCAATCACACTGGACATCAATGATATTAAGAAACCTAAGTCCTCAAGCTCAATCCAAAAGTGCTAAAATCTACTCTAAAACCAAACCAAGCATTTTATCAAACACTTAGAAGGCATAAAATGAAAGCATGGCCAAATTACAATAATAATAAAATCTACAACTACCAAATGCAAGATAATAATAATAACAACTCAATTAAACAACAATAAACATAAAAACTTCAAATTTCATTAATAGAAATCAAAAGTAACAAGGGTTCATGAAACTAAAAGTGGCACAAATGAGAAATTAACAAGATGAACTAAGAGAATCAAGGCAATTAAACAAGGAAAAGTAATTGAAACTAGATCAAAGCAAGAATTAAAACCTAAATCTAAGAGGAATTTAATCTAATCTATCCTAATTCTAGAGAAAAGAGAGAGCTTCTCTCTCTAAATTATAACCTAAAACATGATACTAAACTAAACCTAATTGCTCTCCCCTTATTCCTTCTTGAATTTGGCCTCAAATACTTCAAAAATGAGTTGGATTTGGGCATTAAGGAGTCCAGAAATCGCCAACCACATTTTCTTTAAGTGAATCATGTGCTTTGTGTCACACGTACGTGCAAGGCATCCGTACGTGCAACATGGCCAATTCCCAAAGCACGCGTACGCGCAAGGTAAGCGTACGCGTGACCATGAATTTCTTCAAATACTCATTTCTTCTTGAATTCTCCACTTTGCATGCTTTTTCTCCACTTCTTCAATCCAATCTTTGTCTTCTAAGTCTGAAATAACTAAACAAACACATCAAGGAATCAAATGGAATTAAAGTGAATTAAATTTAGCAAATTAAGAGCCTAAAAGCATGTTTTCACTCGTAAGCACAAATTAGGAGAGATTCACCAAACTATGCTATTTCAATAAATAAATGAAAAAAAGTTGATAAAATCCACCAAATTCAATACAAGATAAACCATAAAATTGTGGTTTATCAATGGCAGCAAGTGCTCAAAATGGAGATATATGTATTAATATACAAAGCATATCTATTTCATAGCTAATTGATAGATACATGTTCATGTTAATTAACCATCATAAACTAGTGAGAGCACACAACTTTCAGAATCAGATCATTGCAAATCTAAAATATGATATTCTTGGTTATATAGTGAAGATTGGTTCACTTTAATCTTTACAAGTAACACGTTATTATATAGAAAATTTTGTATGATCAGAATTCACCTCCTTTTATTGAAAGAGGA
Source organism: Arachis ipaensis (assembly GCF_000816755.2). Taxonomy (NCBI): domain Eukaryota; kingdom Viridiplantae; phylum Streptophyta; class Magnoliopsida; order Fabales; family Fabaceae; genus Arachis; species Arachis ipaensis. Next base: position 135,105,416 of record NC_029793.2, on the reverse strand, counting down.
GAACCCAATGGAGAGCTTGTATCAATAAGCTTGAGATTGAGAAACACAACAATCACTATTATGTATGACGTGGCAGAAATTTGCCGATTAAGAATTTATGGAGAAAACAGTGTTGCAAGTATAGTTCTTAACCGAAGAAAATTTTGCTTATCAATTTAAAAAGAGTTGTCACAAATTAAGAATAAAAATACTGGGAGTAGAAATCCCAGGTCGTCTCCCAACGAGTTGACAAAAGAGTGCTATTTTATTAGTCAGGAATTTTCTGAGAATTTTTTTTAGAGTTGGAGAACGGAAAATTAAAATAATAATTAATTAAAGCAATGAAAATTAATGAGAGAATTTATATAATTAAAATAAAAGCCTTGACCGAGAGAAGATTGATGAATGGATTTTTCGCTAGTAAAGGATTCACAAATAAGTTCTCGTTGCTAGTATAGTTTCTAAACCAACAAAGAATCCTTTCATACAAACATTTGGTTGTCACTAAAGGAAACCTAATAAAAACAATAACCGAAGTATTTAAACCTCGGGTCGTCTCTCAAGGAATTGCAGCGAGGTATGTTTCTTATAATTGGTTATGAGATTGTATCTTTTTGAGTTTTGAAAGGTTGGACAAGGAATGTAAATGGTAAGAAAATAAACTAATAGTTAAGAAGGCTCTTGGCAAGGTATGAGAATTAGACGTCCTATCCTAGTTATCCGTATCAATTGTGATGAGAATTGTTCATTGCTCCCACTTAGTTAACCTCTAACTATAAAGGTAAGTCAAATAGATAAATCAATATGAATCCTCAAGTCCTAGTCAACTCCCAAGGGAAAACTAGAGTTAGTAGAATCCAAATCAACTAGCAACTTTCAATTAACAATCAACAAAGGAGTTTGATAACTCAAGCATCTCTAATTACTCAATTCAAGCTAAGAATGTAAAAAGCTAAATTAAAATCATAAATATGAAATACCTCAAATTGCATTAAATAAAGAAATCAAATCCAACATGGAGTTCATAAACCAAATTGGGAAAATAAATAAACTAGAATGCTAGAATAAATAAAAGTAGAAGAGAAACTAAATTAAAGGAACATTGAACCTGGAATTGAGAAGAAATAAACCTAAAACTAAGAGAAATCCTAAAACCTAGAGAGAGGAGAGCCTCTCTCTCTAGAAAACTACATCTAAAACCTAAAATTATGTGAAGGAATGTTGTGTATAATGAGAAGTGTCTTGAGTCTCTGCTTGTCCCCTGGCTTTAGTCTGCATTTCTGGGCCGAAAACTGGGTCCAAACTCAGCCCAAAATCGCCCCCAGCATTTTCTGCGATTTCTGCAGGTAGCGCATGTCACGCGTACGCGTCAGTCACGTGTGCGCGTCGTTTGGCGATTTTCCTTGTCATGCGTACGCGTCAGTCACGCGCACGCGTCGCTGTGAAATTCTCCAAATCGCATGCACGTGTCAGGTACGCGCGCGCGTCGTTCCTCGCTGGTCAGCTCCTTAGTTTCTTGTGTTCCTTCCATTTTTGCAAGCTTCCTTTCCATCATCTAAGCCATTCCTGCCTGTAAAGCCTGAAAACACTCAACACACGGATCACGGCATCGAATGGTATAAAAGAGAGGATTAAACATAGCAATTTTAAGGTCAAAGAAGCATGTTTTCAATCATCGAGTAAAATTGTGAAGGAATTGTAAAATCATGCAAATTGTATGAATAAGTATGAAAAGACTTGATAAAAACCACTCAATTGAGCACAAGATAAACCATCAAATAGTGGTTTATCAAAGATTAATTGGAAGTTCTATCCTTGTTAGATTTTCTCAAGTATGATAGTAAGAGGTTGTTGTTTTTACTTAGTTAACCCTTACCGAATAAAGAAAAGTCAAGTAATTGAGCTAACTCTTATTCACAAGTCCTAATCCTCTTCTTATGGAAGGACTAACGTTAGTGACTAGAGAATTGGCCAACAATTTCCAATTAAAATCAACACTTGAGTATTCCAACTCAAGGGTATCCTTTTAATCAACTCCCAAGTCAAGTTGGGAGTCTACTCCATTGATATGAATACCATTCTTATAGACATATAAAGGGAATAAAAAGAAGACATGATAATTCGAATAAAGTAATAATAGAAAATTAATTAAAGATAGAAAAATTCTTTACATTAATAAATTCCAAAGCCATAAACATACTTATCTGAATAGGGTTAATGAGTAATTGAAAGAGTAAGGGAATAAGGAAACAAACTAGAATAATGGAAACTTCAACGGAGGTAGTGACTCTTCTCAATATCCAAATCAAAAGCATAAAACTAGAAATCTATGAATGTGAAGAAAACCTAGAGGAGGTAGTAATCTCTCTCTAAGATTCAAAACTAAAACTAAAAACTGTATGAATGAGAATGTGTCAATGTGTGTTGAGTCTCTGCTTGTCCCATGGCTCTAGTCTGTGTTTCTGGGCCGAAAACTGGGTCCAAACTCAGCCCAAAATCGCCCCAGCATTTTCTGCGTTTTCTGCACGTAGCGTATGTCACGCGTACGCATCAGGTACGCGCACGCGTCGCCATGCACATTTGCTTCTCGCGCGCACGCGTCAAGTACCCGCACGCATCGCCGCTCGCTGGTCATCTCCTTTGTTTCTTGTGCTCCTTCCATTTTTGCAAGCTTCCGCTCCATCCTCTAAGCCATTCCTGCCCTATACAGCCTGAAAACACTTAACACACAGATCACGGCATCGAATGGTATAAAGGGGAATTAAAATACACAATTTAAAGGCTTTAGGAAGCAGGTTTTCAATCATAGAACAAAATTGGAAAGAAATTGTAAAATTATGCAAATTGTATGAATAAGTGTGCAAAGACTTGATAAAAGCCACTCAATTTAGTACAAGATAAACCATAAAATAGTGGTTTATCAATGTCATCATGGAAATGTCTCCTTACTCCTTGTTCAAACTTTTGGAGCTCTGCAAATCTCATTTCTCTCTTCTTTGCTGCTTCTCTTAGTGCAACTTTCACTAGTCTTCTTGCAATTCCCTGTAACAATGAAAATGGTTACAATTGATTTGAAATAATTTGCTTACATAAAGAGTGACATACCCATTAGATAGTACACAGATAGTAAAATACTTGGAATTTGGTAGAGTCAATTTTTTAGTTTTGTCTGATAAAAAGAATTATAATAGAAAAAGTGGAAAGAACTATAATGTTCAGTGATATGTTCAGCAACAATTGAACTTACAAGAACAAATTCAGCTCAATTCAACGATGTTATCCAGCAACAAAATTCAACTCAATATTCAATAACGTTATCCAGCAACAAAAAACTAAAGCTCAGTGATATGTTCAACAACAATTCAACATACAACAACAAATTCATCTCAATCATAATTTACAATAACAAATTTAACTATGATCATTTTCAAATCCCTAGTATTCAGCAAAACAAAATTAGCTAAATCATAATTTCAACAATAAACTCAACTTTTAATAACAAATTCAAGATGTACTAATGATTTACAGCAATAAAATTAAAAGAGAAATAACATGGCCGAAGTTGAAATTCACCTGCCCAGAGACCAACTCATGGCAAAGGAAGCGTTGATGGCCGAAGCAGGAAGACGAGCTTGGGACGGTGACAGAGCGCGACAAAACTTGCGACGGTGACAAAGCGCGACGAGCTTGAGGTGAAGAGAATGGCGAGAGAAGAGACTCAGAGTCAGAAAGAAAAAATATTTTAGAGAGAGGTGAGGGCAAAATTTTTCTGGAGATGAGGGTAAGTCACTACAAGAAAAACACTCATTCAGGTACACTTGAAAAGTGTAGCCAAAAGTGAAAAAAAATGATGCCTTAGGTTACGGCTACGCTTTCTGGGCTACGGCTACGCTTTTTAGGGTGATTCCTATTCAGCTGTTGCCTATTCTCAAAGGCTACGCTTTTCTGCACCAAGGGCTACGCTTTTGGCGTTTGGGAATAGGGTGCGCTTTTCAAGTGATGCTGTCCAGGACCAAAGGCTACGCTTTTCAGCTTCCATTTTACCAGAATAGGCTACGCTTTTCAACGCTACTGCATCACTTGTAAAACGTAGCCACATTGTACACCATAGCTACTCTATATAACCATAGCTACTCTATATAAGTGTAGCCTTAGGTCTCATTATTTTTTTAATTTTTTTTAATTTTCTATATATATATATAATATTCTAATAATTTTTTATACAACATA
>NC_029793.2:135089065-135100748 GCF_000816755.2 Arachis ipaensis | reverse complement strand
TATATAATTTAAAGGCTTAGGAAGCAAGTTTTCAATCATAGAACAAAATTGGGAAGGAATTGTAAAATCATGCAAATTGTATGAATAAGTGTGCAAAGACTTGATAAAAGCCACTCAATTTAGTACAAGATAAACCATAAAATAGTGGTTTATCAATGTCATCATGGAAATGTCTCCTTACTCCTTGTTCAAACTTTTGGAGCTCTGCAAATCTCATTTCTCTCTTCTTTGCTGCTTCTCTTAGTGCAACTTTCACTAGTCTTCTTGCAATTCCCTGTAACAATGAAAATGGTTACAATTAATAATTAATAATTTGCTTACATAAAGAGTGACCTACCTATTAGATAGTACACAGATAGTAAAAGACTTGGAATTTGGTAGAGTCAAGTTTTGTCTGATGTCTGATAAAAAGAATTATAATAGAAAAAGTGGAAAGAACTATAATGTTCAGTGATATGTTCAGCAACAATTGAACTTACAAGAACAAATTCAGCTCAATTCAACGATGTTATCCAGCAACAAAATTCAACTCAATATTCAATAACGTTATCCAGCAACAAAAAACTAAAGCTCAGTGATATGTTCAACAACAATTCAACATACAACAACAAATTCATCTCAATCATAATTTACAATAACAAATTTAACTATGATCATTTTCAAATCCCTACTATTCAGCAAAACAAAATTAGCTAAATCATAATTTCAGCAATAAACTCAACTTTTAATAACAAATTCAAGATATACTAATGATTTACAGCAATAAAATTAAAAGAGAAATAACATGGCCGAAGTTGAAATTCACCTGCCCAGAGACCAACTCATGGCGAAGGAAGCGTTGATGGCCGAAGCAGGAAGACGAGCTTGGGACGGTGACAGAGCGCGACAAAACTTGCGACGGTGACAAAGCGCGACGAGCTTGAGGCGGAGAGAATGGCGAGAGAAGAGACTCAGAGTCAGAAAGAAAAAATATTTTAGAGAGAGGTGAGGGCAAAATTTTTCTGGAGATGAGGGTAAGTCACTACAAGAAAAACACTCATTCAGGTACACTTGAAAATTGTAGCCAAAAGTGAAAAAAAATGATGCCTTAGGCTACGGCTACGCTTTCTGGGCTACGGCTATGCTTTTTGGGGTGATTCCTATTTGGCCGTTGCCTATTCTCAAAGGCTACGCTTTTCTGCACCAAGGGCTATGCTTTTGGCGTTTGGGAATAGGGTGCGCTTTTCAAGTGATGTTGTCCAGGACCAAAGGCTACGCTTTTCAGCTTCTATTTTTACCAAAATAGGCTATGCTTTTCAACGCTACTGCATCACTTGTAAAACGTAGCCACATTGTACACCATAGCTACTCTATATAACCATAGCTACTCTATATAAGTGTAGCCTTAGGTCTCATTATTTTTTTAATTTTTTTTAATTTTCTATATATATATATAATATTCTAATAATTTTTTATACAACATAATATTTAATAATATTATTACATATATAATTTTACATTTTTAATTAAATGAGTTAAATATTATAAAATAAAATTAAACACATAATTATACTAAATAATTTTTTTAAATAATAAAAATTATATTTACACAATTCAAAGACATAATCTTAAGAAGCAATTAACAATCAAAATATAACTTAAGATAATTTAAGTCATATGAAACTTGTATCACATATCAATTAAAATGCAAAGTTTGCACTCTATATCCAAAAAGAATTTAACAAACAGAAAATCGTTAATCTTCTAACCTTGTCATAATGACTAAAAAATGTTCTGAAGCGCCTTCAAATTCTTCTCAAACACATCTTTTTCATAGTGATCTTCATCACCATCAAGAAAACTCTTGGCCTTAACAATTGTATCAGTGTTCATTTCCTTGTCCATTCCCTTGTTCATTCCCAGCAAGAACTAATTTCCAAGCAGTTACTGCCCTGCTTACAGCTGCAGATTATCATAATTCAAAAAGAGAAGCATGTAAGGATTTTGCATACTGATTCACCACCATACGCAATCAATACAAGATTATGTTGAAGGAAATGACCGGACTACTTACAAATATTCTTTTGACCATTCTCGCGACACATGAAGAAAACAAAATCATAGAACCGAATGAATTATGAAAAGTCTGCCTGGCAAGAGCAACAAATGAAGCACATGTTCCAATTACAAGTATCAGATTAAAGATTAAAAATACAAGAAAACAAACTTTTTTCTTTTTTATTATTCTCATTAAAGTTGAATGCTAAATTCACAAAATCATGCCAATCAGCTTAATTTCTAGTGCAAAAGGGGAAAACGGCGTTGTTTCAAAGAGTAAAGTGAGAATCATCAACCTAAATTGTAAAATTAAAAATGAATTGAGACAGATATATCAATTTTGCACCAATATCCCAAATGCAAAAGGAAAAACCATAAAGTAAATAAAACTGTGATCTTTCCACTGTTATTTAATCATGTCACTCAATCAAACACAACACAACACAACAAAACAAAACAAAAATTTTGGGGGTACCAATAATGGTAGGAAAAACCATGGAAGCTGGAAAACAACATAACTAAGGGTATATCAAATATACAAAGAAAGAAAAGAAAAGAACATTGCTCACAAAAGCTAAACAGAATTGAGGTTGTATTATTGAAAAGATATACGTATAGTTAACTAGTCTAGCCATTTAAAAAGTAAATAAAAAACAATATTTTTAAAAGAAAGCTAAGAATCCCAATTCTAGAGTCCTAGATTGCATTGAAACCATGTGAAAAATTGGTCAATTACCTTGATAAAGGACATTATCATCAACATCATCATCTGCTTGAAAGTTATCAGTTTTGCACTTGATATTGAACCACTTAAGAAGAGATGAGCAGCGACGGTGAAGAAGAGATGAGCGGCAACGCAACAGCTTGGCGACAGAGCACGACGGCAGCGAGACATCCCTTCGAGCTCCTCAGCGGCAGCACAGCAGCCCGACGGTGGCAGAACGGCGATGGCAACAAGCCCTAGCAACGGTGATGGAGCTTCAGTGGCGACAGAGCACCCCCTTCTTCTCTCCTCCATCGCGTTTTCTCTTTTCCTCGAGCTCTTTCTCTCTCACTGGCGCTCGACAACGACGGCGGCGGAGCCCTAGCCGGCGTCGTCCTTTCCTTCCTTCCCTCACTTCTCTTCTTCTTCCCGTTCTCCCACTTTCAGATTTCTTCCTTCTTTCGTGTGTGGGTGGAGTGAGGATGAGGGTGTATGTCGCGTGAGTGAGGGTGACTGGGTGAGGGCAAATTTTTGCTGTGTTTATTTGAGGGTGTGTTGTGCGCGAAAGGGTTGGCGAAGGTGAGGGTTATGTGCGAAGGTGAGAATGGCAAAAGGGTGTGCTTCTGGAGGGAAGAGGGTTTGCTGTGCGCGAAGTGGCTTGTGGGTGTGTGTTCTTCTGGAGGAAATTGAAAGGGGAACAAAAAATTTACTAAGTGTTAGGGATTTGCCATACATACATTAGGCATCACTTTTAAAGCGCTCCCAAAACATAATAAATAAGTTACTTTTTAAAAGCGTTCTCTTTGATACGAAAAGTGAGCCCATAGATATTAACCTATGGCTACGCTTTATAAGTGATTTCTATAATACCTAAGGCTATACTTTTTAAATGATGCCACAATTATGTATCTTTTTCTCTTATCAAAAGGCAACACGGAGAAAAGCGTAGCCTATTCATAGAATAGGCTACGCTTTTCAAATGTAGTTTAAAAAAAGTGTGGCTGAATGGGTATTTTTCTTGTAGTGAGTCTTCTGGAGAATGGAGTAGGGGTTCTTCTTCTCTTCTTTTTCTTTCCTCGTTCCCCTACTCCCTCTCTTATCTATTTCTTTCTTTTTTTGTTGAGTGTGTGAGGATTAGTAGGTAGGTGGGTTTAAAACTAGGATATGATTAGGGTTAGGGTTTAGAAATTAGGATTAGAGTTTGCATTAAGATAGTATAAGAATTTAAATAAAATTAGAAGATAAAATAGTAATTGAAAATCAACCATAATTTATTTAAATTATTTTAAAATATAATATTTATTGTTAATTTATTAATTAGTTTTAAGTTTTAAATAATTTTTTAATTTAAAATTAATAGTATTCTAGTTAATTTTTTATTTATAAAATTAGATTTAAAATTTTAATATTTAAAGTAAATCATATAAAATTCTCATTAGTTTTTAATTATTAAAATTTTTAAATTTTAAATATATAAAATATTCAAAATCATAAAAAATATATAACAACCTTAATTAATTGAAACTCAAAGGATCAAAACCTGATTTAGTTAAAAGAATTCATTTTCAAAAACTTTGATCCCTATTAAGTCAGCCACTAAAATAGTCACTATACACCCTATTAAGTCAGCCACTAAAATAGTCACTATAGATCCCTTTAGGTCACTCTTCAAAACCGTGACCATAGACTCCTTTTAGGTCACTCTTTTTCAAAAAATCGTGACCATAGACCTTTTTAGATCACCCCCAAAACTGTGACTGTAGATACCTTTAGGTCACTCTCCAAAACCGGGACCATAAACTCCTTTAAGTCACCCACAAAAACCGTGATCAAAGACCCTTTTAGGCCACCCTTTCATAAAACCGTGACCATAGACCCATTTTAGGTCACCCCCAAAATCGTGACAATAGATACCTTTACGTCACCCTAAAAACCATGACCATAGACCCTTTTAGGTCACCCTTTCAAAAAATTGTAACCATAGACCCTTTTGGGTCACCCCCCAAAATCATGACCAAAGATACCTTTATGTATCTCCCAAAACCGTGATCATAAATCCTTTTAGGTCACCCCCAAATCCGTGACCATAGACCCCTTTAGGTCACCCCGAAAAAAGTGACCATAGAAGCTTTTAGGTCACTCCCCAAAACAGTGACCATAGACTCCTTTTGGTTACCCCCTAAAACCGTGACCATAGACCCTTTTAGGTCACCCTTTTTTGAAAAATTGTGACCATAAACTCTTTTAGGTCACCTCCAAAAACCATGACCATAGATCCTTTTAGGCCACCTTTTTTTATAAAACCGTCATCTTAGGTACTCTATGGTCACCCTTTTTTAAAAAACCGTGACCATAGGTTTCATTTTTTTGTCACGGTAAAAAATTGTGACCATAAAAAAAACCGTGGCCATAGACCCAAAATGTTGTAGTGGTTATTAGTTTATTTTAATGTATTTTGATTTTTATTTATTTAGTTACTAGATTGGAGTTTATGTTTGTAGGCTTTAGGGTTTTCTTTGTTTTAACCTAATAATCTAAGAGGTTATAAATGCCTCTTTAGCTATTGTAGTCGCAGTATTGAGTGATTAGAAGTGCCAAAGAATTTTTTTGTTTCGTGATAAAACCATGGTGTGGACAAGTGAGGTTGAGTGAGTTCTTCTCTTATTGCACGGGAAATTGGGTAGAAGGTTGAGGAGTCCCTTCAATTCAATTTTCAAACTATGATGTGGATAAGTTAGGTTGAAGAGTCATTTTCTTGTTACATCAAAAAATTGGATAAAAAGTAGAATGATTCTCTTTGTATTCAATTTTAACCTATCTTTTTTCTTTCTATTTCAGTTTTAATGTACATTTCTTATTCAATTTCAATTCATGACATTTTGTTTATCTTTTTTCATATCACCTTAGGCTTCTTTGGTATGCGATACAGAAATTGAGATTCGGGGATTAAGACTCAGTCTCTTCAATACTTTTAGAAAGTGGAGACATAGAAAATTGAAATTTTTTGGAAACAATAATTGAAATATTTCTAAAATTACCCAAATCTAATTTCTCAAATTTCAAATCTAACTCCACATTCTCTTTTCCTTTCAAACCAAGCCTACTTCTCCTCCAACTTCCATCACCACTACCACCGCCAACACAGCCTCCATGTCCACCTGCATCCCTCTCCCAATGGTGACCACCATGTTTTTAGGTAGCACCAACTACACAAACGCTTCAACAAAGTGATTCTTCACACACACCATTGATTTCAATGGTCTGAATCACCAATGGTTCTTGTTCGTGTTGCATCCCTTGAATAGGCACCTGAACCGAGCATATGGATATGAAGGTGAAGCTGCTCCGCAAGAGTTTCTATGGCATCAAGCTCCACTATCTCGTTGACGACAACTTTGCCTCCTCTTGCCGCATCCTCCTCCCATCCGACCTAGTCTTCAAAAGTACTAGGTGACGACAACTTCCTAAATTTTAATTTTAATCTCCGTTTTCTTGCGAAATAATGTTGACCTCCTCTATTAAATTTAGTATATGTAATTCTTCTAACAATTCCGCTACATTACCAACAGCATTTCTGCCAACATCTGCCAACTTTAATTGGGCTGGACTCCAAGCCCACTTAATTCCAAAAGCGACATCCCAAATTAACCCAGATTAATTCCTAATTTCACTAGTTTACCACACTAACCCTAATTTATTCTATACCCACATTTTCTTACCGTGGACACACTCCCACAACCCCCATATCCTTCTCCAGTGCCGCATAGCCATCAGAATTGTCATCTCCGCCAGTCGCCGCCGCCAACCTAATTCATATTGATTTTCACCGTGTAGAACACCTCCACCCCCAAACCCCTAACGGCTGTGTCTTCGAACAGTCAACCTCCAACGCGTTTTTGTCGCCGGCGTCAACTCAGGTCAGCGCCGCCAGCGATTCTGCCCGCAATTGCATCAACCATTATAGCATCCGCCAGCAAGCTTCCATCAACAGCGACACAGGTCTTCCGTTGGCAAGCTTCGATCGAAGGTCACCACCTAGTCGTGCGATTGAAGTCGCATCATCTTCGCTACTCGCCCAGATGACGGTGCCTCACCCATGCATGCTCGGCTCTGCAGTCTGCACGCACGCTGCTTCGGTTCACCGTGCACTGCTGTGAATCTGCTATTGAGTTACCTCCTTGGTTAGTACTTATTTATGTATCTTGCATGATCTTATTATAAGTATAGTATCATATGGATTTTATTTGATGAAATTAGAATCTTTGGCTAGAATGTGTTTAGGTCTTTAAGTTAAGTTTGTTTTTATGCTATGTTCCATTGTTCATATTATATGGATACTTGTTAGTTATTGAGTTTAATTTATTTTGTTCATGTTAAGTATGTTAATTATCACTTCTACATGATTTTTGCTGGATTAGTATATGTTGATGTTGAAATATTTCATGGGTGTATCTTTTGAGTGAAAACTCATTTAAAAGTGTCTTTACTGGATTAATGTGTCTAATCTTAAAATTGCTTGTCATGAACTGAATTTAATTGTGATTTGGTCAATGTTTCATCATTTTTTTTTGTTTAATGGAGGCTGCTATTGAAAGAATTTATCTCTTCTTATATTTGGTAATGGAAAAGTTGAAACCTATACTATTTTCTGATGTGGAAAGTATTTATGATTATGTCTTTTGACTAAATAATTCTTTAGATGTATCTTTATTGGACTAATGTGTTGTTTGTATAAACTTACTTGGATGTGTCTGTAAAATTCATAAAGTACTGGACTAAAGGCGGTAAAATTCAATAATGGGATAATGTGGCCTTCCAAATCCTTGATGTTTGAATAAATGATTTCTGCAAAAATCTCATGGGTATTAGTAACTAATGCCGTTACGCAATGTTGATTTTTACATACAGGACACCTTGAGGGAATATAGGAAGGAAATAATGCTCGAAATCATTGTGGATCCTAATAATTTGGCCATTGCGCAAGCACTGAAGTTCCTTGACAAAAGTCGTCAACCTACTGTGCACCACAATCATCCCAGGAACAAACGTAAGGAGGCTAGGACAACGTTCACAGCACTGAGCATGAAGAGCATGATTCGGAGGACTAACGGAACACCCAAAAAAATTGCAACAGAGAGAAACATGATAAGAAGAAGGTTGCATAGAACATTCTTGATTAATTAGTCTTATGATACCCCCCTTATGTTTTATCACTTTTGTTTCATCCTGATATTTTCCTTGTGTTACACATGTTGATTGTCTTACTTGCTAGTAGGCGTTTCTAGTTAGACTATGGAAAAAAAATTTTGGCTACTTCATAGAAGTTCTGTCTATTATAAAAAATTTTGGTTTCTGACGTACAGTTGGTTTTTTTTAACAAGTTAATGTTTTGAAGCGACTTTTATGGAAATGTATTCTACTTATAACTTCATTGGACGCGTCTAATTCAATGCATGTCATTATATGAAGGCGCCCTTTGTAAATGTGACTTCAGAGAATATGTCTTCACATGCATGTGTCTTTTTAATTGACATGTTTTCTGTGATTGTGTCTTCTTAACTGAGGTGTGTTTTGTGAATATGTCTTCAGAGAATATGTCTTTTTAAATTATGTGTCTTTTTAATGGAGGTGTCTTCTATTGGAAATGTCTTTAGAGGATAAGTGTTTTTAAGGGAGGTACCTTTTTATGCATGTGTTTTTAAAGGGAGGTGTCATTGGTGGTTATGTCTTTGTATGATATGTCTTTTTTATGTATCTGTCTTTTTAATGGAAGTATCCTTTGTAAATGTGTCTTCAGATGATATGTCTTTTTAAATGATGTATCTTTTTAATAGAGGTGAATGATAAGTCATTTTAATGGAGGTGTCTTTTTATGCATATGTTTATGGATATGTCTATTTATGGAAGTGTCTTTTATAGATGTGTCTTAACAAGAAGTGTCTTGAGAGGATATGATTTTTGTACCTGAGTTTTCGTAATAAAACTTCCGTGGAGATTCTTTTAGTAAACAAGAAAAAAAAAACAAAGTATTTCTTTAAAACTTGAAAATATAAACTTGCAAAATTGACTTCTGCTAACCAGAACCTCCTAAGTTGTTTCCTCCATAAATAGAACTCATATAACTAGTGTTGATTAGCTTTAAAGTTTGCACCTGGAAAACTTATAATAGTAGAATAACATGTACTTATGAATATGACTCGCTCATTCTCAATGCCTTATAACAATAGAATAACATGTACTTATGAAGATGACTCACCATTCTCAATGCTTTAAAAGTATCAATGTATCACACAAAAAAGAATACTATAATAATATCGGTGTATCACACACAAAAACACGTATGCTACAATTGTGTAAAAAATCAGGTAAAAATTATTCATTCACTCTAACAACAGAATCGACCTCTCCAATTTGAGTGGCTGCTACATCATTTTTCAGAGAAAAATCACCACGCAAAAAGTAAAATAGTCAATTATATACATAAAACAATTTGAAAAAAATAATGTGCATAAATGCATGGGCAATGATGAATTGAAGCATAAATAATGCAAAATAATTAATTTAAGCACACAAATGTAATGTGAATCATATTGTTGTGGAGCCATATATACATATTCCATCAAGCTAATTAAGCAACTAACGAGGCTTAAGCTGATAATCATCTACTGATTTACATAAAAAAATCTACTACTATATTGCAGAAAATAAAAAAAAATATGCACAAGATTATTACTATTGCTAGCTACCAAGACAAAAATTAGAACAAATTTGAAAGGAAACATGCAACTTGCATAAAAGAAGTCCACCAAAAACACACCATGTATCATAGTTGGAAGATTCGATTTGCATTAAAAAATAATCCACACCAAATATACTACTAAACCACTACTTACCAACATTTTCTCTGGTAAGCCATGGTACATTGATCAAATCTAGAATTTTCTAGGGACCAACTTCTGTGAAACAAAGACAAGTCTTATTAACATAGTGAAAAAGTTTTAATTTGGTCAGCAATCACAATTTGTATTATTTGATTAAGAGATAGACTTAAATGGCATGAATGATAACTTGAATGATAAGTTAAATGGCACAAATATATAAGATATGCTTGTTTTATTTGGAGTAAGAGTCACTTGTATAAATACACAGCAACAACAAGGAATTGTAACTATTCTAAAACAGAAAAGAAAAGGAAAGGAAACATAATTCTTTATCATATATATTAACAATTGGACCCTAATAATATCAATAAAGCATAGCAATGATATGATGATTAAAAGAAACAGTTAGTAGTTACCTTGGTAAGAGCACTTCTTGAGCATCTTTTCAAGGATCTTGAGCCATAATGGATCATCATCAACAACTAACACTCTCATCTAAAGGCTATTTTCGGATGTCGTCTTCTTCTTCTTGTATGTTTTTTACTCAGCAAATGTACAATAACAAAAAAAAAAATTCAAAACCTTTAACAAAAGACATCCAAAACACAAAAAAAAAAATATTCAAAACTTACGAAATAGAAACATTCAGAACATATAAAAAAGAAACATGCTATACCAATAGAGGAAGACACATCTGAAACCTCAAAAAACGAAAAATTCACGGCTTAAGGGTGTAAGATTACAAACATAATCAGTGCATTATAGAATGGAGTTTAAGCTAGAAATATTCATGTTTAAGCAACAACACTCACAGCTTTCCTTAGACAAATTTTGTTCTTCAGTAGGTGATACAAGTTAAAATCTTTACTGACTAGTCAAGATTTTAATTTATCTACAAAATAAGTCATGACTTTCAACGAGTAAAAAAAATGGCTCTACTTCTTATTACTCCATGAACACACACAACAGACCAAAATTCCTAAATTGAAAAATAAGAATCCTACTTATGGGATAGACAATCATTGAAAATTTGAAATTGCCCTTACATTGGATTGGAACACCCTCTTCCCTCTTTCTCTCAAATATTTAATATCAAATAAAATAATAAAAAAAGCAATTCTTCAATTCCATTGAGTTGGAATTTACCTAAAAAAACACAGCTTTTCCATAGTTGAACTGTATGCAGCGAGCCACCTTGGTGCGTGGATGAGTTGGGACTTGGGCTTGCAACCTTGCAAAATATTTAAAAATTCAAATACCATGCACATGTGGATTCACATATAACACCAACAAAAATTCCAAAAATAGTGAATAACATACTTGATCAACCAAAATTTAAACACCATAGACATGCACTTGGACAAATCAGAAATTTAGAGAGAGAGATTGAACCATTGAGTAACTGTACCTAGCGGCGGTCTACAACGACGACGGGAGCTCGTGGACTCTGACGGTGCAACGGCAAGGCGGGAATGCATCACAGCTGCGATGGAGGACGTGTGGCGGAAAGGCGACGAGTGGGAGCTTGGCTGCACGCAAGGTAGGGTGGCCGAAGGGACGCGATGACAGTGAAGCAGACGCGCGATGCTGGTTGTCTTCCCTGCACGAACGGCGGATGAAGCGGTGGCAACGGATGCAAGGAGACTAGGATGGAGAAAAGGCGGGAGATTTGGGAGAGAGATTAAGATTTTTAAGTGAAAATAAAAATAAAAGGATAAATTTTGATTAAATCCTGATTATTCAAATTTTATTTTTTAAAAAATTTAAAAAATAATAATTAATTATTATTGTCAAAAGTTGGTAGATAATATCTTAACAACGTATACTTTTCCTTCTTCTAATAATTAAATTCTTGACCTTGACAAAATGGTCATTTTGCTCCTTAATTTAAAATAACAAAAAATTTCTGAATCCGTATCACCTACAAAAATTGGAAACTTGAGAACCTAACACTGCATGGCTCTTCTTTTTTTTTGGGACATGGGCCTATAAAATTGCAAGGCTCCGATGAATTAGCCTGACAGTATGCTTAGTGTAAGCAATTTATATTATTTATTTATTA
>NC_029793.2:135064440-135088841 GCF_000816755.2 Arachis ipaensis | reverse complement strand
AAATATCTTCTTTTTTTTACTTTTAATTATTAAATAATATATATAAATGCATAAAAAATCTCTCCTATTTTTTACTTTTAACTATTATAACTTCTAAAAGTATAAACAAATTATAATTTTTATATTCACAAACATTAAAGTCTTTGTAATTATAAATATCTAATAAATATAATTATAAACCAAGTTTTCATCCAAAACATAATTATAAATATTGTTCCCAAAGCAAAATAAACATAATCCAAAACATAATTATAAATATTGTCTCTAAAACAAAATAAATATAATCCAAAATACTCAATTTTCATCTTCATTCTCTTGTAAGTTGGGTTGGGAGAAATTGGGTTTTGATAAAAATATTGTAAAAATACCCCTTGCTAAAAAAATTCTAAGCCCGGCGAAAAAGCCCGCTCTGCCCCGCCAAAGCCCGCGGTTTAAGCGATGCGGGTTAGGCGGGCTTTTATTGTTTGACGGTCCCAATTTTTCATCCCTGTCCGCCTTTTTTGACGGGTTACGCGGGCCGGCCCGGCGGGTTTAGGCCCGTTTGCCACCCCTACCTGACAGTATGCTCAGTGTAAGCAATTTATACTATTTATTTATTACGATTTCTTTATTCTATTATGACAATTTAATTATTATATGTATAAATATATACAAATATTTCGTAATTAATTTAGGAGCTAAACGTTAACGTATATTTTTTAAAAAAAAATATACTTAAAAAGGAAGTAAATTAACACTAAATTTTTTATTAATAGTTTAAAAATGGGTTGGTTTCTAAAAAAATAATATGTTAATTTTAAATGGACAGCTTCAAATTACGTGATACGCCCAATCACCCATTAATTAGTTAGTTAATACCGTTTATTTTTTTTCATTATTTTAAAACCGTCCATCTTCTTATTATTTAAAACCGTCATCTTCGCTGTTATTTGAAACGTTCTTTGGTCCAATTTAAATTATTAATATTTTTTATTATTTTAAAAAATTATGTTTTTATATTTACAAATACAAATATCTCGTTTACAGTGTAAACGAGATAATTATTGTAAATGTATCTCGTTTAGATATGTATATCTTTTTAAATTTCATATATCTCATTTACATTGTAAACAAAACTCATTTATAGTGTAAATGAGATAAGATTGGAAGACTTGTTTTTGTAATAATTTTTATAATTATTTATTTTAATAAATAAAATATTTATTTAAATAAAAAATTTCATACTTTAAAACACTAATGACTAACTAATGACTAAAAATAATAAATTTTGATAATGTTCTAGCATTTCTCAATTTATTTATTTATCAGAGCTGTATATTTGTAACTAAATGATGACCAAGAACTCTTAGCTTCGTATTAGCAGCACCGCACTGCAACTCTAGCTCTCTTGGATATAGAAACAGATCGTCACATTTTGAATTCCACTATATAAGAATAGGAAGATAGTTGGATTTGGTAGCTATAGGATTAATATCCTTGCCTCATAGTCATGCATTCACATACACGTTGCAGACTTGCAGTACAAATAATTAAAAATAGTTAGTTGGTAGTATAAGCATTTATCATCATGGACGACCGATCTAGCTAAACTAGAATGAAGGACTATATTAGCACGGTCTTCTTCTGGTATTAAGGGATCTCACATTGTAATCCTCAATAATGGAATCGAGTAAGTGATAACGCGTAGTATAGATAAGAAGCATTTATGATGGGTGATGAAGCTAGAGGGTGACGCCATATATATTACACTATGGACGTGACGTAGTGTTAAACTGTTAATGGTTGTTAAAGGCCATGCATGTGAAAAACAACGACCTATCTAATATGAAATCTAAAGTATTTTTTTAAGAATAAAAAACCAAAGCAACCTTAATTAATTTTGGAAGAAACCAAAATTGATATTATGTTTAATTGATATTACTTTAAGGATTCATTTAATTTGGTACCTTAATATTAGGCATGATAATACATGCTCATTATGTTAGACGTTACAACCTTATTCTATGTAGTCAATTTATCAAAATAGAAACCTACATATCATAACCTTCTTATATGTCAAGATGATATAAAAATTAACTATGTATATAGAAATGGTACAATGTCTAACAAATAAAAGATAAATATTAATTAAAAAAATGAATGAATATATATCAATAATAAGCTACCTAACCGTAGTAACAATCATTTTAACTTTGTTTATTTATGATTTGATTTTTAGATGTATTATTTTGATCCTCAACGTTCTAAACGTTCTATTTCAGCTTCAAAAATTTTCAAACGCTCTACTTTAATTTCAAAAAAAATTTAAACTGATTAAATATTGTTCTATTATTAAATTTAACAGAAACAATTAACAAATTTAAGAGTTAATAGTATTTGATTTTAATATATATGTAAATCGACCTATCAACATAAAAAAAATTCTTTAATTTTAAAGCATTGATGCTCGTTAGGATTTGGATTTTTTTTAAATAAGGAGATCAAGAAGAAGAAATATTACAAAAAAAAATTTTGGTTATATTTTTTCTAACATAAAGAAGAATATATGACTTAACAACAATGTTGTTAATATTTACATTACTCATTTCATTAATTATTCGTGTGAAATTTAATCGTATGACAACATTGAACCAATTTAAATTCTTTTAAGATAAAAATAAGATATTTAAAATGTTAAGAATTAACTTAGAATGACCCAAAGATGATAAAAAGGTATATATACTAACTAACACAAAAGATGATAAAAGGTATGCAGAGCTAAAATAAAAGACTAGAGTATATATAAGCAAAAGGTAAAGAGTCCGGTAAACTAAAGAGTATTCAAAGCAACAAATATATACAAAAGTCCAAAAACATACTAAAATAGAGATGCAAGTACTGAAATTTGAAATAAAAGTTCCTGGAATTAGAACAATTCACCACAAAATAATCTGGCCGATGTATGACGATCTCCCCACACTTAAAAATTAGCATCGTCCTCGATGCTCATCAAATCAAGCTGAGTGGAAGGAGTCGTCGCCGTCATCTCCACTGTCTCCTGCTGGGGCTTGGGGCTCTTCCGCCTCATTGGCCTGGGCCTCCTCTTCATCAATATCAGTGCCGCCCTCATAACGTTGCTTGTTGCGATGTTGTATCTCGTCAATCCTCTCAAAGAGACGCTGCACATGACGGTAAATTAGCTGCGAAGTAGATGATGGTGCTGTTGGTATAGATGGTGCTGAAGGTGTTGAACGTAGTGCTGAAGGTCTTGCTACTGCTGAGGATGTGGCTGCCTTTGTAGTGGTGGTGGGTGCCCTACGACCTTGGTGTCTGGTGGATGACTGAGGTCCGAACCAGTTGCCATGTGGAATGACTTTCTTCGCACCAACAACTACTGGCCTCTCATCCCCATCCTCCCAGGGTACCTCAGCCTGGTGACCCATCTGCATGATCAAGCAAGGGAATGCCAGATTGCCCTTGACATGGGTCTGGACTAGGGGTGGCAAATTGGCCTAAACCCACCAGACGGGCCCGCGTAACCCGCCAAAAAAGGCGGCTGGGCTGAAAAATTGAGACCGTCAAATAACAAAAGCTCGCCTAACCCACACTGCTTAAACTGCAGGCTTTGGCGGGCTTTGGCGGGCTTTGGCGGGCTTCCCCGCTGGGTTTAGTATTTTTTTGGCAAGGGGTATTTTTATAATTTTTTTTGTCAAAACCCAACTTCTCCCAAGGCCCCAACCCAACTTACAAGAGAATGAAGATGAAAATTGAGTGTTTTGGATTATGTTTATTTTGCTTTGGGAACAATAGTTATAATTATGTTTTGGATAAAAATTTGGTTTATAATTATGTTTATTAGATATTTATAATTACAAAGACTTTAATATTTGTGAATATAAAAATTACTCACTAGGCAGGGCAGGCTTCTGGTGGGATGGGGGCAGGCATCCCTGCTTGCCACCCCTAGTCTGGACCATATACCACCTGATGAGTCTTGGAAGGTATAGTTGCTTTTATTTCAAGATACACCAGAGAAATACTGCCATATCTGTTGGAATCTCTGTCTCATGAGTGTTGGGAATTACATAGTTACTCATAATCTACTGCCATAGCCTAGCCTCGACGGTAAGATACTTGACCTTTATGCCCTTCGGACTCAGCTTTGACGGTCCATATGCCCATAGACTGTCAGGGTGGATAGCTATAGTTTGGAGGATGGCATCCCAATCAAACTCCATGAGGTAGAGATTGCCTCTTCAACCTTGTAAAAATCATCTTTATTAGTTACTTTGGGCTGAAAGTGGAGGATCTCTTCAATTGCTTCCTCTATGACTAGAATCTGCCTGCCTTGGAGTTGAACTACATCAAGGGTCACTCGGTAAAAGTTATAATAAAATTCTTTGACCTAAGATGCATTTAGCCCGACTAAGTCTCGGTCCAAAAATACCCAACCCCGCTGCTCAATCTGGTGTGTAATGCATTCCGCAGCTTGGGTGGTATTTGCAGCTTTCTCTCAACATGGAGGCTCCGCTTTTTCAGAAAATGCAGAAACCTCAGCTTGCAGTAGAGGTTGGCAAACTTGATTGCATCAGAAGAAGGGGTATTCTGATCAGCCTTCTCCTTCTCACTGAGTTGCCTTTCAGATAACAACTCATCCACTATTTTCAGCGGCTGGTTGTGTACGTTTCCTCTTGCTCGAGCTGGCCTTAGCCTTGCCTTTTCCTTTCCTGTCAGTCATCCTAAAAAATTACAGAAAATGGGGTATGAAATATAATCTAAGGCATACAAGGCAAAAACAATATAATAAGCAGGCAAGAAACAGAAAGACAGAGAAAAGAATAGCTTATTGTAATACCCGGTCTAACCGAAATTAATTAAATAATAAGTTAAATAATCTACATTATATATGCTAAGTTACCTGATTATGTGCTACTTGTTCTACTTGTACCCTAATTGTGTATTACTTGCCTGTATTTCTTGTGTTTGTACAACTGAGAGGCCCCTCATGTTGGTGTCGGTGGAGGTTGAGGGCTGTTCTTGATGAGATGAATTGATGATGCGATTGCATGATGATGGTGATCATTAGTTGAGATGATTTGAGCTCCCTGGGTAGACGCAGTGATGTGGTTTCACTAGTTCCAGGGAGGGCATGATATATTGATATAGAATTGCTGAGACAGCACGACTGATGATGGCTTAGTGAGTTTTTATTGCTGTGCATTGTATTTATTTGGCACTTTTACCGTACTGAGAACCCATGGGCCTGGGGTTCTCATTCCGTATATATCTCTTGTTTTTCAGATACATGTCCAGGTGCTCAGAAGTGAGTTGTGGGTCGTCTGGGAGACGGCGAAGATCTTTATTTCCTCTACTTTGTGTTTGATTAGAATCTCTCCACCTATGTTTTGAAAAGATTATATTATGTATTGAACTCTTTTGGAACTTGCCTATAGAGGCTCTTATGTTTCCTTTGGGAGAGATTAGGATATACTATTGTCATCTACTTTCATACTGTACCCTAGCCGGCCTAAACTTCGCGGGTCGCGACTAGTGGCTATTTACTTATGTTATATATATCTATCTGTTATCTATCTTTTAATCTCCTCTACGCCTTGTCCGTATATCATTTTCGGCTTCACGGTTTATCTTTTGTTGTCGAAACGTGAGTGATACGTCTTCGCGATTTTATTTCTACTCTTTTCAGGCTTCTCGATTAATACTCTTTTCGAAATTACCTATATTTATATATTAAAAATCCACCTGAGAGTCGTACCACCGTAATATCATTGACTTATGACTCGAGCATAAGGATTTGAATATTAGGGTGTTACACTTATGTGTGAAATGAGCTCATACAAGTGGAATTGACTTGGAATGTGAATGCAAATAAGAATAAAAATCAGTTAGAATTCTGATTCCAAGCAATCTTATTCAAGGAAAATTAGGTTACTTGTCCGTTAAGAAACAATGTTGCTATGCGTTAAAGAAAAGAGAAAAAAGAGTTAGTTGGAAAGGAAAATTGAAAAAAAAAAATAAAAGAGTTAGTTAAAAATGAAAAGTTAGGAAAAAGAAAGTTAGTTGTTATTTTCATAGCAAGCATGGTTCTTAAACTATGAAGATCTTTAAAAAGTTCCAACAGACAAGCAAGCTCACATTCACGTTATCACAATGCACTATGCCAACGTGATACAAATGTATGTGTAGAACACATAAGCAAATGAATGGTGGTCTCAAGTCACTTGGCATAAGCTTATGCAATTGGTGTTAAAAGGGTTAAAGCATTGATGAACAAAGCAGTTAGGGTGATGTCAAACACCAAAATGCAATTAAGTAGGAAAGTCATAAGATTGAAAGAAACAAATAATTCATGTTCTATGTAACTTGAAGTATTTAAGCATGATAAAAATGGATGAAGCTAGTTACATGGTTCAAATTTCTCAATTTTGTGAATTCATGCAAAGAGGCTTTAATTACAAAAGAATCCAAGTTTTGGTCAATTTGAAAATCAGTTTAAACCTTTCCATGCATATGAGTAAATCACTATTCAAAACAGGCAAATAAGATAAGGGTATGACCAAAAGTTGCAAGAAAACTCCTTTGAGGTAGTTTCCAAAAACCATGTAGCACAAGGGTCTATTTGACACAGAAATTCGTCCAATAGAGCTTCGGTGCACCATATCCAACAATGCAGCTTAAGGAAACAAAATTACTGAAATCTCAGCTTTCAGCAACAAAATAGTAAAACAATAAGCCGGATAATTGATTAATCGAGCTTAGAAACATTCAAAACAAAAGCAACTCAACACTAAACTCAGTTAATCAATTGCATAAAAAATGAGTAGTAAAAACATATTTAAACAATTTTCGGCAGTGGTTCAGTAGTAAACTAGCACATTTTCCAAATTCGCTCAATTAATTCAACTTCCATATGAATGCAACAATAATTAAACACAATTCACACTTCTATTCATATGAAATAAGCAAACAAACAACTTGGGTAAGCCAACAGCAGCAGTAACGATTCAATCAATAAACCAAGAGATTATCATCATTCAACAAACAAGATTCAGAAAAGATAATCCATTCCAAACAGTAGCAGCAACATTAAACAGACCTAGAAAATCCACTACGACTAAATTTTAACTACCTAACAACCTAAATCAACTAAAGCAGGCATTTCTAACTAATGCTAATTAAGCTAAATTAAACTAACTAACATAATTAATTGAACAAAAATAAAAGGGCCAAATGGGGGTCGCGTGTATGCTTAAGTCACGCGTACGCGCGACATGATGCTCTGTTTTTTAAGATTTTTCAACTTTATACACCCAATCGAGCATTCCAACCATCCCAAAAAGTCACATAAATACTAGTAAACCTTATTGAGCATATTTAACTATCAAACAACCGTAGCAAAACTAAAATAAAGTGAAATTTAAGCTTAGGTACCAATATATACAAAACGAAAAGTGGAAAGAATTTACCATGGTGGGGTGTCTCCCACCTAACACTTTTGTTTATTGTCCTTAAGTTCGACATTTGGGAAGCTCCTTGTCATGGTGGCTTGTTCTTATACTCATCCTTGAACTTCCAACAATGCTTGAATCTCCAAAATGATCCAACATTCCAAATCAATTGCACCAAAATTTGATGGAGTTTCGAACAAGCTATGAGCTCCCAAAATTGCACTTCATGTCTTCCAAGGTCCCAAATCTTTTTCCTACACCTGAATTCTAGTTGATCCTCAAAATTCCAACTGGGCGACAAGCAATCCGAATTCTCATTGGAGTTCACAAACATCTTCCTAGACCCAAGCAATTGGACTCTACACAACCTTTGAATTTCAACTTTGACCTCTCAACCATAATGAACCTTGAATGGTATTTCCAACCACTAACCATCATTCTTTTGCTCTTAAATCTACAAAGAGCTCTAAGTTGACTATCTGTCTCAAGCAACCCATATTCAAGCGGAATAAGAAAGCTAAGAGATATGAATTTTATCCACTTGAATGAAAGAATGGATGGTGGTTGCTTAGGGAGAGATGTCTCCAACGGTCTTGACAAAGCTATTTCCACTCCCATCCATCCTTTTTGAGAGACTTCCACCACTTGACAAGATTCTTCAATTTCAATTTTTTCCTCACCAATTTCTTCTAACTCGTTCCCGTCGCTCAAGTCATAAGTTGGAGGTTGAGTAAACTCTATCTCAACATCAGCCTCAAATTCAATGGGAGAAGATTCCTCCAACTCGAGGAAATCATACGCGGATACGAAATCATCATCACTAAGAGAACTAGTTGCTTGCTCCATTTCTTCCAATTCTTCATTCATAATATGCTTTGGAGCTTGCACACCCTCCTCAGCAGCACTTTCAAACTCAACAGAAAAAGATTCTACAACTCTAGATTCCTCTTTGCATTCAACATCTCCTAAATCTTCAACCACTTCTTTCTCTACAACAATTTTGGCTTTCTCCACTTGTTCCAATACAAAAGTCCATTCCTCATCATCCACTTGAGTTTTTAATATCTCTTTCATACTACGCCCTTTAATTGATTCTCCACATTCGGCCATGGGAGTGTCTTGATTGCATGAGCATTGTGAGGCTAAGATACTTACTACCTTGGTCAAGGTAGCCATGAATTCTTCTTGCCTCCTTTGAGATTCACGTTGCTCTTGAAGAATGATACGAAATTCTCTTTGCTCTTGGAGAATGGTGCGAAGGATGTCATCCATTGGTGCTTGAGGTAGAGAGGAGGGTTTATTGTTTGGTAGAAAGGGTTCACAATTGGAAGGCGGTTCATATTGGTGGAGGTATTAAGGTGGTATATATGAAATTGGTGGTTCTTGGGAGTATATGTGTTGGAACGGTGGTGCCTCTATCGGTCTTTGTTCATAGTAGTCACAAGAGTGTAGTATAAAAGGTTGGCAATATAATGGAGATGGATTATGGGGAGGAGTTTGGTGGTATGAGGCTAATTAGTATGGTAATTGAAGGCTATGTTGAGGAGGGTGTTCATAGGCATATGATGGTTGTAGTTGATAATCACAAGAAGAATTACCATAACCATTGGATTGGTATGCACCACGGGACGGATTATGCTAGTATGCCGGAGGAGGTTATTGCCATGAAGATTGTTTATATGCTTGAGGCCCCTTCCACCTTTGATTTTCCCATCCTTGATGCAAATCTTCATTGAAATTTCCATTTCCTACAACATAGTGAGAACCAAACTCATAGCTAAAAGGGTGACAAATTCATAGTAACAAGAGAAAACAAAAGCAAAAGCTAATAAGAACAAAGAGAACTGAATCCTATAACTAGCGAAAACCAACAAAGAAACTAAAGCAACTATTCACAATATTAACATATATACAACTAACCAATAACAAGCGCACATTTGCAATTTTCCGGTAACAACGCCAAAAACATGATGGAGGGAAATCGTCGGTTCGGAATTTTCACAAAATAATCACGTTGCCAGTATAGATCCAAACCAACAAACAACTCTCAATCAAAGTTTAATTTGTTTGTCACAATGCAAACCAATGAAAACCGAGAGTATTTAAACCTTGGGTCGTCTCTCAAAGGAATTACAGAAAAGTGTGCATATTATTGGTTATGAGAATTTTGGGGGATTTTTAGTATGATGAACAAGCAAGTAAAGCTACAACTAAGGAACTATAAATACTAAAAAACACTCATGGAAATGATTAAGAGTCAAGGTTTCTTATCCTAGATCATTGACCACAACATGGTAATTACAAAGGGTCACTACAAGATACACGACAAATAGCGGCCGCAAATTACCAGTCGTTTCTAGAATCGCCACCAATTAACGGAATAGCAGTGGTGATGGTAGTGTGCACCTGAAGCGTTGCTGACTGATGAGATCAGTGGCGTTTTCGTCTCCCAACCGCCTCAAAGAACATATTTTTGGACTGTTTAATAAAATGTTTGGCAAAAAATAGAAGGCGCCATTCTTTCACTTTTCGCTCAAACCCTAGGAGAGGAAAGGCGCCAATCACCTTCTCTAAGATACACTCCTGCCGTGACTCATTCCCTCCGTCAGTTCCAGCAACTTTGTCCTTGTCGTCGTACTTCTCTTTTACTGGTATGCTCCCTACGCCGTCTATCTCGGTCATGCGAAAGGAAAGTAAAAGTGGTCATCCAAGTCTCCTCAATCCGCGGTGCATGTCTGTGTCATCGTCGGCGTCCGTCCCAGTGTCGTCGTCGGCACCCTCCCCACTCCCCTGTTGTGTGCTGCTCGATCGCTCCCTCTCCCCTCTCTCTGGTTCGTTCTTCCCCTTTCTCCTTTTTTCCTAATTTAATTCTGCCCCAATTTTGATGCTCCCAATTTTTCCCCAATCGTATAACTATACAGAATCAAGAAAAAAAATTAAGCTTCTATCTACATCATCTAACATGGTGCTGTTGTTAGATTCTGTGTATAACATGGTGGTGGTGTTAGATTCTGTGAATGGAAAGCTTTTTGAAATGCGTCAAATTTGAGGTTCCTAGTTTGAACTTTGAACCAGAGTAATATTTTCTATTCTTACGTGTTTTTTTTTGTATTAAAATTATTAGCTGGAAAGAGAATTTTGTTACATTAAGCAGGAGCTAGATGCTGGATCTCAATTTCAATAATAGTAGTTATCATTGCAACATGTTCTAGCTCAATGTTTTGAGTTTACTAGCAAAGATATAATTGACTTAGGTCAACCCATGTCAGTTTTCAAGGATTTCAGTTCAGCATGCAAGTTAGATAAGATGGTATTAATGAATTCTTGAAACAAAGAACTCTCTTTGATAGAAATCTGCATTGCTGGGTCTAAGGTGTAAGCAAGGAAGCACAGAGCATAAGGAAATAGTGACTACTCTTCATCGTTTAGCATTCTTAAAGAAAATCAACGGGGCCAATTAATAGGCTTAGCACTCTGCATTCATCTTTGGAAACCCTGTTAAGTGAATGTCAGCATGTTCAAAAGAATGTACGAGTCCTATAGTTCAGGTGATGGGATTAAAATTATTTTATAAAAGGTTATAAAGAAGGGAGAGTGGATGTATGGTTATATTAATTTGTTAGTTCTTTGCTTTACTCTCAATCCCTGTTTGTGCATAATTTCTTCAGCTCAAGTGTCATTCATCTTTGTTACTTTGCAATTTGATATTGGAATCTTTTGCACTTTCAAAATCAGTTTATGGATTTTCCTGTGCTCAATGAAAGTTTTATAGGAGTTAAGAATAAATACGCATACACCCAAGTGGTGGATCCCAATGCAAGCTTTTCTGCAGGTATCTATTTATTTATTTATAAATTATTAAAGCTTAATTTTTGTGTTTAAAAATGCTGGGTTTGTGTGTTTGAGTTGTTAGATATGCCAAAATACAGAGGTCTAGCTAAGTTATACTTTGAAGAACAACTATCATCTGAGGTACAATTAATAATTATATATGCATTGAGTATTGTTTAATTTGATGAATTAAAAAATTGAATAATGTGTAAATAAAATTAGGAAAAGGTTATAAGAATGGAATATCATGCATTTGAAAGCAGTAATGTGTTCTGCACTGGACTTGCCTTTGTCCCTAAAGAAGAAGGTCGAAATGGAAGAAAAAAAAGATGATGGTTGGATCATTGCTTTTGTTCACAATGATGACATTAACTTATCACAAGTAGGAACTACTTCTTCTTAATTATGTTCCATGCAATGTATAATAATAATACTTATCACAAGTAGGAACTACTTCTTCTTAATTATTAATAATAATAATAATAATAATAATAATAATAATAATAATTGCATGAATGGAGGTTCACATAATTTTTGCAAAGAAGTTAAGTGGTGAGGCAATTGGCAAGATTACATTGCCATGTAGAGTTCGTTATGGCTTTCATGGAGCTTTCATGCCAATCTCTTTTCAGCCCCCGACTCCCTCACTATAGCTTTATTCATATTATGTATATATGTCATTGTTATTTAGTCATCATATTATACATTTAATATAACAAGGCCAACACAATGCAATGCTTGAATATCATTATATTTCAATCATTATAATGTAAAGATCAGAATAGTTGAGGTTCCATTCCGAGTTGTTAAAGAGAGATGAAAGAGTCAAAGTTAGTTAGAGTAATAGCAAGTTAGTTAAGAATTCTGTTTTCAGTTAGTGCTAAAGTAGTAAACTTTTCTCTTTGGTCCTTTGAGTATATATACTCTTACAGAGTAGATCACCTTGTTTTTTACTAGAAATTTATCTTTAACTTATTATGATATTATTGAATCCAGAGGATCAGAGATTTTGAGTTTTCACTTTTTAGATGATCTTTTTTGTAAACTTATACTTTAAGTAATTAGTATTAGTCTTGTCTAGCTCTACTGTGTTGTATGGTAGTACTTGAAATATGTTTATTGCTTATATCAGTCTAGTTTAAATGCAGCCATCATCAATTCCTCATCTTCTCTTTTTTTTCCTTCCACGTTCCCCAGCTCCCTCTCTTATCTATTTCTTTCTTTTTTTTTGTTGAGTGTGTGAGGATTAGTAGGTGGGTGGGTTTAAAACTAGGATAGAATTAGGGTTAGGGTTTAAAAATTAGGATTAGGGTTTGTATTAGGATAGTATAAGAATTTAAATAAAATTAGAAGATAAAATAGTAATTGAAAATCAACCATAATTTATTTAAATTATTTTAAAATATAATATTTATTGTTAATTTATTAATTAGTTTTAAGTTTTAAATAATTTTTTAATTTAAAATTAAAAGTATTTTATTTAATTTTTTATTTATAAAATTAAATTTAAATTTTAATATTTATATTAAATCATATAAATTTTCATTAGTTTTCAATTATTAAAATTTTTAAATTTTAAATATATGAAATACCCAAGATCATTAAAAGGTATATAAGAACCTTAATTAATTTAAATTCAAAATATCAAAACCTGATTTAGTTACAAAAATAATCTTAAATAGTAATTAAGGTTAGGATTAGGCTTGGGACTACGCTAGTGTAAAAATTTTAATAAAATTAGAAGGTAGAATAGTAATTAAACATCAACCATAATTTATTTAAATTATTTTAAAAATATAATACTTATTTGTTAACTTATTAATTAGTTTTAAGTTTTAAATAATTTTTTAATTTAAAATTAATAGTATTCAACTTAAATTTTTATTTATAAAATTAGATTTAAAATTTTAATATTTAAAGTAAATCATATAAAATTCTCATTAGTTTTTTATTATTAAAATTTTTAAATTTTAAATATATAAAATATTCAAAATCATAAAAAATATATAAGAACCTTAATTAATTGAAACTCAAATGATCAAAACCTAATTTAGTTTAAAAAAATTCATTTTCAAAAACTGTGACCACAAACCCTTTTAAGGTCATCCTTTTGTAAAACTATACACCCTTTTAGGTCCGCCACTAAAATCGTCACTATAGATCCTTTTAGGTCACTACTCAAAACCGTGGCCATAGACTCCTTTTAGGTCACTCTTTTTCAAAAAATCGTGACCATAGACCTTTTTAGATCACCCCCAAAACTGTGACTGTACATACCTTTAGGTCACTCTCCGAAATCGTGACCATAGACTCCTTTAAGTCACCCACAAAAACCGTGACCAAAGACCCTTTTAGGCCACTCTTTCATAAAACCTTGACCATAGACCCCTTTTAGGTCACCCCCAAAATTGTAACAATAGATATCTTTATGTCACCCTCAAAATCGTGACCATAGACCCTTTTAGGTCACCCTTTCGAAAAACTGTAACCATAGACCCTTTTAGGTCATCCCCCAAAATCATGACCATAGATACCTTTATGTCACCTCCTAAAACCGTGATCATAGAACCTTTTAGGTCACTCCTCAAAACAGTGACCATAGACTCCTTCAGGTCACCCCCTAAAACCGTAACCATAGACCCTTTTAGGTCACCTTTTTTTGAAAAATCGTGACCATAGACTCTTTTAGGTCACCTCCAAAAATCGTGACCATAGATCTTTTTAGCCCACCTTTTTTTTATAAAACCGTCATCGTAGGTACTCTATGGTCACTCTTTTTTAAAAAAACGTGACCATAGGTTTCATTTTTTTGTCATGGCAAAAAATTGTGACCATAAAAAAAACCGTGGCCATAGACCAAAAATGTTGTAGTGGTTATTAGTTTATTTTAATGTATTTTGATTTTTATTTATTTAGTTACTAGATTGGAGTTTATGTTTGTAGGCTTTAGGATTTTCTTTGTTTTAACCTAATAATCTAAGAGGTTATAAATACCTCTTTAGCTATTGTAGTCGCAGTATTGAGTGATTAGAGGTGCCAAAGCATTTTTTTGTTTCGTGATAAAACTATGGTGTGGACAAGTGAGGTTGAGTGGGTTCCTCTCTTATTGCACGGGAAATTGGGTAGAAGGTTGCGGAGTCCCTTTAATTCAATTTTCAAACTATGATGTGGACAAGTTAGGTTGAAGAGTCCTTTTCTTGTTACATAAAAAAATTGGATAGAAAGTAGAGTGATTCTCTTTGTATTCAATTTCAACCTATCTTTTTTTCTTTCTATTTCAGTTTTAATGTATCTTTCTTATTCAATTTCAATTCATGACATTTTGTTTATCTTTTTTCATATCACCTTAGGCTGCTTTGGTATGCGATACTGAAATTGAGATTGGGGAATTAAGACTCAGTATTGTTTTTGGTAGTTAAAGATTAGAACTAAAATTTTAGTCTCCGGACACAAAATTTCAGTCTCTTCAATACTTTTAGAAAGTGGAGACATAGAAAATTGAAATTTTTTGGGAACAATAATTGAAATATTTCTAAAATTACCCAAATCTAATTTCTCAAATTTCAAATCTAACTCCACATTCTCTTTTCCTTTCAAACCAAGCCTACTTCTCCTCCAACTTCCATCACCACTACCACCGCCAACACAGCCTCCACGTCCACCTGCATCCCTCTCCCAATGATGACCACCATGTTTTTAGGTAGCACCAACTACACAAATGCTTCAACAAAGTGATTCTTCACACACACCATTGATTTCAATGGTCTGAATCACCGGTGGTTCTTGTTCGTGTTGCATCCCTCGAATAGGCACCTGAACCGAGCATATGGATACGAAGGTGAAGGTTCTCTGCAAGAGTTTCTATGGTGTCAAGCTCTACTATCTCGCTGACAACAACTTTGCCTCCTCTTGCCACATCCTCCTCCCATCCGACCTAGTCTTCAAAAGTACTAGGTTACGACAACTTCCTAAATTTTAATTTTAATCTCCGTTTTCTTGCAAAATAATGTTTACCTCCTCTATTAAATTTAGCATATGTAATTCTTCTAACAATCCCGCTACGTTACCAACAGCATTTTTGCCAACATCTGCCAACTTTAAATGGGCTGGACTCCAAGCCCACTTAATTCCAAAAGCGACATCCCAAATTAACACAGATTAATTCCTAATTTCACTAGTTTACCACACTAACCCTAATTTATCCTATACCCACATTTTCTTACCATGGACACACTCCCTTAACCCCTATATCCTTCTCCAGTGCAGCATAGCCATCAGAGTTGTCGTCTCCGCCAGTCGCCGCCGCCAACCTAATTCATATTGATTTTCACCGTGTAGAACACCTCCACCCCCCAAACCCCTGATGGCTATGTCTTCAAATAGTCAACCTCCAACGTGTTCTTGTCACCGGCGTCAACTCAGGTCAGCGCCGCCAGCGATTCTGCCTACAATTGCATCATCCATTATAGCATCCGCCGGCAAGCTTCCATCAACAGCGACACAGGTCTTCCGTTGGCAAGCTTCGATCGAAGGTCACCACGTAGTCGTGCGATTGAAATTGCATCGTCTTCGCTACTCATCCAGATGATGGTGCCCCACCTATGCATGGTCGGCTCTGCAGTCTGCACGCACGTTGCTTCGGTTCACCGTGCACTGCTGTGAATTTGCTATTGAGTTACCTCCTTGGTTAGTACTTATTTATGTATCTTGCATGATCTTATTATAAGTATAATATCATATGGATTTTATTTGATGAAATTAGAATCTTTGGCTAGAACGTGTTTAGGTCTTTAAAGTTAAATTTGTTTTTATGCTATGTTCCATTGTTTATGTTATATGGATACTTGTTAGTTATTGAGTTTAATTTATTTTGTTCATGTTAAGTATGTTGATTGTCACTTCTACATAATTTTTGCTAGATTAGTATATGTTGAAGTTGAAATATTTCATGGGTGTATCTTTTGAGTGAAAACTCATCTAAAAGTGTCTTTGCTGGATTAATGTGTCTAATCTTAAAATTGCTTGTCATGAACTGAATTTAATTGTGATTTGGTCAATGTTTCATCATTTTTGTTTGTTTAATGGAGGCTGCTATTGAAAGAATTTATCTCTTCTTATGTTTGGTAACGAAAAAGTTGAAACCTATACTATTTTCTGATGTGGAAAGTATTTATGATTATGTCTTTTGACTAAATAATTCTTTAGATGTATCTTTATTGGACTAATGTGTTGTTCGTATAAACTTACTTGGAAGTGTCTGTAAAATTCATAAAGTACTGGACTAAAGGCGGTAAAATGCAACAATGGGATAATGTGGGCTTCCAAATCCTTGATGTTTGAATAAATGATTTCTGCGAAAGTCTCATGGGTATTAGTAACTAATGCCATTACACAATGTTGATTTTTACATACAGGACACCTTGAGGGAATATAGGAAGGAAATAATGCTCGAAATCATTGTGGATCCTAATAATTCGGCCCTTGCGCAAGCACTGAAGCTCCTTGACAAAAGTCCTCAAACTGCTGTGCGCCGCAATCATCCCAGGAACAAACTTAAGGAGGTTAGGACAACGTTCACAGTACTGAGCACGAAGAGCATGATTCGGAGGACCAACGGAACACCCAAAAAAATTTACAAAGGAGAGAAACATGATAAGAAGAAAGTTGCATAGAACATTCTTGATTAATTAGCTTATGATACCCCCTTATGTTTTATCACTTTTGTTTCATCCTGATATTTTCCTTGTGTTACACATGTTGATTGTCTTACTTGCTAGTAGGCATTTCTAGTTAGACTATGGAAAAAAATTTTTTGGCTACTTCATAAAAGTTCTGTCTATTATGGATGTGAATCCTATATTGGGGCATTGATGTGTCTTTTGGTTTCCGACATACAGTTGGTTTGTTTTAACAAGGTAATGTTTTGAAGCGACTTTAATGGAAATGTATTCTACTTATAACTTCATTGGACGTGTCTAATTTAATGCATGTCATTATATGAAGGCGCCCTTTGTAAATGTGACTTCAGAGGATATGTCTTCACATGCATGTGCCTTTTTAATGGACATGTTTTCTATGAATGTGTCTTCTTAACTGAGGTGTCTTTTGTGAATGCGTCTTCAGAGGATATGTCTTTTTAAATGATGTGTCTTTTTAATGGAGGTGTCTTCTATTGGAAATGTCTTCAGAGGATAAGTGTTTTTAATGGAGGTACCTTTTTATGCATGTGTTTTTAAAGGGATGTGTCATTGGTGGTTATGTCTTTGTATGATATGTCTTTTTTATGTATGTGTCTTTTTAATGGAAGTATCCTTTGTAAATGTGTCTTTAGATGATATGTCTTTTTAAATGACGTGTCTTTTGAATAGAGGTGAAGGATAAGTCATTTTAATGGAGGTGTCTTTTAATGCATGTGTTTATGGATATGTCTATTTATGGAAGTGTCTTAACAAGAAGTGTCTTGAGAGGATATGATTTTTGCACCTGAGTTTACGTAATAAAAATTTCGTGGAGATTCTTTTAGTAAACAAGAAAAAAAAACAAAATATTTCTTTAAAAATTTGAAAATATAAACTTGCAAAATTGACTTCTGCTAACCAGAACCTCCTAAGTTGTTTCCTCCATAAATAGAACTCATATAACTAGTGCTGATTCGCTTTAAAGTTTGCACCTGGAAAACTTATAACAGTAGAATAACATGTACTTATGAAGATGACTCACTCATTCTGAATGCCTTATAATAATAGAATAACATGTACTTATGAAGATGACTCGTCATTCTCAATGCTTTAAAAGTATCAATGTATCACACAAAAAAGAATACTATAATAATATAGGTGTATTACGCACAAAAACACGTATGCTACAACAATTGTGTAAAAAAATAAGGTAAAAATCATTCATTCGCTCTAACAATAGAATCAACCTCTCCATTTTGAGTGGCTGCTACATCATTTTTCTGAGAAAAATCACCACGCAAAGAGTAAATTAGTCAATTATATACACAAAACAATTTGAAAAAAATAATGTGCATCAATGCATGCGTAGTGTTGAATTGAAGCATAAATCATGCAAAATAATTAATTTAAGCACACAAATGTAGTG
Organism: Arachis ipaensis; assembly: GCF_000816755.2. Lineage (NCBI taxonomy): Eukaryota > Viridiplantae > Streptophyta > Magnoliopsida > Fabales > Fabaceae > Arachis > Arachis ipaensis. The sequence continues at coordinate 135,070,461 of NC_029793.2, read as the reverse complement.
TGGATCATATTGCTGTGGAGCCATATATACATATTCCATCAAGCTAATTAAGCAACTAGCAAGGCTTAAGCTGATAATCATCCACTGATTTACGTACTACTATATTGCAGAAAATAAAAAAAAAATGCACAAAATTATTACTATTGCTACCTACAAGACAAAAATTAGAACAAATTTGAAAGGAAACATGCAACTTGCATAAAAGAATTCCACCAAAAACACACCATACATTATAGTTGGAAGATCCAATTTGCATTAAAAAATAATCCACACCAAATATACTACTAAACCACCACTTACTAATATTTTCTCTGGTAAGTCATGGTACATTCATCAAATCTAGAATTTTCTAGGGACCAACTTCTGTGAAACAAAGACAAGTCTTATTAACATAGTGAAAAAGTTTTAATTTGGTCAGCAATCACAATTTGTATTATTTGATTAAAAGATAGACTTAAATGGCACGAATGATAACTTGAATGATAACTTAAATGGCACAAATATATAAGATATGCTTGTTTTATTTGCAGTAAGAGTCACTTGTATAAATACACAGCAACAACAAGAAATTGTAACTATTCTAAAACAGAAAAGAAAAGGAAAGGAAACATAATTCTTTATCATATTAATAATTAGACCCCTAATAATATCAACAAACCATAGCAATGATATGATGAGTAAAAGAAACAGTTAGTAGTTACCTTGGTAAGAGCACTTCTTGAGCATCTTTTCAAGGATCTTGAGCCATAATGGATCATCATCAATAACCAGCACTCTCATCCAAAGGCTATTTTCGGATGTCGTCTTCTTCTTCTTGTATGTTTTTTACTCAGCAAATGTACAATAACAAAAAAAATTCAAAACCTTTAACAAAAGACATCCAAAACACAAAAAAAAAATATTCAAAACTTACGAAATAGAAATATTCAGAACATATAAAAAAGAAACATGTTATACCAATAGAGGAAGACACGTTTGAAACCTCAAAAAATGAAAAATCTATAGCTTAAGGGAGTAAGATTACAAACATAATGAGTGCATTATAGAATGGAGTTTAAGCTAGAAATATTCATGTTTAAGCAACAACACTCACAGGCTTTCTTTAGACAAATTTTGTTCTTCAGTAGGTGATACAAGTTAAAATCTTTACTGACTAGTCAAGATTTTAATTTATCCACAAAATAAGTCATGACTTTCAACGAGTAAAAAAAATGGCTCTACTTCTTATTACTCCATGAACACACACAACAGACCAAAATTCCTAAATTGAAAAATAAGAATCCTACTTATGGGATAGACAATCATTGGAAATTTGAAATTGCCCTTACATTGGATTGGAACACCCTCTTCTCTCTTTTTCTCAAATATTTAATATCAAATAAAATAATAAGAAAAGCAATTCTTCAATTTCATTGAGTTGGAATTTACCTGAAAAAACACAGCTTTTCCATAGTTGAACTGTATGCAGCGAGCCACCTTGGTGTGTGAAAGAGTTGGGACTTGGGCTTGCAGCCTTGCAAAATATTTAAAAATTCAAACACCATGCACATGTGGATTCACATATAACACCAACAAAAATTCCAAAAATAGTGAATAACATACTTGATCAACCAAAATTCAAACACCATAGACATGCACTTAGACAAATCAGAAATTTAGAGAGAGAGATTGAACCATTGAGTAACTGTACCTAGCGGCGGTCTGCAACAACGACGGGAGCTCGCGGACTCTGACGGTGCAACGGCAAGGCGGGAATGCATTACATCTGTGATGGAGGACGCGTGGCGGAAAGGCGACGAATGGGAGCTCGGCTGCACGCGAGGTAGGGTGGCAAAAGGGACGCGATGACGGTGAAGCAGACGCACGATGCTAGTTGTCTTCTCTGCACGAACGGCGGATGAAGCGGTGGCAACGGATGCAAGGAGACTAGGATGGAGAAAAGGCGGGAGATTTGGGAGAGAGATTAAGATTTTTAAGTGAAAATAAAAATAAAGGGATAAATTTTGATTAAATCCTGATTATTCATTTTCTAGGGACCAACTTCTGTGAAACAAAGACAAGTCTTATTAACATAGTGAAAAAGTTTTAATTTGGTCAGCAATCACAATTTGTATTATTTGATTAAGAGATAGACTTAAATGGCACGAATGATAACTTGAATGATAACTTAAATGGCACAAATATATAAGATATCCTTGTTTTATTTGCAGTAAGAGTCACTTGTATAAATACACAGCAACAACAAGAAATTGTAACTATTCTAAAACAGAAAAGAAAAGGAAGGAAACTTAAATGGATCTTTTCAAGGATCTTGAGCCATAATGGATCATCATCAATAACCAGCACTCTCATCCAAAGGCTATTTTCGGATGTCGTCTTCTTCTTCTTGTATGTTTTTTACTCAGCAAATGTACAATAACAAAAAAAAAATTCAAAACCTTTAACAAAAGACATCCAAAACACAAAAAAAAAATATTCAAAACTTACGAAATAGAAACATTCAGAACATATAAAAAAGAAACATGCTATACCAATAGAGGAAGACACGTTTGAAACCTCAAAAAACGAAAAATCCACAGCTTAAGGGAGTAAGATTACAAACATAATGGGTGCATTATAGAATGGAGTTTAAGCTAGAAATATTCATGTTTAAGCAACAACACTCACAGGCTTTCCTTAGACAAATTTTGTTCTTCAGTAGGTGATACAAGTTAAAATCTTTACTGACTAGTCAATATTTTAATTTATCCACAAAATAAGTCATGACTTTCAACGAGTAAAAAAATGGCTCTACTTCTTATTACTCCATGAACACACACAACAGACCAAAATTCCTAAATTGAAAAATAAGAATCCTACTTATGGGATAGACAATCATTGGAAATTTGAAATTGCCCTTACATTGGATTGGAACACCCTCTTCTCTCTTTTTCTCAAATATTTACTATCAAATAAAATAATAAGAAAAGCAATTCTTCAATTTCATTGAGTTGGAATTTACCTGAATAAACACAGCTTTTCCATAGTTGAACTGTATGCAGCGAGCCACCTTGGTGCGTGGAAGAGTTGGGACTTGGGCTTGCAGCCTTGCAAAATATTTAAAAATTCAAACACCATGCACATGTGGATTCACATATAACACCAACAAAAATTCCAAAAATAGTGAATAACATACTTGATCAACCAAAATTCAAACACCATAGACATGCACTTAGACAAATCAGAAATTTAGAGAGAGAGATTGAACCATTGAGTAACTGTACCTAGCGGCGGTCTGCAACAACGACGGGAGCTCGCGGACTCTGACGGTGCAACGGCAAGGCGGGAATGCATCACAGCTGCGATGGAGAACGCGTGGTGAAAAGGCGATGAGTGGGAGCTCGGCTGCACGCGAGGTAGGGTGGCTGAAGGGACGCAATGACGGTGAAGCAGACGCGCGATGCTGGTTGTCTTCTCTGCACGAATGGCGGATGAAGCGGTGGCAACGGATGCAAGGAGACTAGGATGGAGAAAAGACGGGAGATTTGGGAGAGAGATTAAGATTTTTAAGTGAAAATAAAAATAAAAGGATAAATTTTGATTAAATCCTGATTATTCAAATTTTATTTTTTAAAAAATTTAAAAAATAATAATTAATTATTATTGTCAAAAGTTGGTAGATAGTATCTTAACAACGTATACTTTTTCTTCTTCTAATAATTAAATTCTTGACCTTGACAAAATGGTCATTTTGCTCCTTAATTCAAAATAACAAAAAATTTCTGAATCCGTATCACCTACAAAAATTGGAAACTTGAGAACCTAACGCTGCATGGCTCTTCTTTTTTTTTTTTGGGACTGGGCCTATAAAATTGCAAAGCTCTGATGAATTAGCCTGACAGTATGCTTAGTGTAAGCAATTTATATTATTTATTTATTATGATTTTTTTATTTTATTATGACAATTTAATTATTATATGTATAAATATATACAAATATTCCGAAATTAATTTAGGAGCTAAATGTTAACGTATATTTTTTTTAAAAAAATATACTTAAAAATGAAGTAAATTAATACTAAATTTTTTATTAATAATTTAAAAATGGGTTGGTTTCTAAAAAAATAATATGTTGAATTTAAATGGACAGTTTCAAGTTACGTGATACGTCCAGTCGCCCATTAATTAGTTAGTTAATACCGCTTATTTTTTTTATTATTTTAAAACCGCCTATCTTTCCATTATTTAAAACCGTCCATCTTCGCTGTTATTTGAAACATTCTTTGGTCCAATTTAAATTATTAATATTTTTTATTATTTTAAAAAATTATATTTTTATGTTTATAAATACAAATATCTCGTTTACAGTATAAACAAGATAATTATTGTAAATGTATCTCGTTTAGATATGTGTATCTTTTTAAATTTCATATATCTTATTTACATTGTAAATAAAACTCATTTATAGTGTAAATGAAATAAGATTGGAAGACTTGTTTTTGTAATAATTTTTATAATTATTTATTTTGGTAAATAAAATATTTATTTAAATAAAAAATTTCATACTTTAAAACATTGATGGCTAACTAATGACCAAAAATAATAAATTTTAATAGTGTTCTAGCATTTCTCAATTTATTTATTTATCAGAGCTGTATATTTGTAACTAAATGATGACCAAGAACTCTTAGCTTCGTATTAGCAGCACCGCACTGCAAATAGAAACAGATAGTCACATTTTGAATTCCACTATATAAGAATAGGAAGATAGTTGGAATTTGGTAGCTATAGGATTAATATCCTTGCCTCATAGTCATGCATTCACATACACGTTGCAGACTTGCAGTACAAATAATTAAAAGTAGTTGGTAGTATAAGCATTTATCATCATGGACCACCGATCTAGCTAAACTAGAATGAAGGACTATATTAGCACGGTCTTCTTCTGGTATTAAGGGATCTCACATTGTAATCCTCAATAATTGAATCGAGTAAGTGATAACGCGTAGTATAGATAAGAAGCATTTATGATAGGTGATGAAGCTAGAGGGTGACGCCATATATATTACACTATGGACGTGACGTAGTGTTAAACTGTTAATGGTTGTTAAAGGCCATGCATGTGAAAAACAACGACCTATCTAATATCTTTTGTATTTTGTTTTTGTTGATCATCACTTGCTACACTACCTATTACGTACCTTAAGAAGGAAGCTAAGGTACTTAATTAGACCAATCGCCACACTATAAATACCGAGCTGGTGCAGTAGGCTTGGCATCCCATCCCAAACTCATACAGATCCCTCACATCTCATTTCATTTCCAAAAACCACAAAACCATAGCCATGGGTGTCTCATTTAACTTGCACAAATTTGACCCTAAGCACTCCAAGGAGATCCAATTCCAAGGAGACGCAACCATTACCGATCACCATATCATTCGACTCACCAATCTGGACGACGATGGCAACCCACTGGGAAACAGAGTTGGCCGAGTCTTATTCTCCGACCCTGTGCACCTCTACGACCACAGTGGCCTCCGAGCAGGATTTGAAACCACCTTCGTCTTTCGCATCTCAAAACCCTATAACACTGAATATACACCTGGACCTGGTGATGGTCTTGCCTTCTTCCTTGCTAGTGCTGACACTGAAATTCCTCCTGAATCTTCTGGAAAGTTTCTCGGCCTCTTTAATGATGCATCTGACAGAATTGTTGCTGTTGAATTCGATACTTTTTCCAACTCCGATATTGGGGATCCCAATTATCCGCACATCGGAATTGATGTTAACTCTATCAGGTCATCAAAAGTTTGTTACTGGAATTTTCATGATGCAGCGATAACTACTGCAAAGATAACATATAACTCTGCTCATAAGAAGTTAACTGTCCATGTCTCTACATATCTCCACAGCCAGCCCGACACTCTTACTTATGATGTCGATTTGAGCACTAAGCTGCCTGAAAAGGTTAAGATTGGAATATCTGCTTCCACTGGACAATTCTCGCAGACTACTGAGATTCTGTCTTGGATCTTCAAGTC